>NC_057812.1:383850768-384210768 GCF_018294505.1 Triticum aestivum | reverse complement strand
TGGCGCCAGGTAGGGGGGGTCACTTACGTGAACCTGGAAGCATGAGAAGCGCGCCATACCTATGGAAAACCACCCCCAAGCTTTTGGGCATCTGTGGCACTTGCGAAGGTATGAAGGCCAAGTGGGGCTGCCCCAACGACCGCCTCATCCATTGTCACATTCCGTCGTGGTCGCGGCTGCGGCGGAGATCATACCGACGGTGATCTGTTCCTCCCCGGTGACTCATGCGGCACGACCGCTGCTCAGGCACCGTCCAAAGAAAGGAGACAAGAAGCGCGGGCATGAGGTTCATCTTTTCCCCATCACCTTCCTTCATCAGCAGTCGAGCCGCCTTGGCCCAGGCATCATCAATGTCGATGACTACCATGCGATACTCGGTTCAATATTTACCCCACCATGGGAAATCCTAAGTGAAACGCTGGTATGAATCTGTTGATTGATGCCTCAGCAAGAGCGCTTCGGCAAGGCCGTCCGCATTGGCATGAACCCTACAATAGAGGCCACCAAAGCTATTCGAAGGTAATGCAGGAAGGAAAGGAGGACCAGAGAGAGCCCGGCACCATACCCCGTTGCTCGCTAGAAACACATGCCGCGTGTTGATCTCTGCCGGTAACCATGGAATCCTTCGCTTGACTTCAACCCTCCCGAGCACCATGAACATGCCGGATGTACGTGGTCCGGAGGGATGAAGAAGAACCGAAAACAAAAGCTAATTCCACATCATCATCTCTTTTTGACGCATTTTAGATTCTTGCGGTTGTTTATCCCTTGGCTTTAGTAAGCGTTCGTATCGTGAAAAGCCCTCATGTGATGGAACCTTGGATAGTTTCTTTGATCGCACCATCGTCCTGTCTCGAGCCATCCTCGCAGGACGAGAGGTTGTGTCGAGAGCTACTTAGGAAAAACCTGCCGGGACGCATCCATGCCAATATGAGTGTTAAGGGCTAGATCCTTACGACAATTGTGTCAATATGATACCGGCAGGCATTCGGAATAGTCATAAGGATTAATCATGTGAACGCACACGTATAAAGCTCAAGGGGATAAATGCGCATTTAAGATTCAAAAGAAAATATCAGTTCCACGCAAACACAAAAGATATAATGCCTAAACACAAAGCATACATCATGTTTTGTTACAGGGCAGCATAGGGGCAATAGTGGCCCATTACTTGGCCTGATGGCTAGATGAAGCTGTTTGGATGTAGAGGACCCTGACAGCCTGAGAAGCGGCTTTCTCCTTGGCATCTATGACGTCAGCACCCGCTGGCGGCTTCTTGAATCCGTCATCAAGGTCGAGGTCAGGATGGCGGTAGGCGATATTGCTCAAGACCATGAAGAGGGTGTCACGGGAAAGCTTCAGGGACTCAGTCACAAAACGCTCGGCCCTACCCTCTTCATGCACCTTCAGCTTCTTGATCAACTCACTGAAGAAGACTCCCAGCTTGGCGCTTGGAACCTCATGCCTATTAACCAAGAAAGTTGGGCCATCCATACCCATCACCACTGTTTGGGCAGCAAGACGCTCGGCGATGTCGATCAGGCTCTTGATCCAAAGATCAACCTGCTCGGATTGGTTCTTGAGCTTCTCTTCTGCATCTTTCCGGAGGCGCTGGGCAGTATCCAGATCCTTGGATAGTATCTATTGGCGCGACTCGCAGGACTCTGGCACGCTCTCCAAGGAGCCAATCCTGGCCTTCAGATCAATAATGGTGCCGTTGGCGGTCTTGAGGTCCTGGGCCTTGGAGGGGATCTGCAACTGCACGTTACTAAGAAGTACCTTCGCCTTCCGTGATTCTTCTTTGAGAATCTCCACCTCCTTGGTGCTCCCAGCAAGGTGCTCGGTCAGCTTAGCCACCTGCCGATGGGAGTCAGTCTTGGCGGCAGATGCGACAGCCAGATCTTTAGTAAGCTTCTTCAGTTGAGCGGCAAAGTCAGTGGCAAGAGCGTGTAGTGCAGCTCCATGCTTGTCTTCCAGGTCTTTGGTACGCCGCTGCACAAGAGCCTCCAACTCATCATCCTTGGCGCGAAGGGTGGCCTTGAGCTTCTCCTCCCGGCGAGAGATCTCCTTCTCGCTGGCATCCAGGAGTGCCTTGCGGTCTGCCAGGCGGGTCTCATAGGCCAAGAAATCTTCCCTTGTCATTGGAAGGGTCTCTTGCTGCCTCACGAGCACCTTGAACTACTTATCGTGCCATTCGCGCAGCTCCAAGCATTTGTCTTTCAGCTTCTGGTCCACCTTGCTGGTAGATTCACGCCGCTCCTTAAGCATCTGCCACTTCTGATTGTACCGAGCCTACATCTCCTTTACACCCGCCGCCACGGACTCCGGGAAGCACATCTCTAGAGCGATGGTAGTCGAATCATTCATCTCCCAACTTCCTGATACAGCGGTGCTAGAATGCGTTGAAGCTCTTCGTCGAGCTCCACGCCCGTCGTTGAAGACGGGCTGGGGGCTCCAGTCCCGAACTGTGACAACACCATGGCCAACGTGTTTTAAGGGGGTGGCGGGCTCTCCATAACGATCCCAGAGGAGGGAAGTGGATCCATGGTTTGGAGAGGGATTTTCACCTCAACCACCACTTCCTCCTTTGGGGAATCCTCCGGCGAATGTTCCACCACCGCCAAGGAATCCTGGACATTCCTGGCAGTAAGGTCCTGTCCCTCGGCGGCAGCAAACTCAATGGCCTCGTCTGCAACAGCCCTTCCTATGTCGGCCACCGCCTCCAGTAGTTCTGGATCTTCGGCTTCGGGGTCTGCGGATGAGAGGACAAGCGAACAATGAACATACAGAAGTTTCAGGTAATGGGGAAACAAGGAAAAGTGATCGGGGAAAGAAAGGAAAAAGGGCATCAAATGTTTACCTAGACAAGTCTGCCGGGCAAAGGCCTCAGTTTCCCCGACAGCATCTGTTGCCAGGCCATGTGTTCCACCCTCTGCCGTGACAGTCGTGGCGGCTTCCTGCATGGCCTCATCCACAGAAGGCGCCGTTGGAGGTGCCTCAGCCCGGCCGACATAGGAGACGTGGCCTCCATTGGGGGCTCGCTTTGCGTTGTCTCGTTGTTCCCTTAGTCCAATGGAGCTGGAAGGCCATCCCCATTACCTTCAACGGGACAGGCCAATCCTCCGCTTCTGGGCCGAGGGCGGGGCTGGGGGCTCGGCACAAGATCCTCTATGTCGCTTCTCGCCGAGGCCAGATCCTCCGCAGTGTCCAGCGACCCGACGCGCCAGAGCCTCTACCGCGGCCGGTAGATGAGGGATTATGTTTCCTCGTCCACCTACTTGCCAGTGGTAGCAAGATAAAAAGGTCAGTTGACAAAGGTAATCAAGTATGCCGAAGCTATATACAGGAAAGGAAGTCTTCCTTACTCTTCTTTGATGAGCACGGAATTCAAGTTGAACTCCATGGGAGGCGAAGGCTCCCTTCCTCTCTTCGGAAGTGGAAGGATGGAGCTTTCTGGCGGCTTTGGTGCCGAATGAGGTGTCGGGGGCTCCGGTGGAGGTGAACTCTCTATAGAGCTCCAGCCAGAATGGGGGCTAGAGTCAACTCCCGCATCCGCAGATCGCTTGGTGGGGGAAGCTTTGATCCTGGCGAGGCGACGGGATTGGAAGCACGCCACATCGGTCCTGGCAACTTTGGAGGTGGTCTTCTTCACTCTCTTGGCGGCAGGCGCTGGGTTGGGAGACACCGCCCCCAGTTAGCAGCGCGCCTACTGGGGCGCTTATCCGGGACTAGCTTGGGGGCTTGCAACCGGGCAGCAAGCCAATCCACCTCGAGCTCCGCCACCGCGCCAACCTCCTCCTCCTCTTGGATCTCCATTGCCGCCATGGCTAGAGCAACAATCCCAACAAATTCGTCCCAGGCGGGAACATCCCTGACAGGTTCTTCCCGGGAAACCACTCCCGCGGCCTGCACCTCGCTGCCACCATGAGAAGAGCTCTCATCCTCGGCCTTCCCCTTGCCCTTCCCGGCCTTCGAGGCCCTTTCCATTTCTGCAAGCCAGGCAACCTTATCCTCCTCGACCCTGTTCGAGATATACACCATCTCCATGAAGGAGGTGCGTTTGCACATCCCAGTTTCAACCCAGGTGGCCTTCTCCACTAGGGCACCAGACCACTCAAGCTCTTCGTCGAGAGTAGGCAGCCGCCAATCGCTCTCCACTCTATGAGCATTGTAGTCCGGCATCCATTTCAGTATCTGGTCTCAGGCTGAGTTGATATTCAGTGGGATAGCTATTGCCGGGAGTCTGAACATCTCAAAGCGGCCAAACAACTGGTCACACAACCAGGCCTGGCCATAAACTGACAAGTTGTTGGCCAATCCCGGGAGCAACCTCATCATGTATGTAGCATCACCGTACAACCAAGCGGGTCTGTCCCTCTTCTGTAACGGCGAAATATGACGGAGGAGAAAAATCTGCCCCCACGTGCTCAATGGTCAGCCTGGCAGCCTTCAAACGGGTGATGTTGTTTATTGCCGGGTGCAACCTATCGTTGGTGAGGCCGCCAGAGCTCCATTCCATGCCGCGCTCGACACATCCCATCCATGCCTTGCAGAAATATGAGGCGTCCTTATCCTGAATCCAGCACCAATCCCCTTTCCATTCATTCCACCTCTTGCGCTGCTTACCAGGGATGTAATCCCAAAGCTTCCTCGCCACCCATGGCATCGAGCTGATGTTCTAGGAGCGATGGCCTTTGTTCTCCACTCATGGAATGAAATAGTGCCTGCACAAATCCACATTGGGGGCAATTCAGACAAAATTCTTGCAAAAGTGGGCGAAAATGGCCATGGCCGCCATTGCTTTTGGCGTAAAGTCAAGGAGATGGAATCCATAAATGGCCTTGATCGCCTCGAACAAATCAGAGAAAGGGGGACAAAGGCCATAAATGAAATAAGCGCAGAAGGATCGGTACGAGTCTGACGGATCTTCTTTCCCCTCCGCCAAAACATAGGGCGCTCCATGCCCTTTCGGGACAGGCCTCCCCCACAGATACCCACACCTCACTTGGAGAATGGGGCCATCTAGATTCGACGGAAGGAAGACGACGTCTACCCTCCGATTCTTGTTCAGGTCCGCCGCCCTCTTACTCCCCTCGGCGGCCATCTCCTTCGCCGCGGCCATCTGCTTCCCTTTCTCCGTAGGCTTCTTCCCCATTCCCGCAGGCAGCAATGTGAATGGGAGAAGGGGTCCAGTGGGTGGGGCAGCAGCGGGCAAGAGAAAGAATAAGGAGGGGCAGTGGTTCGGCTGGCAGGGGAAGATGATGGAAAGGCGAGGCAAGCGACAGGTGAACTGTGTCACTCCGTTTTCCCTATTTTTAAGGGGGGAAGTGCAGAATAGAGGCGCGACATTTCAGAAAGTTGCCGTTTTACCTTAACTGCTACAGTCCCATGACCCCACGACGCGCAGTAATTGCGCGAAGTGGACGTTGGATTGACTAGTCACCATGGTGAACCGGCACAGGCAACCCTCTCCTGCAACGTGTCTGCGCATTGTTTGGGGCCTAACCCAACGTGTCGCGCCAACACATATGGCTCAGGCCCCAGGGCTTATGTCGGGAAAAACAGACAGGGGTACATGTTTTCACCTCACTCGTGCACGGACAAGCTAAGGCCATGCCAAAGTACAAGATACCAAGATTTCTGAAGGACCAACATCCATATCAAGAGGACCAAGACCAAGCCAGAGAAGTAGGATGCCACTAGGAGAAAAAGCATCCCTTGCCGGGTAGGCGAGCTCGGTGAAGGTAGGGTTGCCCCTGGAAGAGAACGTCTAACACGTCCCGGCAGGGACTGCTGGGGCTCATGGAGGCAAAACCACCTCACCCAACTACTCCATCGCAACCCACGTCGTCAATCAATGTGGTGTCAAGCCACAAACTGACTAAGTGGCAGCCATTCGCCATATGGTAGCCTCTTTCTACAGGGGATACCTACAAATGACACCCGTCCTGCGACGTGGAGGCAAAACCACCTCACCCAAGGCTCGTGGAGGCAAAACCACCTCACCCTACTACTCCATCGCAACCCACGTCGTCAATCAATGTGGTGTCAAGCCGGAAAGTGACTAAGTGGTAGCCATTCGCCATATGGTAGCCTCTTTCTACAAGGGATACCTACAAACGACACCTGTCCTGCGGCGTGCCAAGTGAGCAGGCGTGAAGCTGGCAAGATAGCCTGGGAAGGCTTGCCGGGCAAGTGATGATGTGACATTGAGCGGCACATTCATGTGCCCTGTCAGCCTGCAGGGTTAGGTATGATAGCACTGTTTGCTATCTTATCAGTGCATAATGACTACTTTGCCATTGTGGTGACCCCTTAGCCTATAAAAGGAGGCCCATGGCAACTGTAACAAGGGTTAGAAGGTTGGATATGCGCGTATGCGAGCAAGTGTACTATGCTCCACCACCATTCTTCCACCATCAATCCACCAAAGCATGAGTAGGGTTTTTCTCCTCGCGGCGGCCCGAACCTAGGTAAAATTGCTTGTGTGATCTCTGTCGTGCTGCCTGATACGCCTCCAACGTATATATAATTTTTGATTGTTCCATGCAATTTTATTATCAACCTTGGATGTTTTATAATCATTTTATAGTCATTTTATTTCATTTTTTTGTACTAACCTATTGACATAGTGCCAAATGCCAGTTGCTATTTTTTTCATGTTTTTTACATCGAAGAAAATCAATATCAAACGGAGTCCAAATGCCACGAAACTTTAGGGAGATTTTTTATGAACCAGATGGAAGATATTGTGCCCTGGTTGCACCTGGGGGAGTCCCGAGGGGGGGACTACCCACCAGGGAACGTCAGGAAGCCCAGGCGCGCCCGGGTGGGTTGTGCCCACCTCGGGTGCTCCCCGGACTGCCTATTTGATATATAAATACCCAAAAATACCAGAACCCTAGGGCAGTCGATGAAATATTCATCCAACCGCCGCAGAGTCCAGAACCACCAGATCCAATCTAGACACCATCACAGAGGGGTTCACCACTTCCATTGGTGCCTCTCCGGTGATGCGTGAGTAGTTCTTTGTAGACCTTTGGGTTCGTAGTTAGTAACTAGATGGCTTCATCTCTCTCTCTTGATTCTCAATACACTGGTCTCTTGGAGATCCATATGATGTAACTCTTTTGCGGTGTGTTTGTTGGGATCGATGAACTTTGAGTTTATGATCAGATCTATCTTTGTATATCCATGAAAGTATTTGAGTTTATTTGATCTCTTTTATGCATGATCTCTTATAGCCTCGTATTTCTTCACTGATATTTGGTTTTGTTGGCCAACTTGATCTATTTATCTTGCAACGGGGAGAGGTGCCTGGTTGTGGGTTCGATCTTACGATGCTTGATCCCAGTGACAGAAAGGGAACCGACACGTATGTATCACTGCTACTAAGGATAAAAAGATGGGATCTATATCTACCGCCATAGATAAACGGATCTCGTCGACATCATGTCATCATTCTTATTGCATTACTGCATTTCCCATAAACTTAATACACTAGATGCATGCTGGATAGCGGTTGATGTGTGGAGTAATAGTTGCAGATGCAGGCAGGAGTCGGTCTACTAATCTTGGACTTGATGCCTATGTAATGATCATTGCCTGGATATCGTCATAATTATTTGAGGTTCTATCAATTGCCCAACAGTAATTTGTTCACCCACCGCATTGCTATTTTTCTCAACAGAAGCCACTATTGAAACCTATAGCCCCCGGGTCTCTTTCTCATATTATTTGCCTTCACGATCTATTTTTATTTGCTTTTATTTTCAGATCTATTAAACAAAAAAGCCAAAAATATCTTGCTGCAATTTATTTTATTTCGCGTTTGATCTATCAATATTTACAACTCTCTCCTGTCAACACGCCATTTCTGGCGCCGTTACCGGAAAGGGATTGACAACCCTTTAATGCGCCGGGTTGCGAGTGGTTGTTATTTGTGTGCAAGGGTTGATTATGTTGTGTTGCGTGGTTCTCCTACTAGTTCGATAACCATGGTTTCGTATCCGAGGGAAATACCTACTACCGCTGTGCTGCATCAGCCCTTCCTCTTTGGGGAAATACCGACGTACCTTCAAGCGCCATCAAAAGAATTTATGGCGCCGTTGCCGGGGAGGATCAAGTCAAGATAGTCTCCCGGCCACGCACCATTTCTGGCGCCGTTGCCGGGGAGGATCTTCGTCATAATGAGGTTGCTAATCACGAATCTCATCTCCTCCAAATTTACATTATTTGCCATTTGCCTCTCATTTTCCTCTCCCCCACTTCAGAAAAATTTGCCGTTTTATTAGCCCTTTTTCTGTTCTCCGTTTTCTCGTCAGATCTATTCTTTGCTTGCAATCATGAGTGTTTTTGGTATGGCACCAACAGATGATGGCATGACTCCTAAGATTGGACGTACAGGCAATCTGGATGCTAAAACTTTTATCTTGCGGCAAGGGAACATTATGGGAAAATAATGTATCCAAGAATTTTTCAATTGTGCTGGAAATCTAAGTCTTGATGATACTCCTATACTTAAAACTACTAGATCTTATGCGGATGCTGTTTTAGCACTAGTTCTGAAACTTGAAAGTAAATTTATTCGTACTCGTCCTACCTTGCAAAGATTGTTTTTTGAGATTCTGGAAATAAAGAATCCTAGGGCTAAAAAGATGGCCAATCTCGTTCTTATGAACGAGTTTGACTACATAATTTGGGAAGCTAGGGAAATCTTTTATTTTTATGGTATGAATCATGAAAAACCCGTGATAGATGAAATTCCTTACAATAGTGACCATGCACAAAGGCATTTGCTTGGGGACAATAGGATCTTTGATGAGAATCTTAAAAAGGAAGTCCCCATTCTAGATATAATCCAACAAGTTTTTAATAATGTTTATCAACACTACTCTTGGATTGTTGCGGGAAATCAAACGGGTTATGATGGAAACCAACTAAGGAATGCTAGAGTTTCCATGGATGATATGTTTTATGTTTTGTTTACAAAACCTCATGATGGAAACACCTCTAAGAAAACTAAGAAGAAGAAGGATGACAAAACTTAGATCATTGCTTTATGCCTAGCTAAGGGCGTAAAACTATAGCACTTGTTGGGAGGCAACCCAATGAATAAAACTTATTTTTTCCTTTTTGCTTCCTGTTCTTGATTGTTAGCACAAGTATGCTACTGTTATGATTTGCGTTTTTCTGTTTTAATTAATGTTTGTGTCGAATTACGGGTTCCGGAAAACCCTTGAGGTTCGAACACTAGGGTGCGCACGAAGATCTCCCTCCCCCACGAGCCCGCTCTCGCAACGATCTCTAAGCCTAGCTGAACCAGAAGAACAAGGGACACAAGGATTTATACTGGTTCTGGCCACTGTTGTGGTGTAATACCCTACTCCAGTGTGGTGTGGTGGATTGCCTTGTAGGCTGAGGATGAACAAGTACAAGGGATGAACAGCCTCATGAGGAGAGGTGTTCTTGTGCTCGATGAGCTTGTGTGTGTGTGGATGGTCTGGATCCTCCTCCCTTTTCCAAGGTGGTGGCTAGTCCTATTTATAGAGGCCCTGGTCCTCTTCCCAAATATAGGCGGGAAGGGATCGCACAATGGCCAGTTTGAAGGGGGACAACTAGTACAAGTTATCCTAACAAAAGGTGGTCTTCACCTACCAAAGGCTCTAGTGATGACGCCGTCGTGGGCTCCGCGGTGACCTCCGTCCTGTCGTCCTGCTGGTCTTGGTCTTGTTGCACCGATATGGAAACCTTTGCATGATGCCTCTGGACTCCTCGCCTGCACTTGCCCCTTTAGCACCAAAGAGGCAACAAGTACTCTACGCCCTCTGGCGCCCACCTGGCCTTGGTCATCATGGCTCATGTCACGTCCTCCTCGCGAGGTGCCCCCTGCATAGATATCTCCGCCCCTCGGGAGCCCTGAGGAGGTCTTGCATCGTCCGCCTCGCGAGGCTTAGCCCCTCACAAGGGTCTTGAATGGTTCCTGATGAAGATGAGCCATACCAGGCTGTTGGTGTAGCCACGCCCTGGGCCGCAGGCAGGCTAGTATGGCTACCCACGTTCCAGGACACCGACAGTTTGTGCCAAGTAAAGCCTTTAGGATCTTCTTGGGCAATAGTTGTTTGATCTTGCTAAAAAAACAGAAAGTTTTGCGCTCATGAAATTAATACCCATTACAATTGTACTAGATCAATATACAAATTTCTCAGGTAAGTCCTAATTTTTCAGAGTTTTTTGAGTTACAGAACTATATGAAATAGTCAGATTGCTACAGACTGTTCTGTTTTGACAGATTCTATTTTCTTCGTGTTGTGTGCTTATTTTGATGGCTCTATGGTTTTCTTTGATGAGTTTTTGCCATAGAAATGTTGTAATACAGTAAATATAATACAAAAACAAAATATGAATTGGTTTGATACAGTCCTTATAGTAGTGATTTATTATTCTTATACTAACGGATCTCACGAAGGTTTTGTTGAGTCTTGTGTGATTGAAGTTTTCAAGTTTTGGATTATCTTACGATGGATGAAGGAAGGATGGAAGACCCTAAGCTTTGGGATGCCCTGGCATCCCAAGCTATTATCCAAGAATTAGCAACCAACTAAGCTTGGGGATGCCTAGAGTGGCATCCCTGGTTTCTTCCAACAACTATCGGTATTTTACTCGAGACTATATTTTTATTCGTCACATGATATGTGTTTTGCTTGCAGCATCTTGTATGATATGTGCCTTTGCTTGTTTTATTTTGTGTTTTAAGTCATCAATCCTAGCCAAAATTATATCTTGACTTGTTAGAATTGCTCTCTATGCTTCACTTAAATTTTTATGAGCAATGGACTTGCTCTAGTGCTTCACTTATATCTTTTTGAGCATGGTGTGCTTTGTTATTTTTGAAGAAATTCTCTCTTGCTTCACTTAGATTTATTTGAGAGTTAGTAAAATTTTGAAGAAATTCTCTCTTGCTTTACTTAAATTATTTTCAGAGTAAGAAAATTTGTTATGCTCATGATCTTCCCTTATATTTGTTTAAGCTTATGGAAAGCAACACATGAAAATTAGTCCCAAAATGATAGATATCCAAGAAGGATAAAGAAAAAAGAGAAAGAAAAATGTCATGAAGATCATTGGACAAAATAAACTTGATTCTTAGTAATAGTTTTGAGATAAGATCATGTGATATGTGAGTCATCTTGATGAGTAATTATGCTTTAGTAAGAATATTGGTGTTAAGGTTTGTGATTCCCTATGCATGCGCAAAAGTCAACAATCATGCAATGAAATTATATCCTACTTGTGGTGCATTATTCAGTGTTAATTATGCTTAATGCTTGCTTATGAGATTATTCATTTCTTGGTTGGTCGCTTCCCAATCTTTTCCTAGCCTTCATTTTGCACTGAGTATGACCTCTACTTGTGCATCCAAGATCCTTTAAACCAGTTTTGCCACATGAGTGCACTATATCTAACTATATGCGGTAATCTTTTGTCGTTCTAAGAAAATTTGCATGTGCCATCTCTAATTTTCAAAATAAACTTCTCTTTGGCGTGTTTGTTTCGCTCGCAGAGTGGTGAGGGGTGGCTAATATTTTGCATGCACTATAGGAATCAGGCACTTTGCCGTCTGCCATGGCTGACGGCAAAGGCATGCCCGGATGACGGCAAAGGCCTTTCTCGTCCACCAACAGACGGCAACAGGTCCGGCTGAATAGGCTACGACGATGGGCTCTTTACCGTCTGCTGACGGATGGAAAAGGTGAAACACTCTTTGCCGTCGGCTAGCAGATGGCAAAGAGCCTAGACGCCACAAGTACCAGGTTAGGTCTGTTAAGGGGTTAAAGGCATGCTTTGTCATCTGCTAGCTGATGGCATAGGAGCGAAATAGGCCAGCCCCCAGGTGCTGCCACATGTCAAGCTATTTCGTCAGCTGGCAGATGGCAAAGGTGCAACGCTCTTTGCCGTCTGCCAGCAGATAGAAAAGTAACCAAATAGGACAACTAGTGCCCTAGGTTGCACAGGTAGCTGCCGCATGGCAGCTTTGTCGTCTGCTGGCTGATGGCAATGCTCTTTGCCGTCTACCAGCAGACAGCAAAGTGCTTGTATAGCCCCTGTTTTTTTTCTGTTTTTTGTTATATCTTTGCATTTTCAAAAGACATAAATTATATATATAGTTTCAACCTCAAACATAGCCCATGTATCCATCAATGCAACATAACACATATGGTATTAAAACCCCAATACATACATAGTTTCATGGAGTTCATCAACATACATACATAGTTTCACGGAGTTACTCAACATACATTGTTTATCAACACAAAATCAAAACAGAAACTAAAACTAGCAGTCCATCAATCCAGCTTCCATGAAGTGAATCAAATCTGCAAAAATGGGAGTAAGAAAGTTAGAAGAAGAAGAAGAAGACTAGAAGAAGAAGAAGAAGAAGAAGAAGACTAGAAGAAGAAGAAGAAGACTAGAAGAAGAAATAGAAGAAGAGAAGAAGAAGAAGAAGAAGAAGAAGAAGAAGAAGAAGAAGAAGAAGAAGAAGAAGAAGAAGAAGAAGAAGAAGAAGGAGACTAGAAGAAGAAGAAGGTTTTTACCCTTTTCATTCTCATTCTTCTTCTTTTATTCTTTTTTTCTTCTTCTCTTTCTTCTTCTATTCTTTATTTTCTCCACTTCCTTGTTTTTCTTCTTCTCATTCATTATTTGTGTCATTTTACAGCTTACATAGGTAATTTTGCCATTTTTAGCTAACTAAGCTTATTATGTCAATTTGGAGGAAATTAAAGGTAAGTATAGTGCATTTTTGTGCTAACATAAATAATTATTCCATTTTTTAGCTAACGTAGGTAAAATGGATCATTTTGGAGCTAACCTAGGTAAAATGGATCATATTGGAGCTAACGTAGGTAAAATGGATCATATAGGAGGTAACCTAGGTAAACCTGCTCATTTTGGAGCTAACCTAGGTAAAATGGATCATATTGGAGCAAACCTAGGTAAAATGTGTCATTATGGAGTTAACTTAACTAATTATGCCATTTTTTAGTTAACTAAGCATATTATGCCATTTTTCACACAAGTAAGCTAAGTATAGGTCTTTATTTAGCTAACCTAGGTAACTAAGCATATTAGAGCTAATTTAGGTAAGTCTAGATCATTTTGGAGATAAGTAAGCAAATTATGTCATTTTGTAGGAAGATTGGCTAAGTCTAGGTCATTATGGTAACCATTTTGGAGGAAATAAAGCTAAGTCTAGGTCTTTATGCATTTGGGAGGCAAAACACTAGAGAAATGTTACCGTCATCATGGAGGTGAAGGGTCGGTCGGGTTTACACCAGTGTCAGACGAAGGTGAAGGGCCGATGGTGGTCGGTGTTGCGGCACCGCGAGACGAAGAAGGATCGGTCGATGCTTGTTGGGAGGCATGCTGCACCAAAGATCATTTGCAATGTCTCGTTAGCATGATGCAACTGAAATGTGAATACTAGTAAGAAATGACCATTCAAATAAAACCCACCATGTCTCTGCTATAGCAATCTGAGGCATCGAAGGAGGGGTCTGATCGTTTTTCTTGCACACGGTCTACACATTTTGATTTCACGAGTCAGTGATATTAGTTAGTAATGAAATGAACATTACATGCATGATTTGGCTAATAAGCAGGAGAAACTTATCACGAGGAGCTTCGTATAGGGCCTAGTGAGATGAGTCGTTCCGGTTCCACTCCTCCTCCAGCATCCTAGCCGTCTTCTCCTCCAGCTCGGTGTCCCTCTCCTTCATCTACCTATTTGCCTCCGCCAGAAGCTCATGGGCCCTAGCGTCGATGGCGAGGTCCACTGGCCGTGGTCAAGGCGGCATGTCAGGAAGAGACCTCACGTGGCGCTTCTTGATCTTCGGGAGACTGCTAGGACAACGTATCAGTCCATCCCCAATGGCTACCGAGCCATGTCTCCTCCCATCACCAGATAGCATCATGAGCTCTGTATCAAAAGGACTCTGGCTCGGGTTGAAGTCATCCCCTTTCATCGCCTTCCCCCAGTCTCTGTACCTCACGAGTTTGTTGTGGGAGGAGATGTTAGTGAAGCTCTCTGGATGATCTAGATCATCCTCAGTGAATGCCTTGGCCTTCTTGAACGGGGCCATATGGGCCATGGCATAGAGGTCGTACAGTAGTGGCACTTCCTTCTTGTTGTGTCTCGCCTGAAAGAGAGGAACAACATATTAGTTCAGGGCTAAAGCTAGCATGAAGAATGAAATTGCATGAATCGTTAAGGGTTGAAACCACATACCCAGTGATCCCCGTACTCAAACAGATTGGAGCTCCCTTGATGGTGTGGCACACCTCGCACTTTGGAACTCTTATCCCTGGCCTAGTTGTGTTTGGCTAGCCATTGGGGAGAGCACCACTCATCCACCAACGTCTCCCAACAGTCCATCAAATCCACACATCCTCTCGGGGGCATCTAAGTTTGTCAAAGAGAAATTTCACCGCTACACCTACTAATGAAATCAAGGAGACTAAGTACAAGGCCTTAAGAAAAGTTAATTACCTTTATGTACTTCTCCTTGCTCAGATACTTGAGGCGGCACTCCTTCTTGGGCTTCCTAATGTTATTCGAGGCGTAGTAGTCTCGAACAGCCTGTACCCAAGCCTCATGCCGTAAGTTCTAAAGTAGGCGCTTGCACTCGGCTTCGAGAACCCTAGCCGCCTCCGCCTCTTGTTCCTCAGCAACCCTGTAGAACATCTGCAATCGAACAAGACAACACTGATTAGTATAATCAGTAGGCAATGTTGATTTTTAATTCTGTAAAGTAGAAACTACCCAAAACCGCCGTCTCACAATGTCGGCCACCGTCTCGCACACGACACCGTCGACCCTCTCCTCTGGCGGGGCCGGGGCAGCCACGTACAACTCCCAGCTCATTGCTAGTTGTGGAGACTGACCCTCACTGGGCAACATGACCCACCCTAAGAAGTTGTGCCGGACTAGAGTACCAAGGACCTGGTTGGGCCTGTAGACACCATCGGGGTGTATCCAACCCATGTAGTATGACAAGGTCAACACATTAGATAATAATTTGAAGAAACATGAAGGACAAAGGATAAAATAGAGTAAATGCACTTACTTCTCCCCGTTAGGCTAAATCAACCACCTCTGTTCGCGGGTCGCCGACACGGCCGAGAGCTTCGTACCACCATGCTGGTACACCTTCTTGCCCTGCTCAACCAGCTCACCATCGCTAAAACTATCATCAGACCAGGTCTCCTCACCATCAGCATGGCCACTTATATCTGGAGTCACCTAGGATGAAGACTCTGGGACCAGAGTCTCGTGGGACGAAGACTCTAGGGCCCGAGTCTCCTATGGTGAAGGCTCGGCGACAAGAGGCTCGTTAGCCCGAGGCTCGTGGACCGGAGTCCGAGACGGGTCCAAGTCTGACGGCTCCACCTAAGACGGAGCACTCCGGTGGTCCGGAGAACTAGCTTTGGGTGGCGGCGAGGAAGGCACAACAGCCTTCCTACCTCTCCCACGGCCATGTCCACCTCTAGATCCCCGCTTCGCCTTTCCACGACCTCTCTCGGCCGAAGAAGAAGGGCTCGCCGGTGTCGCCATGCTATCTACGAGCGCTCTATGAAGCTGCTGGGGTGAAATATAGCCACCCCTCCTAGCACGCGTCGTGGAAGAAGGAGGCTTGGAGCGCTCTCGACCCACGCCCACCATCTGTCAACACCTGCAATGAGAAACAGTAAACGAAATTAGTACAACATAAACACAATAAAAAATTGTTGGGTGAAAACAACACCTAAAAAATCCATCAAAAACCCTTTTTTGTTTTTTCAAGCTTTTGGAATATTTACAAGTATGCCATATTTGGTTATCTTGCCAAGTATCATCTCTTGGAGAACAAGATGACATCACCATCACACTAGTTAACCTAACTAACCTAGAAACCAACCTCGAAGCTAACCTAACTAACCTAGTCTAAAGATAACTAACCTAGAAAATCAAACTAACCAAACTAACCTACAAAATCTAACTAACTTAGAAAATCAAAATAACCTAACTAACCTAGAAACTAACCTAGAACCTAACCTAACTAACCTAGTCTAAAGATAGCTAACCTAACTAACCTAGAAAATCAAACTAACCTAGAAAATCAAACTAACCTCACTAACCTAGTCATCTTCTCCTCTTTTCTTCTTCTTCTTCTTCTTCTTCTTCTTCTTCTTCTTCTTCTTCTTCTCCTCCTCCTCCTCCTCCTCCTCCTCCTCCTCCTCCTCCTCTGCTTCTTCTTGTTCTTCTTCTTCCTCTTTTTATTCTTCTTCTTCCCCTTTCTACTTATTCTACTTTTCTTCTTCTTTTTTCATCTTTTTTTCACTTCCTTTAATTATGACTATTTAACTAAAACCTAACACTAATCTACTGTAATTTAATTTAATCTCCCTAACTATATATCTAATATATGTATTATCTAAAACAGAAAAGAAAAAATAGAACTCCTCCTCCTCTTCTTCTTCTTCTTCTAATTTTTCTTCTTCCTTCTTTTACTTTTTCCTCTTTTATTCTCATATTCTCCTCATTCTTCTTCTTCTTCTTCTCCTCCTCCTCCTCCTCCTCCTCTTCTTCTTCTTCTTCCCCCATTTACTTATTCTACTTTTCTTCTTCTTTTTTCATATTTTTTACTTCCTTTAAATATGACTATTTAACTAAAACCTAAACAAATTCAATTTAGATAAATTAAGCCTACACATTATTAGCCCTATCTTATCATGTATCTAAACTACTAGTACCTGCTAATTAACAACCACCGACTAAATAACCTAAACAAATTAAACCTAAACCTAAACTAAAAAACCTAAACTAATTAAACCTAAACTAACTAAATTAAAAAACCTAAACTGATTAAACTAAATAACCTAAACTAATTAAACCTAAACCTAAACTAAAACAGAAAAAAAAACAGGAGATGAGGTGGCAGGGGCTCACCATGGGGGAGGGGGCGGCGGCGACGAGTCGGGTCGGGGAGAGGGCGGTGACCGGGCATGGAGGGGGCGGCGACGGGTAGCGCTCCTCGGGGGTGGTCCATCGGCGGCTGTGGCGTGGAGGCTCGGGAGGGGGTGTGGAGGCAGGGAGGGGGCGGCCACGGGGCGGGGACGAAGCGGCGACGACGCGGGGATGGTGGGGCGGCGACGGCACGGGGAGGGTGCAGTGGAGACGGTGCAGGTTGGCACGGGGGGGGGGAGAGGAGAGACGGGGAGAGAGGGCGATGGTGGGGCGCGGCCGTTAAGTCAATTTTCAAGCTTTGTCGTCCGCAAGCTCTTTGCCGTCTGCTAGCGGACAACATAGAATACTTTGTCATCTACTAGCGGATGGCAAAGAGGGGCCCTCTTAGGGGTTGACAGCTAGTGGGCCACCCTCCCTCTTTGTCGTCCCCTAGCGGATGACAAAGATTCTATGCCATCCGCTAGAAGACGGCAAACAAGCTCTTTGCCGTCTGCTTGTTCTTTGCCGTCAGCCTTCAGTATGTTGATGGCAAAGACCTTCTTTGTCGTCATCTAGTGGACGGCAAAGAACAGGCTGACGGCAAAGATCCTGATTCTAGTAGTGATGCTAGATGTGTTATTCTCAAGATGAGTGTTTATTCACATGACATTGCACGAGAGTAAGGCAAAGGTATTAGGGATGCGCAGTCCCGAAATGCAAAAAAATTTGAATTTACTTTATGTTGTCAAATAATAAATTCCTTGGAAAGTGTTGGTATGGAGGGCACCTGTGGATACAATTAGCCATGGAAAGTGAAAGTTATGGTGGAAAAAGGAATAAAGATTATTTTCTGTTTGGCAACCGCCTATGATATATCTATGCATGGAAAGTATTGGGAACTCTAAGTCGTTTTAGTAGGTGGGATGGATACACCTCCCAAAATGTTCTTATCTAAAAAAATCGCTTTGAGCTCCGGCATCTCTACAAATCCCTACTTCCCTCTGCGAAGGGCCTATCTTTTACTTTATGCAATTTTTATTTTGACTCTCCATCTTATCTTATAAAAGCACCAACTACGAGGCAATATGAGCGTGCTTTAGTATTGGGTGTAGTTAATATTCAAGTGTGTTTCATGAATGGATCGATGTTTGAGCATGATGGGCTAGGGATAACTTATTTTAGCGTTAATATTTTGGAAGACATGCTTGCTTATGATATGCTTGAGTATCTAAATTATTATGTCAAAACTAGATTGTTGCTTTGAATCACAAAAAAGTCCAAATATCCTTGCTATAAAGAAAATAATATGATATGGCATGACATGATGAACAACACTCCACATCAAAAATTCTGTTTTTATCACTTACCTACTCGAGGACGAGTAGGAGTTAAGCTTGGGGATGCTGATACGTCTCCAACATATCTATAATTTTTGATTGTTCCATGTTATTTTATTATCAATCTTGGATGTTTTATAATCATTTTATAGTCATTGTATATCAATTTTTGGTACTAACCTATTGACATAGTGCCAAGTGCCAGATGATGTTTTTTCCATGTTTTTTACGTCGCAGAAAATCAATATCAAATGGAGTCAAAATGCCACAAAACTTTACGGAGATTTTTTATGGACCAGATGGAAGATATTGGGCCCTGGTTACACCTGGTGGGGGAGTCCCGAGGAGGGGAAGACCCACCAGGGCACGCTAGGAGGCCCAAGCGCACCCTAGTAGGTTGTGCCCACCTAGGGTGCCCCCGGACCGCCTCTTTGCTCTATAAATACCCCAAAAATACCAGAACCCTTGGGCATTTGACGAAATATTCATCCAGCCGCCGCAGAGTCTAGAACCACGAGATCCAATCTAGACACCATCACGGAGGGGTTCACCACTTCCATTGGTGCCTCTGCGATGATGCGTGAGTAGTTCTTTGTAGACCTTCGGGTCCGTAGTTAGCAGCCTCTCTCTCTTGATTCTCAATGCAATGGTCTCTTGGAGATCCATATGATGTAACTCATTTGTGGTGTGTTTGTTGGGATCGATGAACTTCGAGTTTATGATCAGATCTATCTTTTTATATCCATGAAAGTATTTGAGTTTCTTTGATCTTTTTTATGCATGATCTCTTATAGCCTCATATTTCTTCTCTGATATTTGAGTTTTGTTTGGCCAACTTGATCTATTTATCTTCCAATGGGAAGAGGTGCCCGGTAGTGGGTTTGATCTTCGGTGCTTGATCCTAGTGACAGAAAGGGACTGTACACGTATGTATCGTTGCTACTAAGGATAAAAAGATGGGATCTATATCTACCGCCATAGATAAACGGATCTCGTCTACATCATGTCGTCGTTCTTATTGCATTACTCCGTTTCTCCATGAACTTAATACACTAGATGCATGCTGGATAGCGGTCGATGTGTGGAGTAATAATAGTAGATGCAGGCAGGAATCGGTCTACTAATCTTGGACGTGATGCCTATGTAATGATCATTTCTTGGATATCGTCATAATTATTTGAGGTTCTATCAATTGCCCAACAGTAATTTGTTCACCCACCGCTTTGCTATTTTTCTCGAGAGAAGCCACTAGTGAAATCAAAGGTCCCCGTGTCTCTTTCTCATATTATTTTCCTTCGCGGTCTATTTTTATTTGCTTTTATTTTCAGATCTATTAAAAAAAACCCAAAATATCTTGCTGCAATTTATTTTATTTGTTGTTCGATCTATCAATATTTACAACTCTCTCCTGTCAACACGCCATTTCTGGCGCCATTACCCGAAAGGGATTGACAACCCCATTAACATGTCAAGTTGCGAGTGGTTGTTATTTGTGTGCAAGGGTTGATTACGTTGTTTTGCTTGGTTCTCCTACTGGTTCGATAACCTTGGTTTCATATCTGAGGGAAACTCCTACTGCCGATGTCTTGCATCATCCCATCCTCTTTGGGAAATACCGACATAGCTTCAAGCGACATCACTGCCCAACACTCCTCTGCTCTTTGTGCAACATGACACCCCCTTGCCGAACCAGCAAGGGGCCCTTGGTCCCATAGGTGGCCGTGATTTCCCACGACACGGTGGCACACCGCTGGTCATAGATCCAGCTTGATCCCGCCTTTGGGGCAAGAGGATGATGTTCTGCTTAGACGCGGTCGACAGTAGCGAGGAAGAAAACCCACTGTCCGTGCATCCCGATCGGGGGTCCCTGCGGTATGGGCTGATGCCGCATCCCAACCGCCCTTCTAGCTACAGCCCGACGTCCCATGTACAAGTCCCATTTGGAGACGTCTTTCTCCACTGCCGTAGCTCCCCATGTAGCTCCATCTCCATGTCAATCTTTCTCTACTTCTACCGGCTTCTATTTGTGATGAGTTTATGTCTCATGAACTAGTGCCAGTACTATTATTCTAATCACACTTCTTCAATATCTTTGCCAACAGGGATGCTCAGCTCGATTTTAGTGGAACTGCACAAAAGCATCGTATGATCCGAGGGTGCCAACCGTCTTTCCTTTGACGGGTTCTACCTAGCTAGGAAATTAAATCCTGTGGTTTAGGGTTTACGTCGTAGTGACCCCATCAGTAGTTTTTTGTGTACACACTCTCACAACTTTTGTCTTTATTGTGAAGTAAATTAGATAATTGATGGCGCGCATTGTCGCGCCCGTTAATTTTAACGCTATAATGCGAGGGAGTGAAGTCAAATGACCCAAGTATGTGAAAAATAAACTTACAAAACATGAATTGATAGCTAGATGATATGAGTAATAATTATCCTTCAGGCCATGGTTGTCTGTTGCACTACTAAACAACTGATGATCTAAAGATGGACAACTGAGCTTTTGATCTTTAAAAGGTCCTGCACATCAAGAAATATAATAGGAAAAACCTAACGAAAATGATAAGGAAAGCAAACATGAGTGATGTGTCCTGAAAAACTAGTAGCCATTATTAGATAACAACGCAACAACATCGACACTTTTAAAGTTTAAAGTATTTTGAAATCTAATCGTTGTAGTACAATATGCACATGCTATTTAACAATCTAAGAGCTATATTTTGTAATCAGCAAAAAGTTTGGCATTACACTTTTATCGCATGAACCATATGAATTTCATAATCAGTTTTTTTACATGGAACTATCATCAATTAGAAGGTGCATATTTTTCAGAAATCAGAAATCAAACCGAGCAATGGCCATCTTCAGACTAAACAATGGTCGCCAAATATCAAAGTATAAGAAGCATGTCAAGAAACCTTGTGCATATCTGATATCTGTATGATGAATATATCTATCTTTGGAACGTCCAGATTGAGCAAGATCAGACACAGAGAAAATGGCATAATGTGGTACAAATAAAAGGTACATATACACACATAGTGGCTGGAGGTACAAGTAATTTGGGGACAAAACAGTGCACGATGCTACCTTGTCTGTTAGCCATTGGAGGGGTCTGGTTGGTTCATCATGCCAATACACGTCGTAAGTAGTGATTTACCTGGAATCTATACAAAGTTTCCTTGAAAAGAAACTCAGCCCTCTTGGCATCCCTGCTTTCACTTCAAAAAAAAAGACACATCCGTGACATTTTGGCCGGACAAAAAAAATTCTATCATGCCTTATGACACTTCTATGACGATAATTGTGAAAAAAACAGGTATCATCATAAATGTGGCGGGCTCCTACTTCTATGACAAAAAATCATGATAGAAAATGGGATTTTCGTCCAGGGTGGGCCGGAGACGCAGCTGCATGACATTCTTTGGGCCATCCATGACAGAAGAAACCGTGGTAGAAGCGAGGGCGAGGAAAATATCAGGGAGTTCCCGGTTACGGTGGGTGGTCGAGGCCGAGCGATGCACGGAGGTTTGCGCGTTTCTCTCATACATGTACACGCGTGTGTGCGAGGTGTTGCGCTCTAACTGAACCCGAGGGAGGTGTTGGGCTCTAAGTAAACCTGAGCAATTGCACTAGCTATGTTATAGAACCCTGATCGCTCCCTTGATGTTAACTGAATCCGAGTGATTCCTTCGCTACTGCTGCTAATTGAAGCCCATCGATGCTGCCTCTTGATGACCAGTGAGCATTGTTTGGGGGGTGGATGAATAGTTCCCGGTGGGGGTGGATGAACAGGACCCCGTGGTACTAGAGGTCATTGCTGCTGGATGAACAGGACCCCGATCGAGCCAGTTGGGGGTGGATGAACAGGACCCCGTGGAGGGCTGGATGAACAGTAGCCCATGGAGGGGTGGTTGAACAGGACCTTGTGGAGAGGGTTGGTTGAATAGTAGCTGGTGGAGGAGCAGTGGAGGCTAGATGAACAGGAGCCCGTGGATGAACAGTCGCAGGAGGAGGCTGGAGGAGGTCGACGGTGGATGAACGTAGCCCGTGGAGGCTGGAGGAGGTCAATGGTGGAGATGAACAGTATCCCATGGAGTCCTATTTTGTGGTACGCCACACCCCTCCCGATGAACAGGACCCCCATTTCGATCGTAGCGCTACAACATAAGTCTGTTTCCTCCGTTTTATGGTATGCCACACCCCTCCCGATCAACAGGACCCCGTTTCGACCATAGGAGGTCCAAAAGAAGTCTGTTTCCTCCATTTTGCGGTATGCGAGACCCCACTTGATGAACAGGGTCCCGTTTCGACTGTGGCCGGTCGAACACAATGTCGTTTCCTATGTTCTGCGGTATGCCAAGCCTCGTTTCGATCGTCTGTTCCATCCAAGCCGGTTGGCTCCCGATGAACACGACGACGTAGTTTCTCCATTCCGACATAGCCATATACACGAGCCCTGGCCATACGTATGCGTGAGTAGGCATTCGAGACCCCGGCCGTATGTACGTATGTGGCTGCATTTACTTTCTTGCACCATGGTTGTACATACGTGTACATGCTACATGCGCGTCTCTACTATGACAAGTGCGCGCCCATACTACGACACGTGCCCTTCCTTACACAGCCACAGTTCATCGCTGCAGCCTGTAGACAGACCGATCGACCAGTATGTACATACACGTTCGCGACCAGAATGACAACGCTATGTACACTTCGACTAGGTGGGTCCCGACTGTTAGGAACTTCCTTGCGTGCGAAGATGTAGTTGGTGGGTCCCAGCAATCAGGGGGAAACTTTTTTTCATGAAATACGGTGGCCCGTTCGGTGGGTCCCTGCTGTCAGGTGGAGGAATCATTATTTTGCGCATAATAAGGAGACACTTCCTTGCTGCGATCGTGGACCCAACTATCAACCTCTCCATGTATAGTACTCTTCCGACGGAAGTTGTTCATTGACCACATTGACCACGCCACGCCGAGAGCACCAAGGCAGTGGACGACCGGAGGCATAGGAAGGGGACGACGCGGAGCAGGGGAAGATGCGGCAGTGGATGCCCACACAGAGAGGAGTACGAGGGTTCACTGGTTCGGCTGTGGTGTGAGGTTGTCGTTGCCGCGGAATAACAGGGGGTGTGGGTGAGTAGAGGGATGGCCTGGCCAGCGGTGGGAGTAGTAGGGGGCGGTGAGGCCTTCGCGGCATCACAGCCGGCCATGGCAGGCATGAGCTCGCGGCATGACCGGCGCTGGTTTGAGCAGCTAGAGTAAGAAGACCAGAGGTTGAAGAAGCACTACGACTGTTGGATGGACATCGTACAGTCACTAGAGCTAGAATCATTCATATTGACTATGTTGCCAAAGCCCTTCGTCCCCATCAACTTAGTAGGCCCACAAGTCAGCCTCCCACTATGGTGGGTCCCAGCTAGCAGGGGAGTGTTCATTTTTTTGCATAATAAGGCGACACTTTCTTGCGTGCAAAGATATAGCTGGTGGGTCTGAACTGTCAGCGGGGAGAATGTTTTTTCACGAAATACAGAGGCCCTTCCGGTGGGTTCTAGCTGTCAGGTGGAGGAATCATTATTTTGCGCGTAATAAGGAGGCATTTCCTTACGTGCGGCCATGGACCCAGTTGTCGGCCTCTCCACATACAGTCCACTTCTGATGGATGTCGTTCGTTGACCACGTTGGCCACGCCGCGCCGAGAGCACCAGGGCGGTGGACGACGGCGAGGCTTAGGAAGGGAACAACATGGAGCGATGGAAGACTCAACAGTTGTTTCCCACACGGAGGGGGGTACGAGTGTTTACTGGTTCGTCTGCCATCGCTGGAGAATAATATTAGGTGTGGGTGAGTAGAGGGATGGCCAGGCTAGCGATGGGAGTAGGGTGAGGCTGTGAGGCCTGCACAGCAGCACAGCCGGCCATGGGAGGAGGGAGTGGGAAGTTCCGCTGGCACTTGTTTGAGCGGCTGTAGCAGGAAGAGCAGAGATTGAAGAAGCACGACAGCCGTTGGATGGACATCCAACAGTCACTGGTCTCGTGTGTTAACACGGCACTGCATGTGCGTCAACCTGTTTTTAGGAAAGCCTCAAATATGTGGAAAACAGCTTACACCCCATCTGCCATTATTTCTAATAATTTACAACCCATTTGGTATTTCTTAAGGTTTTTTTGGAGCCCATATTCTTTTTGTTAGCATTACAACCCATATTTTGGCCACAGTTAAAAAATTATACGAAATATTGCATATTTCTGTGCGGTCCGAACTATTTTTAATCCCGAAATTTCAAGTCGCATTCAATCGGATTTTAAAAATGAACGTATATCAATATAAAATCCAACAAATTGTCCATTCATAAAAATCAATGGAGTTTAAAATCTCAAAATGAAAAAAAAGAAATTTGAAACTAATTGTTGGTTTGATGTGTTTTAAAAAAGTATAGCCCATTTCTCATTACTGATAGGCCATTTTTGGGCAAACCGAATGAAGCTCTCCTCGTCTTGAAATATTTGTTGCCCAACAGGCCTAACCAAGCAACATACTTGACAAAGCACAAAAAAACTGGGCTAGCCATTTTTAGAAAGAAAATAAAACTACTAGGCTGGTCTTGGGGTAAACATAAAAGAAAAGGTTGTCTAGACAGGCCACAGTGCCCTGCACAGCCCAGTTGACACCCTGCTTCCGCCTCAAAAACAAATAGATAAATGCCACTCAAATTATGGAGATTCATAAAAATGCCACTGCAATTTCCAAAGTTTGAAAAATGCCACTTCAATTTTTGCAAACTTTGAAAAATGCCCCTCCGAACTTTGAAAAATGCCGCTAGAAATGGCATGAAATGGCATTTTTCAAAGTTTGGAAATTGAAGTGGCATTTCCCGGAATCACCAGATTTGGAGTAGCATTCATCAAATTAACTGAAAACAAAAGTAACTGGGCGAGCTACTAGGTCCCTGGTGTCACCCGCTCGTTGTGCAATTCTCTCATTTATTGACTACGTTGACAATGGCATGGGACCCAGATGTCAGAAATCCATTAGGAGGAGCCATTTTTTTATTGGCTTGAAATAAGGAGGCACTTGCTTGCGTACTGCCATGACCTTGGTGGATCCCTGTTGTCATCCTCTCCACGTACAATATCTCCTGATTGTGTACGCGTCAATCTGGTAGGCCCACAAGTCAGCCTCTAAACCCGTGGCAGACAAATACAACCCATTTTCAAAAATAACATCCCATTCCATACATTCAAACGGAAAGTTCAACATTCAAAGCGAAGTAACATGTCTGATCCAGATATAGAGTACTGAACTTCCACACTGACAACCATCACAGCCAAGTTAACTATCTACTCCCACTAATACACTAGGAGTGTACAAGTACTAACTTACTCAGCTAACTAGACGATGCCGACCGCCATCTGCGGTACACGCTAAACACTGGCACTGACGTCCTCCACCTTGCCTTGGACTTGCCAAAGGTGCGATAGGGCGCGTTGCTCGCGCCCTTTGGCCCTTTCCGTGCCGGCGTGGTCCACCGAAGCTTCGGCTTGTTAGCGGGAAACCCACTTGACAAGCTGGTACTAAAATTCGACGTCGTGAACCCGTGCGTGCCCGACAGACTCAAGGGCTATTTTCCCGGCGTCGGCCTCCATGTAGTCGGCCCAGTTGTGGGCGCTCTACTCGTGACTCAGAGCGTCGGTGCTCTGCTACTCCATGCCCCGATGGCAGCGCAAATCAGCGATAGTCTGCTCCTCCGCCAGGCGGTAACGCTCCTAATAACTCCTCATACTCCTCATTGCCATCTAAAGACAGATAGAATGCCTCCTCCCTTCGTCTGCCTTCCGGTGAAAAACTGAACACTAGTTCCGGCGGTGACTGCCTCCGGCGTCGCCTATTGCGGACGGGCAAGGGCATGGAGGACGTGGCGACAACAAGGATAAGTGGCGAGCGACATTGGGACGGTGGGGGCTTATGAGGATAGTGCAAGTTGGGTGATGATGCCACCATAGAAGGCCGGGAAACAGCAATTATAGGCAGAATGTAGGCGAACCAGCGTGTCGCGGGAAATGCGACGGTCATCGGAATTCAATGCATAAGAAGGCATGGCTTAGCGCACCAACTTGCCGTGGAAAACTAGAAAAACTAAAATTATGACGGTGTCGTCCCGTCCGTGCTGGGTCGCATGTCGGTATGACGGTCAAACGAGTGCAGTCAAATCATCCAGATGAGGTACTCTCTCCTTGTCAAAAATGATTCCACCACTCATCATCTACCTTGGTTGGTGAGATTTTTGAATTGAGCCCTGCAAACCGTAAAGGAGGTAGTACGTGTGTGATCCACTATTTATTCCTGTAGGATCGAGTAGGTCAGATAGTGTATGTGTAAGATCGAGTAGGTCAGAGGGTGTACGTGTAGGATCATATTAGCTGATGAATGTTCGCTGGGAGATAAGGCATTTGCAAACATTTTTGTTGGCAGTTTCTTTAGGTTCGCATGGCATTTCTTCAGAGCAGCTTGTCAGTTTCTTCACAGGTAGGCATTTTTATTCAAAAAGCTGCCACTTTGGATCCTGCGTCACAACTAAAACTGGCAGGAGCACATTAGTAGGCTAGCTAGTGATCGATCAGTAACTTGTAAGCACTGAACAAACAGAAATAAGGAACTGTTAGTAACTTGTAAACACTGAGAACACAAAAATAAGGATCTTGTTGTGCACAGCAGTAAGAGCCAATCTGTTTGAAATGTTCACACGGGACTCACAGGCCTGGCATTGTAACATGTTCACATTAGTAGCCCAAATTCAAAACCAACTAGTACGATTCCCATACGCAAGATCAGCATGTTAATTCATTTCAATGATTCACAGATCATATACAAATATGTAGCTCCAAAAGCAAAGATCTAGAAAAACATTTGTTCTTCCTCATGGATGCTTCTCTTGGCCAACATTCAGTACAGAGTGAAAGACAAATTTGTTTGTGAAGTCTACAATCCCTCTTGCAAATGTAAGTGGTTTCACCAACAGCTGGAACCATGAGAATGAACCAAACATGATGGAGGAACATCCACTGCAATATGATTTGGTCTTCTGTCGATCACATGACGAGACTATTTTCGACATGCATACTTTAACTTAGGCAAAATGATGCCCATTGTATAACTAGACGAAAGCAAAGCACATAGTGTTGGCCAATAAATAGTACAATACTACTTTTGTGTTGTCCATGAAGTGACTATCCAATCTTTCCGTGTCTATTTTCAAATGGCACTGCATGCAGTTACTATGCTATTCTCCTGTGCAGTTCAACCAAAATTGCGGTCACTTTGTTTGTTTTCCAAATAGCAACGGGCAGACATCTCTGTATGCACAAATATCAAGCAGCTAGTAAACATATACCACACCTTGTATTTTCGGTTTAAACACGTCTCTTCCGCTTAGCATCTGTCATGTTTTGCACTGGATGATTTGATATTGTCATGTTTTTTCCTGGACAATTTCATACTGAATTGATTTGTTGGTTCAGAGCAGAAATATAGCGCCTATTCTTCATCAGACCAAGGATATAACCGAAATTGAGTCCAATCATTGAATCATGTCCTGCACCTCCAATGTAGGTCCACCCTTCCAATAAATTCACATGCAAACCACTAATATTACTATCTAATGACAGTACAAAAAGAGTAGCAAGATAGTAGGAAACCATGTACCTTCGTAATGAACATCTCATAGTGCCACCAATTGGATATAAAGGTTTGGAAAAACATGCTCCTAATGTTGAACCATTTGGACTTTTTGTGCAGATCCACTAAAATCGAGCATCCCTGTTTGCATAGATATTGAAAGTGTAATTACTATAAAAGTGGCACTAGTTGAAGCATAGACTCACAAATATAAGCATTCCAATTTCTTAATGGGTAATGGTAGCAAGACTGTTTCTAACAACCTGTTTGAAGGAATAAATAAGGCAACATCGGCTCATGTCAGGAAGGCATGCATAGTTTTCTGAAAAATTGAACCATTCCTGACCTTTCCTCTTCTTTTAAGCACATTTTGTGCAGTTCAACTAAAATAAAATGCCATCACCGCCTTGACAATTCAGTGACACTGTACAAAAAGAATGACTTAATATTACATCATGATGTCAGGTATGTAGTCAATAGGCATTAGAGACAAACATACATACCTCCTCCAATAACATAATAAACATTAATTTTAACAAAGGTGTGACTAGCTTTACCAGGACAAAGTGAACTCTACACCTTATGTTCCTTAATATAAGATGTTTTCGCAGTTCAATTTAAAGTACCCAAACATATAGTATTTAGAAAAACAGGTAGTAGTTTTCTTGAGCACATATCTGGTAAAGCTTGCCACACTTTATGTATGTCCATACGCTAATGCAACACCATTCGAATAGTACAAATATACACTAATCCAGTGGCTAGTGCAACAGTAGAGTAGTTTTTTTATTACAGGGTACGGTACAATGGTTTTACTGAACAAATTTCCATCAGCTCTAGCACTGGAAGATTTCTATAAGCATTAACAATACAAAATGTAAAGGTAACAAGTTTCAGCATTTGTATACTAGCTATGCAAGAGCATTAAGCCAAATACAAAAGTCTGAAGGTAACTAGCATTATTAACTAATGACAGTATAAAAAAATTGCAAACCATGTACCTTCAAGGTAAATATCATTTCAAACTCGAGGGGACCTAAAAATTGTTATCCCAATCTTGATAATCGATCAAACACAAAAACTTGATTGAATGAATCAAGAGAACAGCCGGAGGAGGAGGTGCCCACTCTTGACCTTTCCTCTTGTCTTCATAATTTTTTTTGTAGTTTAACCCAAATAAAATGACATCGGCGCCTTGGCATTTTGGTGACACTGTACAAAAAATTTGACTTCTCTCATGAAAGTGAGGTATGTAATATATAAGCATTAAAAGTGCAAAAATCTGAAGGTAGTAACAAGTTTCGTCATTGGTATACTGGTTGTGCAACAACATTAGAATGCCTTAGCTGAAAAATATTTAATACATCCACAATCAACAGCTAACCCTAAAATAATCCAGTGACATTAAATGGCATTTCTTAAATTTATCGGTGGCATTGGACTGAGTGCGGCATTAGTTAAATGTGGCATCACTTTAGCAGTAGCATTGCTTGACTTGACCGCTGGCGTTATACTAACAGCAAAAAAGTGGCAATAAGAGCATGGGAGGCCCATTCAGACAGTGGGCGCACCAGTACGATGTACCTTCACGGACGCATAGAGTGGTGAGGGAGGTATGGTTGCCCAAAGCAACAAATATCCAGGCAGCATATGTGGATTATGTCCCATTTTTGTTCTCTTTAGCCACCTTTTTCCTATGTTAGGACAACAAACCGATCGACATGGTCATTCTCTATTGCGTTGTCATGCCTTTATACCCTTTTTCAACTAAGAGACACGAGACTCATTCCTTGGCTACTGATTTTCCCCTTTTCAACCTAGATGCGGTTTCGATGCCTACTCTCTTGGACATTACATTCTCCCTTCTTTTCCTTATTCCACCTAGACATGGATTAGTCTGCATGAAGTAGGGTTTCCTTTAATTGTGCAAATTAAGGTTTTCGTCTGCATGACCAGCAGAGCAGAAGATAGCAAATTGGGAATATGGTGGAGTCGAAAAAGATCCACATGCAGCGACATGGCATATGGAGTAATAGAACAAGGGTATGGTTCGAAAAGAGGTAGCATACCAGGGGGTCCGCGGGAAGTGGCTTTGCTCGTGGTCGTCGTCCTCCACACACACTACGGTAGCGAGCTTGGGGACGGAGGCCATCCCGCGCGGGTGCTAGGTCTGAGAGGATGGCCTTGTTGTCAGTGCGTGATCTCACTCACCGACGACGAGTGCGTTAATGATGCACGCCCTTTTCTTCCTTGGCGGATCTGTGACCGCCAGTGGGGAGGGAGAGAGGGGCCCTATTTTTTAGATCTAGAGAGAATGTGATAGTGTGAGAAGCAAGTGGGCAGCCTTTAGCAAGAAAGCGTTGAAGGTCCAGCCTATATATCTTTTTTGATACTACTAGTACTAGAGGTGGAGTAGTGGTAGAGTAGTTTATAGTTTCTCTGCATTTAGTACCAGTTAGTCGTGCTTCAAAACTGAATGGCACGCCATTAAAAAAATAAAGGTCGATAACACACCATGTTTCGTTGACATGTGGTCTCGTTCCAACATGTCAGTGAGACGATGGTGAGTCCTTTTGTACAATTTCTGAACAGATGTCTATATAGGCCGGGGCGCCACTTCGTGTACCGTGGCAACCATCCACTTCCTCTTTGCCTTTACCTCTCGATTTGGAACTGTTATCGCTCGCTCTTCCTCCCTCCTACATTTTCCTTCACCCTTCCTTCTGCCATTGTTCGGTCGTCTTCTCCATGGAGGGATCAGGCCGGAAACGACCCCGTTATTCTTGCCCCGATCTGAATGATGACGTGGTTGAGGAAGTCATTGATCGGCGCGATGTCATCACCTCGGCTAGCATGGCAGGTTCGTTCAAGACCATTCTAGACTCAACTAGTAACATCATTACAAGGAACCCAAGGGTCCAGGAGAAGGGTCCAGGAGCGGTTTGATCTCCCCTATCTTCTTTGTCGTGACCCTGCTGACAGGTTCGCGGACGACGGAGGCCTAGCCTTGTGTAAGTTGATGCTGCTTGATAATGATACATGTGATGTTAAGATGCCATCGCTTGAGGGTAAGGCCTGGGCAGGTGCAAATGGAGATTAGCTTGTTTATATTGGGTACAACTGCGAGTGGGAGCTTGTGAATCTGTACACTCATCATCAGGCTCCACTTCCAAAAATCTCAGAATGCCCAGAGATTGAGCACACCGGTATTCTACGTACGTTCAACTACGATCATGGTGATTGTTGTCTACATAAGATAGCAATGTGTCGAGTTCCTGATAGCTCTTGAGATTACACGGACTATGAAATTGTTGCTATCTTCGACAAGTCTGTTGTCGTCTTTACTCCACGCCTCAATGGATATTTCCCAAAAATCAATTTCTGTACACGGATGAGTACTGTGATGCAATTCAATACAACGGTCTTGTGTTTGATACCACCATTTGTGGCACTGTTTTTGCATGGAATCCTTAAGCTTTCGTTACATTTGTCTTCCACCGTAATTATAATTGTTTCATCCACATGCATGCGGGTTAGCTAGTTTCCCTTTACTAATTAACCTTCTTGTGTTTCCAAGGTCCTGTGAACATACCACCACCTATACTTGAAAAAAAATTATAACCAAGGGGGAGATGACGATGAGATGATCACGAGCATGAGGACCCATATCCTCAGTGGTGCCTGACAACTTATTCTGATGGATCACCTCTTCTGGTATGTATACAGGGCATTGCTGATTTTACTAAAGAAACAGGTGTTGTCTCCCATGGTCTCACTCTCTGGAAGTATTCCAACATCCATTGCAGGGTATTTGGGATGGATACTGTTGTGCTAGCGCCAACACCTTCTCCCTTGTTTAGTATTGATACTCTTGGAGGAAACTCGCTCTTCCTTGGACAAAACTATCCAATGATGGTGAAAGGCGATCCAGATGCTATTCACACAACATTACTACCATTTATGAGAAGCAACTGTATCTATACCTTGGACATTGCTATGGTTCCCTACCATGGCTATCACAATATACGTCCTGACATAGGCCGCCTCAGCCTGGATGATTAGTCCTGTGCTATTCTCGAGATTGATAGTAGTTGGCCCTTCCCAGAGAATCACTTCTGGTTCAAAGGAAGCATTTCCAACGCCAATGAGTGGTTGAGCTGAAGTTCATTTCATTGCTTGTTATTTGTTGTGTGATGAAAACTTTAGTATTTATAATGTATCCTCGTTGTTGTTGTGGGTTGATGACCTGTTGTATGTAATGCTAAATGATATGCATGTGATAAACTTACTAAATTTATGAATGGCTTTTGAGTCGCTTCTCCGAGTGGGTGTTGCGATGAGGCAAAAAATTATTTTCCGAATGCATGATTGTACGTGCATTGCAACAGGTTATCAAATGAGTCCAATCAACAATAGTACTACTATTTGTACTAGCTTCACATACTTCGCGCGTCGGGCGGGTGTTTTTACTATTGCTGCGAATCCCATAATGCTAGGTCCTCGGATGAGTCCATTAGAAATTGCATTCTGATGTTTACGTTCAAACTTTCAAAACTGATGCACTATCTCTACGTCTATGTATATGTAGTACAACAAGTTTTAAACTTGAGACCAGCCACCCACCCTCACAGAGAACACATTTTAACCTAGCACATACTCCAGGAAATTTGGCCACAGTGTGAGGTGGTCCATATGTTAATGTGTTCGCCGTACATAACCAGCACCTCGAATCCTCGATATATAGTAGGGTGGCTTGGGCCAGGACAATCATTCACATCCAGGAGTATGGCACATGCCACCAGCATGACTTCCATCTGACACCATATTTCTTGGAGTCTGTGCTACAGCTATCTCTTCAACCTCCTTGTTTCTCTAACTCAGCCATCGCGCGGCTCGCGAGGTTGGGGTTTGCCGATAGTCGATTTCATCAACTGCGGTCCCACTTGTAAGGCCAACTCCACCACACGACCCCAAACGGACATCCGTTTTCCCGGATTTTGTCCGTTTGGGAAGGGCAATGGGGTCATGTCCGGGCCATTTCTCGGATGCGGTGGTCGTGCGCCTAACGCGCAGACGCATCCCGGCCGCGTACATTTTTCTTTACAAACACATATTTTTGTGATCATTGATTTTGGGTACATGGAAATACATCACCAAATTTTGACTAGAAAAGCAAGACCAGAGAAAACAAGAACCACAAGAATACATTTTAGAAGATATCCAACTTCCATAACTGCTCTTGTAAGTTGGGTTAGTGCCTTCTCGATGCATTCATTGTTGATCTGCGGAGGCTTGATCTTGCGTTCTTCTTTCTTCTTCGAGTGTAAAGAAGTAGACATTGCTTCCAAGCATCTAGTCTCACGTCTAGCCTCTATTCTATCAACAAGTGCACTAGTCTCATCTCTAGCCTCTATGCTAGCTAAAAGTGCTAGAACATCTACTAAATTGTGCTCTGTCAATATATCGATATACTCTTTTTCCCAATACCAAAACTTGCGTCCATTCTACATAATAAAATTTTAAGTTAGCACAACTAGTCTAATCCAAGAGCACAACCGAAGCTAAAGTAGCACATACCCCATCAGTTGAGCACTTGATGAACACCCATCCGGGATGTTCCGGCGTTGTAGAAACACGGCGCAAGACCTTCTTTGGGCAGTTGTCGCACGTAATGAGTGGCAAGGTGCGTCGACGAGCTTTTGGGCTAGCACTGAGCCTGGCCGATCGCCATTCATGTATTTGCCGGCAAACCGCCGACAGTGTAGATCCGGGCGGCTAGAGGATGAGTCAATACCTGGATGCGGCCTTCCCGGGGCCTTCTGGCCTCATGCCCGGCCAGTCCATGGCGCGGCACGGCCTCCCATAGTTGGGCGAGCTCAAACCTGACCAGATACGCTCCAAATCCGGCCACTGGTTGCGCAAAACATATAGCCGTGGTTGGGTAGCTCGGGGGTGTCGAGGGAAAGGGGGCTGAGCGAGTGCGCGTCCGAGTTGCACGCGCTGGAGTTGGCCTAGCGGCATGGCGGATCAACCGTGTGGGGGTGCGAAGTGGCTTTGTTCGTGTGGGGGATGGAAGCCATCCTGCGCGGGCGCTAGGTCTGACAGGAAGGCCATGTCGTCAGTGTGTGACCTCTGTAGCAACCATCCGCTCCCCACTATCCTCTTTGTTGACATGTGGTCTCGTTCCAACAAGTTAGTGAGACGATGGCGAGTCCTTTTGTACAATTTCCGAATGAACGTCTATGTAGGCTGAGGTGCCTCTTCGTGTACTGTGGCAACCGTCCACCGCCTCTTCGCCTTTCCCTCTCGATTTGGAACTGTTGCCGCACGCTCTTCCTCCCTCCTCCGTTTACCTTCACCCTTCCTTCAACCATTGTTCGATCGTCTTCTCCATGGAGGGAACAGGCCTGAAACGACCCTGTTATTCGTGCCCCGATCTGAATGATGACGTGGTGGAGGAACTCATTGATCGGTGCGACGTCATCACCTCGGCTAGCATGGCAGGTTCGTTCAAGACCATTCTCGACTCAACTAATAACATCATTACAAAGAACCCAAGGGTCCAGGAGCGATTTGATCTCCCCTATCTTCTTCACCGTGACCCTGGTCACTGGCGTGCGGACGATTCAAGCCTCGCCGTGTACAAGTTGGTGCCGCTTGATAATAATACATGTGATGTTAAGATGACATCGTTTGATGGTAAGTCTTGGGCAGGCGCAAACAGAGATTGGGTTGTTTATAATGGGTACAACTGCGAGTGGGAACTTGTGAATGTGTACACTCATCACCGGGTTCCACCTCCAAAAATCTCAGACTACCCAAAGGTTGAGCACACCGTATTCTATGTACGTTCAACTACGATCATGGTGACTGTCGTCTACAGAAGATAGCAATTTGTCAAGTTCCCGGCCGCTCTTGGGATTACACGGACTATGGAGTTGTTGCTATCTTCGACAAGCTTGTTGTCTTCCGTCATTCTTCAACTGGACGGATATTGCTTAAAAATTAGTTTCTATACACGGATGTGTACTGTGATGCAATTCGATAAGAGGGTCTTGTGTTTGCTGCCACCACTCGTGGCACTGTTTTGCATGGAATCCTTATGCTTTTGGTACGTTTGTGTTCCACTGTAATTATAATTGTTTCATCCGCATGCATGCGGGTTAGCTACTTTCCCTTTACTAATTAACATTCTTGTGTTTCCAAGTGAAGGAAATATGCCCTAGAGGCAATAATAAAGTTATTATTTATTTCCTTATTTCATGATAAATGTTTATTATTCATGCTAGAATTGTATTAACCAGAGACATAATACATGTGTGAATATATAGACACACAAAGTGTCACTAGTATGCCTCTACTTGACTAGCTCGTTAATCAAAGATGGTTATGTTTCCTAACCATAGACATGAGTTATCATTTGATAAACGGGATCAAATCATTAAGAGAATGCTGTGATTGACTTGACCCATTCCGTTAGCTTAGCACTTGATCGTTTTAGTTTACTTCTATTGCTTTCTTCATGACTTATACATGTTCCTATGACTATGAGATTATGCGACTCCCGATTACCGTAGGAACACTTTGTGTGCTACCAAACGTCACAACATAGCTGGGTGATTATAAAGGTGCTCTACAGGTGTCTCTGATGGTACTTGTTGAGTTGGCATAGATCGAGATTAGAATTTGTCACCCTGATTGACGGAGAGGTATCTTTGGGCCCTCTCGGTAATGCACATCATTATAAGCCTTGCAAGCAAAGCAACTAATGAGTTAGTTGCGGGATGATGCATTATGGAACAAGTAAAGAGACTTGCCGGAAAAGAGATTGAACTAGGTATTGAGATACTGACGATCAAATCTCAGGCAAGTAACATAACGATGACAAAGGGAACAAGTATGTTGTTATGCGGTTTGACCGATAAAGATCTTCGTAGAATATGAAGGAACCAATATGAACATCCAGGTTCCTCTATTGGTTATTGACCGGAGACATGTCTCGATCATGTCTACATAGTTCTCGAACCCGTAGGGTCCGCACGCTTGACGTTCGGTGACGATCGGTATTATGAGTTTATGTGATTTGATGTACGGAAGGTAGTTTGGAGTCCCAGATGAGATTAGGGACATGACGAGGAGTCTCGAAATGGTCGAAGCGTAAAGATCGACATATTGGACGACTATATTCGGACATCGGAAAGGTTCCGAGTGATTCGGATATTTTCGGAGTAACGAGGAGTTACGGGAATACGGGGAAGAAGTATTGGGCCTCATGGGGCAAGTGGTGGAAGAGAGGAGGCAGGGCGCGTTGCCCCGCTAACCCAAACCAAATTGGACTAGGGGGCCAGCCCCCCTTTCCTCCTTTCCTCCCTCTCCTTCCTTCTCCCCTTCCCCCTTACTTTCCTCCTCCTAGTAGGAGTAGGAAAGGGGAGTCCTAGTCCTACTAGGAGGAGGACTCCTCCTCCTGGCGCGCCCTACAGGGGCCGGCCGGCCTCCCCCCTTTCTCCTTTATATACGGGGGCAGGGGGCACCCTAGAACACACAAGTTGATCATTGATCCCTTAGCCGTGTGCGGTGCCCCCCACCACCATAATCCACCTCGATCATATCGTAGCGGTGCTTAGGCGAATCCATGCGTCGGTAGCAACATCATCATATTCATCATGCCACCATGCTGACGGAACACTCCCACAAAGCTCTGCTAGATCGAAGTTCGTGGGACGTCATCCAGCTGAACGTGTGCTGAACTCGGAGGTGCCGTGCGTTCGGTACTTGGATCAGTCGGATCGTGAAGACGTTCAACTACATCAACCGCGTTCTCATAACGCTTCCGCTTACGGTCTACGAGGGTACGTGGATGATACTCTTCACTCTCGTTGCTATGCATCACCATGATCTTGCGTGTGCGTAGGAATTTTTTTGAAATTACTATGTTCTCCAACAGTGGCATCCGAGCCAGGTTTATGCATAGATGTTATATGCACAAGTAGAACACAAAGGAGTTGTGGGTGTGGGTATACATATTGCTTGCCGTCACTAGTTGATTCTTGATTCAGCGGCATTGTTGGATGAAGCGGCCCAGACCGACATTACGCGTACGCTTACGCGAGACTGGTTCTACCGACGTGCTTCGCACACAGGTGGCGAGTGGGTGTCTGTTTCTCCAGCTTTAGTTGAATCAGATTCAATGAATAGGGTTCTTTCTGAAGATCAAAAAGCTATCACTATACCGCGTTGTGGTTTTTGATGCGTAGGTAAGAACAGTTCTTGCTCAGCCCATAGAAGCCACGTAAAACTTGCAACAAGAAAGTAGAGGACGTCTAACTTGTTTTGCAGGGCATGTTGTGATGTGATATGGTCAAGACATGATGCTAAATTTTATTGTATGAGATGATCATGTTTTGTAACACAGTTATTGGCAACTGGCAGGAGCCATATGGTTGTCGCTTTATTGTATGAAATTCAATCGCCATGTAATTGCTTTAGTTTATCACTAAGCGGCAGCGATAGTCGTCGAGGCAATATTTGGCGTGATGACAATGATGCTTCGATGGAGATCAAGGTGTCAAGCTGGTGACGATGGTGACCATGACGGTGCTTTGGAGATGGAGATCATAGGAACAAGATGATGATGGCCATATCATATCACTTATATTGATTGCATCTGATGTTTATCCTTTATGCATCTTATTCTGCTTGATTGACGGTAGCATTATAAGATGATCTCTCACTAAATTTCAACGTATAAGTGTTCTCCCTAAGTATGCACCATTGCCAAAGTTCGTCGTGCCGAGACAAGTTTAACATAGTGATGCTCACCATTGAAAACTACTCCATCTCACGTGATGATCGGTCATGGTTTAGTTTATTTGGATCACGTGATCACTTAGGTGATTAGAGGGGTGTCTATCTAAGTGGGAGTTCTTAAGTAATATGATTAATTGAACTTTAATTTATCATGAACTTAGTACCTGATAGTATTTGCGTATCTATGTTGTAGATCAATTGCTCGCGTATAGCTTCCCCGTTTATTTTGATATGTTCCTAGAGGAAAACTTAGTTGAAAGATGTTAGTAGAAATGATGCGGATTGGATCCGTGATCTGAGGATTATCCTCATTGTTGCACAGAAGAATTATGTCCTTGATGCACCGCTAGGTGACAGACTGATTGCAGGAGCAGATGCAGACATTATGAACATTTGGTGAGCTCGATATGATGACTACTTGATAGTTTAGTGCACCATGGTTTACGGCTTAGAATCGGGGCTTCAAAGACATTTTGAATGCCACGGAGCATATGAGATGTTCCAAGAGTTGAAATTAGTGTTTCAGACTCATGCCCATGTTGAAAGGTATGAGACCTTTGGAAAGTACTTTGTCTACAAGATGGAGGAGAAAAGCTCAGCTAGTGAGCATGTGCTCAGAATGTCTGAGCACTACAATCACTTGAATCAAGTGGGACTTAATCTGCTAAATAAGATAGTGAATGACAAAGTTCTCTAGACACTATCACCAAGTTACTGGAACTTCGTGATGAACTATAATATGCAAGGGATAACGGAAATGATTCCCAAGCTCTTCGTGATGCTGAAATTGACGAAGGTAGAAATCAAGAAAAGCATCAAGTGTTGATGGTTGACAAGACCACTAGTTTCAAGAAAAGGGCAAAGGAAGAAGGGGAACTTCAAGAAGAATGGCAAGCAAGTTTCTACTCAAGTGAAGAAGCCCACGCCTAGACCTAAGCCTAAGACTAAGTGCTTCTACTGCAAAGGGACTGGTCACTGGAAGCAGAACTGCCCCAAGTATTTGGCGGATAAGAAGGATGGCAAAGTGAACAAAGGTATATATGATATACATGTTATTGATGTGTACTTTACTAGTGGTTATAGCAACCCCTCAGTATTTGATACTAGTTCAGTTGCTGAGATTAGTAACTCGAAACGGGAGTTGCAGAATGAACAGAGACTAGTTAAGGGTGAAGTGATGATGTGTGTTGGAAGTGGTTCCAAGATTGATATGATCATCATCGCACACTCCCTATACTTTCGGGATTAGTGTTGAACCTAAATAAATCTTATTTGGTGTTTGCGTTAAGCATGAATATGATGATCATGTTTATTACAATACGGTTATTCATTTAAAGTTAGAGAACAATTGTTGTTCTATTTACATGAATAAAACCTTCAATGGTCATACACCCAAGGTGAATGGTTTATTGAATCTCGATCATAGTGATACACATATTCATAATATTGAAGCCAAAAGATGAAAAGTTAATAATGATAGTGCAACTTATTTGTGGCACTGCCGTTAAGTCATATTGGTGCAAAGCGCATGAAGAAAATCCATGCTGATGGGCTTTTGGAATCACTTGATTATGAATCAGTTGATGCTTGCGAACCATGCCTCATGGGCAAGATGACTAAGACTCCGTTCTCCGGAACAATGGAGCGAGCAACAGACTTGTTGGAAATAATACATACTGATGTATGCAGTCCGATGAGTGTTGAGGCTCACGGCAGGTATCGTTATTTTCTGACCTTCACAAATGATTTGAGCATATATGGGTATATCTACTTGATAAAACATAAGTCTGAAACATTTGAAAAGTTCAAAGAATTTTAGAGTGAAGTGGAAAATCATTGTAGCAAGAAAATATAGTTTTTACGATCTGATCATGGAGACAAATATTTGAGTTACGGGTTTGGTCTTCATTTGAAACAATGTGGAATAGTTTCGCAAACTCACGCCACCTGGAACACCACAGTGTAATGGTGTGTCCGAGTGTCTTAATCGTACTTTATTGTATATGGTGCGGTCTATGATGTCTCTTACCAATTTACCACTATCGTTTTGGGGTTATGCTTTAGAGATAGCTGCATTCACGTTAAATAAGGCACCATCTAAATCCGTTGAGATGACACCTTATGAACTATGGTTTTGCAAGAAACCAAAGTTGTCGTTTCTTAAAGTTTGGGGATGTGATGCTTATGTGAAAAAGCTTCAACAAGATAAGCTCGAACCCAAATCGGAGAAATGTGTCTTCATAGGATACCCAAAGGAGACTGTTGGGTACACCTTCTATCACAGATCTGAAGGCAAGACATTTGTTGCTAAGAATGGATCCTTTCTAGAGAGGGAGTTTCTCTCGAAAGAAGTGAGTGGGAGGAAAGTAGAACTTGATGAGGTAATTGTACCTGCTCCCTTATTGGAAAGTAGTACATTACAGAAACCGGTTCCTGTGACACCTACACCAATTAGTGAGGAAGCCAAAGATGATGATCATGAAACTTCACGATCAAGTTACTATCAAACCTCATAGGTCAACTAGAGTAAGATCCGCACCAGAGTGGTACGGTAATCCTGTTCTAGAGGTCATGTTACTTGACCATGACGAACCTACAAACTATGAGGAAGCGATGATGAGCCCAGATTCCGTAAAATGGCTTGAGGCCATGAAATCTGAGATGGGATCCATGAATGAGAACACAGTGTGGACTTCGGTTGACTTGCCCGATGATCGGCAAGCCATCAAGAATAAATGGATCTTCAAGAAGAAGACTGATGCTGACGGTAACGTTACTGTCTACAAAGCTCAACTTGTTGTGAAAGGTTTTCGACAAGTTCAAGGAGTTGACTACGATGAGACCTTCTCACCCGTAGCGATGCTTAAGTCCGTCTGAATCATGTTAGCAATTGCCGCATTTTATGATTATGAAATTTGGCAAATGGATGTAAAGACTGCATTCCTGAATGGATTTCTGGAAGAAGAGTTGTATATGATGCAACCTGAAGGTTTTATCGATCCAAAGGGTGCTAACAAAGTGAGCAAGCTCCAGCGATCCATCTATGGACTAGTGTAAGCATCTCGGAGTTGGAATATATGCTTTGATAAAGTGATCAAAGCATATGGTTTTATACAAACTTGCGGTGAAGCCTGTATTTACAAGAAAGTGAGTGGGAGCACTACAGCATTTCTGATAAGTATATGAGAATGACATATTGTTGATTGGAAATAGTGTAGAATTTTCTGGAAAGCATAAAGGAGTATTTGAAAGGAGTTTTTCAAAGAAAGACCTCGATGAAGCTGCTTACACATTGAGCATCAAGATCTATAGAGATAGATCAAGACGCTTGATAAGTTTTTTCAATGAGTACATACCTTGACAAGATTTTGAAGTAGTTCAAAATGGAACAGTCAAAGAAGGAGTTCTTGCATGTGTTTCAAGGTGTGAAGTTGAGTAAAGACTCAAAACCCGACCACAACAGAAAATAGAAAGAGAATCAAAAGTCATTCCCTATGCCTCAGTCATAGGTTCTATAAAGTATGCTATGTTGTTTACCAGTCCTATTGTATACCTTAACATGTTTCTGGCAAGGGAGTACAATAGTGATCTAGGAGTAGATCACTGGACATCGGTCAAAATTATCCTTAGAGGACTAAGGAAATATTTCTCGATCATGGAGGTGATGAAAGAGTTACGTCGATGCAAGCTTTTTACATCGATCTAGATGACTCTATGTCTCGATCTGTATACATATTGAAAGTGGGAGCAATTAGCTAGAGTAGCTCCGTGCAGAGCATTGTAGACATAGAAATTTGCAAAATACATACGGATCTGAATGTTGCAGACCCGTTGACTAAATTTCTCTCACAAGAAAAACCAGATCACTCTTTGGGTGTTAATCACATAGCAATGTGAACTAGATTATTGACTCTAGTAAACCTTTTGGGTGTTAGTCACATGGGGATGTGAACTAATCACATAAAGATGTGAACTATTGTTGTTAAATCACATGACGATGTGAAGTAGATTATTGACTCTAGTGCAAGCGGGAGACTGAAGGAAATATGCCCTAGAGGCAATAATAAAAATATTATTTATTTCCCTATTTCATGATAAATGTTTATTATTCATGCTAGAATTCTATTAACCGGAGACATAATATATGTGTGAATATATAGACACATAGAGTGTAACTAGTATGCCTCTACTTGACTAGCTCGTTAATCAAAGATGGTTATGTTTCCTAACCATAGACATGAGTTGTCGTTTGATAAATGGGATCACATCATTAGTAGAATGATGTGATTGACTTGACCCATTCTGTTAGCTTAGCACTTGATCGTTTTAGTTTACTGCTACTGCTTTCTTCATGACTTATACATGTTCCTATGACTATGAGAATATGCAACTCCCGATTACCGAAGGAACACTTTGTGTGCTACCAAACGTCTCGGTAATGCACATCACTATAATTTGTCACTCCGATTGTCAGAGAGGTATCTCTGGGCCTTCTCGGTAATGCACATCACTATAAGCCTTGCAAACAAAGCAACTAATGAGTTAGTTGCGGGATGATGCATTATGGAACGAGTAAAGATACTTGCTGGTAACAAAATTGAACTAGGTATTCAGATACAGACGATCGAATCTCGGGCAAGTAACATACCAATGACAAAGGGAACAACGTATGTTGTTGTGCGGTTTGACCGATAAAGATCTTCATAGAATATGTAGGAACCAATATGAACATCCAGGTTCCGCTATTGGTTATTGGCCGGACACGTGTCTCGATCATGTCTACATAGTTCTCGAACCCGTAGTGTCCGCACGCTTAATGTTCGGTGACGATCGGTATTATGAGTTTATGTGATTTGATGTACCGAAGGTAATTCGGAGTCCCGGATGAGATCGGGGACATGACGAGGAGTCTCGAAATTGTCGAGACGTAAAGATCGATATATTGGACGAATATGTTTGGACATCGGAAAGGTTCCGAGTGATTCGGGTATTTTCGGAGTACCGGGGAGTTACGGGAATACGGGGAAGAAGTATTGGGCCTCATGGGCCAAGTGGTGGAAGAGAGGATGCAGGGCGCGCGACCCCCTTATCCCAAACCGAATTGGACTAGGGGCCGGCCCCCCTGATACGTCTCCAATGTATCTATAATTTTTTATTGCTCCATGCTGTTATATTATCTGTTTTGGATGTTAATGGGCTTTATTTTACACTTTATATCATTTTTGGGACTAACCTATTTACCGGAGGCCTAGCCCAAATTGCCGTTTTTTGCCTATTTCAGTGTTTCGCGGAAAAGGAATATCAAACGAAGCCCAAACGGAATGAAACCTTCAGGAACGTGATTTTCTCAACAAACGTGATCCAGGAGACTTGGAGTGCGCGTTATGAAACAGTCGAGGAGGCCACGAGGCAGTGGGTGCGCCTACCCCCCTGGGCGCGCCCTCCACCCTCGTGGGCCCCTCGTTGCTCCACCAACCTACTTCTTCCTCCTATATAAGTCCACATACCCAGCAAACATCCAGGAGCACCACGAAAACCTAATTCCACTGCTGCAACCTTCTGTACCCAAGAGATCCCATCTTGGGGCCTTTTCCGGAGCTCCGTCGGAGGGGCATTGATCACAGAGGGCCTCTACATCAACTCCATGGCCTCTCCGATGATGTGTGAGTAGTTTACTTCTGACCTTCGGGTCCATAGCTAGTAGCTAGATGGCTTCTTCTCTCTCTTTGGATCGCAATACGAAGTTCTCCTTGATTCTATGGGAGATCTATTCAATGTAATCTTCTTTTGCGGTGTGTTTGTCGAGATCCGATGAATTGTGGGTTTATGGTCAAGTTTATATATGAATAATATTTGAATCTTCTCTGAATTCTTTTATGTATGATTGGTTTATCTTTGCAAGTCTTTTTGAATAATCAGTTTGGTTTGGCCTACTAGATTGATCTTTCTTGCAATGGGAGAAGTGCTTAGCTTTGGGTTCAATCTTGCAGTGCTCGATCCCAGTGACAGAAAGGGAAATGACACGTATTGTATTGTTGCCATCGAGGATAAAAAGATGGGGTTTCCATCATATTGCATGAGTTTATCCCTCTACATCATGTCATCTTGCTTAAGGCGTTACTCTATTCTTATGAACTTAATACTCTAGATGCATGCTGGATAGCGGTCGATATGTGGAGTAATACTAGTAGTTGCAGAATTGTTTCGGTCTACTTGTCTCGGACGTGATGCCTATATACATGATCATGCCCAGATATTCTCATAATTATTCACTTTTCTATCAATTGGTCGATAGTAATTTGTTTACCCACCGTAATACTTATGCTATCTTGAGAGAAGCCAGTAGTGAAACCTATGGCCCCAGGGTCTATTTTCCATTATACAAGTTTCTAATCTATTTTATTTTGCAATCTTTACTTTCTATCTATATCATAAAAATACCAAAAATATTTATCTTATTATTATTATCTCTATCAGATCTGACTCTTGCAAGTGGCCGTGAAGGGATTGACAACCCCTTTATCGCATTGGTTGCGAGGTTCTTATTTATTTGTGTAGGTACGAGGTGACTCGCACGTGGTCTCCTAATGGATTGATACCTTGGTTCACACGTGATGAGTATGTGAGTTCTTTATGACTAATGTTGAGTCCATGGATTATACACACTATCACCCTTCCACCATTGCTAGCCTCTCTAGTATCGCACAACTTTCACCGGTACCATAAACCCACCACTTACCTTCCTACAAACGGCCACCATACCTACCTATTATGGCATTTCCATAGCCATTCCGAGATATATTGCCATGCAACTTTCCACCGTTCCGTTATTATGACACGCTTCATCATTGTCATATTGCTTGCATGATCATGTAGTTGACATCGTATTTATGGCAAAGCCACGATTCATAATTTCATACATGTCACTCATGCATCATTGCACATCCTGGTACACCGCCGGAGGCATTCACATAGAGTCATATTTTGTTAAAAGTATTGAGTTGTAATTCTTGAGTTGTAAGTAAATTAAAGTGTGATGATCATCATTATTAGAGCATTGTCCCAGTGAGGAAAGGATGATGGAGACTATGATTCCCCCACAAGTCGGGATGAGACTCCGGATGAAAAATAAAAAAAATGAGAAAAAAGGAAAATAGGCCAAAAACAAAAAAAAGGCCCAAACAAAAAAATGAGAGAAAAAGAGAGAAGGGACAATATTACTATCCTTTTTCCACACTCGTGCTTCAAAGTAACACCATGATATTCATGATAGAGAGTCTCCTATGTTATCACTTTTATATATTAGTGGGAGTTTTACATTATAGAACTTGGCTTGTATATTCCAATGATCGGATTCCTCAAAATTGCCCTAGGTCTTCATGAGCAAAGTTGGATGCACACCCACTTAGTTCTTTTGTAGAGATTTCATACACTTATAGCTCTAGTGCATCTGTTGCATGGCAATCCCTACTCACTCATATTGATATATATTGATGGGAATCTCCATGGCCCGTTGATACGCCTAGTTGATTTGAGACTATCTTCTCCTTTTTGTCTTCTCCACAACCACCATTCTATTCCACATATAGTGCTATATCCATGGCTCACGCTCATATATTGCGTGAAGATTGAAAAATTTTGAGAACATCAAAAGTATGAAACAATTGCTTGGGTTGTCATCGGGGTTGTGCATGATTTAAATATTTTGTGTGGTGAAGATAGAGCATAGCCAGACTATATGATTTTGTAGGGATAACTTTCTTTGGCCATGTTATTTTGAGAAGACATGATTGCTTAGTTAGTATACTTGAAGTATTATTATTTTTATGTCAATATTAAACTTTTATCTTGAATCTTTCGGATCAGAACATTCATGTCACAATAAAGAAAAATTACATTGAGAAATATGTTAGAAAGCATTCCACATCAAAAATTCTTTTTTTATCATTTACCTACTCGAGGACGAGCAGGAATTAAGCTTGGGGATGCTTGCTACGTCTCCAACGTCTCTATAATTTTTGATTGCTCCATGCTATTATATTATCTGTTTTGGATGTTAATGGGCTTTATTTTACACTTTTATATCATTTTTGGGACTAACCTATTTACCGGAGGCCCAACCCAAATTGTTGTTTTTTTGCCTATTTCAATGTTTCGCAGAAAAGGAATATCAAACGAAGTCCAAATAGAATGAAACCTTTAGGAATGTGATTTTCTCAACAAACGTGATCCAGGAGACTTGGAGTAGGCGTCAAGAAACAATTGAGGAGGCCATGAGGCAAGGGGCGCGCCTACCCCCCTAGGCGTGCCCTCCACCCTCGTGGGCCCCTCGTTGCTCCACCGACCTATTTCTTCCTCCTATATAAGTCCACGTACCCCACAAACATCCAGGAGCACCACGAAAACCTAATTCCACCGCCGCAACCTTATGTACCCAAGAGATCCCATCTTGGGGCCTTTTCCGGAGCTCCGCTAGAGGGGGCATTGATCACGGAGGGCCTCTACATCAACTCCATGGCCTCTCCGATGATGTGTGAGTAGTTTACTTCAGACCTTCGGGTCCATAGCTAGTAGCTAGATGGCTTCTTCTCTCTCTCTTTGGATCTCAATACAAATTTCTCCTCATTCTCTTGGAGATCTATTCGATGTAATCATCTTTCGCGGTATGTTTGTCGAGATCCGATGAATTGTGGGTTTATGATCAAGTTTATATATGAAGAATATTTGAATCTTCTCTGATTTCTTTTATGTATGATTGGTTTATCTTTGCAAGTCTCTTCGAATTATCAGTTTGGTTTGGCCTACTAGATTGATCTTTCTTGCAATGGGAGAAGTGCTTAGCTTTGGGTTCAGTCTTGCGGTGCTCGATCCTAGTGACAAAAAGGGAAATGACACATATTGTATTGTTGCCATCGAGGATAAAAAGATGGGGTTTACATCATATTGCATGAGTTTATCCCTCTACATCATGTGATCTTTCTTAAGGCGTTACTCTATTCTTGTGAACTTAATACTCTAGATGCATGCTGGATAGCGGTCGATGTGTGGAGTAATAATAGTAGATGCAGAATCGTTTCGGTCTACTTGTCTCGGACTTGATGCCTATATACATGATCATGCCTAGATATTCTCATAATTATTCACTTTTCTATCAATTGCTCGACAATAATTTGTTTACCCACCGTAATACTTATGCTATCTTGAGAGAAGCCACTAGTGAAACCTATGGCCGTCGGGTCTATTTTCCATTATACAAGTTTCTAATCTATTTTATTTTGCAATCTTTAATTTCAATCTATATCATAAAAATACCAAAACTATTTATCTTATTATTATTATCTCTATCAGATCTCACTCTTGCAAGTGGTCGTGAAGGGATTGACCGCCCCTTTATCGCGTTGGTTGCGAGGTTCTTATTTGTTTGTGTAGGTACGAGGTGACTCGCGCGTGGTCTCCTACTGGATTGATACCTTGGTTCTCAAAAACTGAGGGAAATACTTACGCTGCTTTAGTGCATCACTCTTTCCTCTTGAAGGGAAAACCAACGCAGTGCTCAAGAGGTAACACCCCCTTTCCTCCTTTCCTCCCTCTCCTTCCTTGTCCCCTTCCCCTTCCTTTCCTCCTCCTAGTAGGAGTAGGAAAGGGGAGTCATACTCCTACTAGGAGGAGGACTCCTCCTCCTGGTGCGCCCTACAGGGGCCGGCCGGCCTCCCCCCTTGCTCCCTTATATACTGAGGCAGGGGGCACCCTAGAACACACAAGTTGATCATTGATCCATTAGTCGTGTGTGGTGCCCCCCTCCACCATAATCCAGCTCGATCATATCATAGCGGTGCTTAGGCGAAGCCCTGCGTCAGTAGCAATATCATCATCGTCATCACGCCATCGTGCTGACGGAACTCTCCCGTGAAGCTCTGTTGGATCGGAGTTCATGGGACGTGACCGAGCTGAACGTGTGCTGAACTCGGAGGTGCCGTGCATTCGGTACTTGGATCGGTCGGATAGTGAAGACGTTCGACTACATCAACCGCGTTCTCATAACGCTTCCGCTTACGGTCTACGAGGGTACGTGGACGATACTCTTCCCTCTCGTTGCTATGCATCACCATGACCTTGCGTGTGCGTAGGAAATTTTTTGAAATTACTATGTTCCCCAACACCAAGGTCCTGTGAACATTCCACCACCTATACTTGAAAAAATTTATAACCAAGGGGGAGATGACGATGATGATGATCACGAGCATGAGGACCCATATACTCAGTGGCGCCTGGCAACTTATTCTGATGCATCACCTCTTCTTATATGTATACAGGGCACCGCTGATGTTACTAAGGAAGCATGTGTTGTCTCTCATGGTCGCACACTCCGGATCTATTCCAACATCCGTTGTAGGGTATTCGGGATGGATACTACTGTGCTAGCGCCAAGACCTTCTCCCTGCTTTAGTATTGATACTCTTGGAGGAAACTCGCTCTTCCTTGGACAAAACTATCCAATGATGGTGAAAGGCGGTCTAGCTGCTGTTCACACGACATTACTACCATTTGTGAGAAGCAACTGTATCTATACCTCGGACATTTCTATGCTTCCCTACCATGGCTATCACAATATGGGTCATGAAATAGGCCGCTTCAGCCTGGATGATCAGTCCTGCGTTGGTCTCGAGATTCACAGTAGCTGGACCTTCCGAGGCAAACTCTTCTGGTTCAAAGCAAGTGCTTCCAACGCCGAGGATTGGTTGAGCTGAAGTTCATTTCATTGCTTGTTATTTGTTGTGTGATGAAAACTTTAGTATTTACTAGAATGTTTTGTTGGAACTAATCTATAATCCAACATGTATCCTCGTTGTCATTGTGTGTGGATGACTTGTTGTATGTAATGAATGATAAATTTGCATATGCATGTCATAAACTCAATTAATAAATGGTTCTTGACTCACTTCTTGGAGTGTTAGTGCCATAGTATTATAGCCAACATTCGGTTATATTAAGTTGCCACATCACATAGAGCCAACCAATAGTTAGTTCTAGTTAGATCAACTAGAGCTAGGTGTCACATGGAGGCCGAGAAATATGGTGATAGCGTAACTGCATGAGGTGGGATTGTACGTAGTATGATGTAGGCACAGGCCCTGCCGTGTTTTCTACTCCTCCGGTCTAAATGTGGAGAAGATTTGGTCAAGTTCTTCCTCCTTTTGCCGACACGTGGGACATCCAGCATCTTGGTCGTGTCATGCAAAAAAAATGGAGTGGTAGTTGATACACCTCCAATGTATCTACAACCTTTTATTGTTCCATGCTGTTATATTATCAATCTTGGATGTTTTATAATATTTTTGTAGTCATTTTATATCATTTTTGGTAGTAACCTATTGACATAGTGCCAAGTGCCAGTTCCTCTTTTTTTTCGTGTTTCGTACATCGCAGAAAATCAATATTAGATGGAGTCCAAATGCCATGAAACATTACGGAGAAATTTTATGGGCCAAAAGGAACACAACGGGCCCTGGTTGCGCCTGGGGGTGCCCCGAGGGGGGCACAACCCACCAGGGCGTGCCAGGAGGCCCTAGCGCACCCTGGTGGGATGTGCCCACCTCGGGTGCCCCCCAGACTGCCTCTTTGCTCTATAAATACCCTAAAAATCCCAGAACCCTAGGGGAGTCGATGAAATATTAATACAGCTACCGTAGAGTACAGAACCAATAGATCCAATCTAGACACCATCTCGGATGGGGTTCACCACCTCCATTGGTGCCTCTCCGATGATGCGTGAGTAGTTCTTTGTAGACCTTCAGGTTTGTAGTTAGTACCTAGATGGCTTCATATCTCTCTCTCTCTCTCTCTTGATTCTCAATACAATGGTGTCTTGGAGAAACATACAATGATGTAACTCTTTTGCGGTGTGTTTGTTGGGATCCGATGAACTTTGAGTTTATGATCAAATCTATCTTTTTATATCCATGAAAGTTATTTGAGTTTCTTTGATCTCTTATATGCATGATTTCTTATAGCCTCGTATTTCTTCTCCGATATTTGGGTTTTGTTTTTGCAACTTGATCTATTTATCTTGCAATGGGAAGATGTGCTTTATAGTGGGTCCGATCTTACAGTGCTTTATCCCAGTGACAGAAAGGGAAACGACACGTATGTATCGTTGCTACTAGGGATAAAATGATGGGGTCTATCTCTACGTAGATAGATCTTGTCTACATCATGTCATCATTCTTATTGCATTACTCTGTTTCTCCATGAACTTAATACACTAGATGCATGTTGGATAGCGATCGATGTGTGGAGTAATAGTAGTAGATGCAGGCAGGAGTCGGTCTACTAATCTTGGATGTGATACCTATATAATGATCATTGCCTGGATATTATCATAATTATTTGAGGTTCTATCAATTGCCCAACAGTAATTTGTTTACCCACCGTTTGCTATTTTTCTCGAGAGAAGCCAGTGAAACCTATGGCCACTTCTCATATATTTGCCTTTGTGGTCTATTTTTATTTGCTTTTATTTTCAGATCGATTAATCCAAAAACCCAAAAATACTTTGCTGCACTTTATTTTATTTGTTATCTATTTATTCAATCTATTACAACCTTCTCCCGTCACGCACCAATTTCTGGCACCGTTACCCGAAATGGATTGACAACCCCTTTAACACGTCGGGTTGCGAGGATTTGTTATCTGTGTGTAGGGGCTGTTTATGTTGTGTTGCTTGGTTCTCCTACTACTTCGATAACCTTGGTTTCATATTTCAGGGAAATACCTACCGCCGATGTGCTGCATCATCCCTTCCTCTTTGGGGAAATACCGACGTAGCTTCAAGCGACATCAAAAGGAATTTTTGGTGCCGTTGTCGGGGAGGATCTTCAACATATACCAGGTTCTTAATCATAAATCTCATCTCCTCATGTCGGTGTACAAAAGTAGGGGCCCTTCTATACCCCTTTACTTGTGCACGTGTAGTCGTACCCACGCCTGCGGCAGGGCTCGGCAAGGCAGAGGAAGCAAAGATACAAGGCTGCCAAGGCAGCGTCGAAGCCAAAAGCGTAAAGAGCAAAGGGACAAGATGGGCTTCCCCCGGCAAGAGCCTTGCCGGGGCAGCCTACATGGCCCCGGCAAGCACTACGAAAAAAAGACACATCCGTGACATTTTGGGCCGAACGAAATTTTTTCTGTCATACATATGACACTTCTATGCCGATAATTGTGACAAAACCTGGTATCATCATAGATGTGGTGGGCTCCTACTTCTATGACAACAAATCATGACAGAAAATGGGCTTTTCATCCTGGGCAGGCCGGAGACGCAGCTGCATGACATTCTTTGGGCCGTCCATGACGGAAAAAACCGTGGTAGAAGCGAGGGGGAGGAAAATTTTGGGGAGTTCCCGGTTATGGTGGGAGGTCGGGGGCCGAGCGATGCGCGTTTCTCTCGTACACATATGCGCGTGTGTGCGAGGCGTTGGCTCTAACTGAACCCGAGCAAGGCGTTGGGCTCTAACTGAACCCGAGCGATTGCACTGGAGGCTATGCGTTACTGAACCCGAGCGATCGATCGATGGCTGTTAACTGAACCCGATCTAGCGATTCCTTCGCTACTGCTGCAAACTGAAGCCGATCGATGCTGCCTCTGGATGAACAGTGAGTGTTGCGGGGGGGGGGGTGGATGGACAGTTCCCGGTGGGGGTGGATGAACAGGACACCATGGTGTTGCCTCTGGATGAACAGGACCCCGATCGATCGAGCCGGTTGGGGCTGGATGAACAGGACCCTGTGGAGGGCTGGATGAACAGGACCACCCCGTGGAGGGCAGGATGAATAGTAGACGGTGGAGGGCAGGATGAATAGTAGCCCGTGGAGGGGTGGTTGAATAGGAGCCCGTGGAGAGGGCTGGTTGAACAGTAGCCGGTGGAGTAGCATGCGGTGGAGGCTGGATGAATAGGAGCACGTGGATGAACAGACGCAGGTGGAGGCTGGAGGAGGTCGACAGTGGATGAACAGTAGCTCGTGGAGGCTGGATGGGGTCGACGGTGGAGATGAACAGTATCCCCTGGAGTCCCGTTTTGTGGTAGGCCACACCCCTCCCGATGAACAGGACCCCCGTTTCAACCGTAGCGCTCCAACACAAGTCCGTTTCCTCCGTTTTGCGGTACGCCACACCCCTCCGGATGAACAGGACCCCCGTTTCGGCCGTAGGAAGTCTGTTTCCTCCGTTTTGTGGTACGCCAGACCCCTACCGATCAACAGGACCCCGTTTCGAACGTAGGAGGTCCGTTTCCTCCGTTGTACGGTACGCTAGGCCTCATTTCCATCGCCTGTTCCGTCCAATCCCTCCCGATGAACACGACGCATTCCGTTGCCTCCCCATGAACACGACGCATTCCGTTGCCTCCCCATGAACACGACGATGACATTGTTTCTCCGTTCCGACCCAGCCATGTACACGAGCCCTCGCCGTACGTATGCGCGAGTAGGCGTTCGAGACCCCGCCCGTATGTACACATACATGGCCGTATTTTCTTTCTTGCACCCTGGCCGCTGTACGTACATGTACATGCTATGTGCGCGCCTCTACTACGACACATGTGTGCCTCTACATCGACCAGTATGTACGTACACGTTCACCACCAGAATGACAACGCTACGTACGCTTCGACCAGGTGGGTCCTGACTGTCAGGCACTTCCTTGCCTACGAAGATGTAGCTGGTGGGTCCCAGCAGTCAGGCGGCGAATCGTTTTTTTTTGCCCGTACGCACTTCCTTGCGTGCGAAGATGTGCTGGTGGGTCCCAGCAGTCAGGGGGAAACATTTTTTCATGAAATACAGTGGCCCGTCTGGTGGGTCCCAGCTGTCAGGTGGAGGAATCATTATTTTCCGCGTAATAAGGAGGCACTTCCTTGCTGCGGCCATGGACCCAGCTGTCAGCCTCTCCACGTACAGTCCACGTCCGATGGAAGTCGTTCCTTGACCACGTTGACCACGCCGCGTCGAGAGCACCAGGGCGGTGGACGACGGCGAGGCCTAGGAAGGGGACGACACGGAGGCAGGGAAGACTCGGCAATTGTTTCCCATGCAGAGGGGAGTACGACTGTACGAGGGTATACTGGTTCGTCTGCCGTCGCTGGAGAATAACATCAGGTGTGGGTGAGTAGAGGGATGGCTAGGCCAGCGATGGCAGTACGGTCGGGCGGTGAGGCCTGCGCGGTAGCACAGCCGATCACGAGGAGGAGGGAGCAGGCAGTCCCGCTGGCGCTTGTTTGAGCGGCTGGAGCAGGAAGAGCAGAGATTGAAGAAGCACGACGGTCGTTGGATGGACATCCAATAGTCAGTGCTTGTGCATCAACCTTTTTTTAGGAAAGCCTCAAGTCTGTGGAAAACAACATATAGCCCATCTGCCATTATTTCTAATAATTTATAGCCCATTTGCTAATTCTTAAGGTTTTTTTGGAACCGATATTCTTTTTGTTAGCATTACAGCCCATATTGTGTCAACAGTTAAAAAATTATACGAATTTTTGCATATCTCGGTGCGGTCTGAACTGTTTTTAATCCCGAAATTTCGACTCACATTCAAACTGATATTAAAAATAAATGTATATAAATATAAAATCCAACAAATTCTCCACGCATAAAAATTAATGTAATTTAAAATATTGAAATGAAAAAAAAAGATATTTGAAACTAATTGCCAGTTTGAGGTGTTTTAAAAATGTACAACCCATTTCTCATTATTGATGGGCCATTTTCTCGGCCAGCCGAATGAAAGCTCTCCTCGTCTTGAAAGATTTGCAGCCCAACAGGCCTGACAAAGCGACTTACTTGGAAAATCACAAAAAAACTGGGCTGTGGCCGTGGACCCAGCTGTCAGCCTCTCCATGTACAATACTCTTTCGATGGAAGTCGTTCTTTGACAACGTTGACCACGCTGCGTGGAGAACACCACGGCGGTGGACGATGGCGAGGCCTAGGAAGGGGACGACGCGGTAGTGGAAGCCCGCGCGGAGAGGACTACGAGGGTTCACTGGTTCGGCTGCGGTGTGAGGCTGCCGTCGCCGCAGGGCCTGGCCAGCGGTGGGAATAGTAGGGGGCGGTGAGGCCTCTGCAGCAGCACAGCCGGCCACGGGAGGAAGGAGCATGTGGCACGACCGGCGCTGCTTTGGGCGGCTAGAGCAAGAAGACCAGAGGTTGAAGAACCACTACGGTCGTTCGGTGGACATCGTACGGTCACTGGAGCTAGAATCGTTCATATTGACTAAGTTGACAAAGCCCTTCATCCCCGTCAACTTAGTAGGCCCACAAGTCAGCCTCCCAGCAAGTTGGGTCCCAGCTAGCCGGGGGAGTATTCATTGTTTTAATAAGGAGGCACTTTCGATGGGTCCAAGCTGACAGCGGGGGGGGGGACGTTTTTTTCGCGAAATACGGTGGCCCGTCGGGTGGGTCTCAGCGGTCAGGGGCAAACATTTTTTTCGCGATATACTGGTGGGCGTCCGGTGGGTCCCTGCTATGAGGTGGAGGAATAATTATTTTCCGCGTAATAAAGAGGCACTTCCTTGCGGCTGCCGTGGACCCAGCTGTCAGCCTCTCCACGTCCAGTATTCTTCCGATGGAATTCAGTCGTTGACCACATTAACCACGCCGCGCGGACAGCACCATGGCGGTGGACGACGGCGAGGCCTAGGAAGGCGACGACGCGGAGCCGGGGAAGACGCGGCAGTGGATGCCCACGCGGAGAGGAGTACGAGGGTTCACTGGTTCGGTTGCGCTGCCGTCGCCATAGAATAACAGGGGGTGTGGGTGAGTGGAGTGGAGGGATGGCCTGGCCAGCGATGGGAGTAGTATGGGGGCGGTGAGGCCTCCGCGGCAGCACAGCCGGCCACGGGAGGCAGGAGCAGGCGGCACGACCGGCGCTGCTTTGGGCGGCTGGAGCAAGAAGACCAGAGGTTGAAGAAGCACTACGGCCGTTGGATGGACATCGTACGGTCAGTCGAGCTAGAATCATGCATATGGACTAAGTTGACAAAGCCCTTCGTCCCCGTCACTTAGTAGGCCCACTATACTGGGTCCCAGCTAGTAGGGGGAGTATTCATTTTTTTGTGCGTAATAAGGAGGCACTTCATTGCGTGCGAAGTTATAGCTGGTGGGTCCGAGCTGTTAGGGGCGGTAACGTTTTTTTCGCGAAATACAGAGGCTGTTTCAGTGGGTCCCAGATGTCAGGTATAGGAAATCATTATTTTGCGCGTATTAAGGAGGCATTTCCTTAGGTGCAGCCGTGCACCCAGCTGTCAGCCTCTCCATGTACAGTCCACTTTAGATGCATGTCGGTCGTTGACCACGCTGACCACACCACGCCGAGAGCACCAGGGCGGTGGACGACGGCGAGGCCTAGGAAGGGAACGACATGGAGGCAGGGAAGACTCGGCCGTTGTTTTTGTTTCCCACACGGAGGGGAGTACGACTGTATGAGGGTTTACTGGTTCGTCTGCCGTCGCCGGAGAATAACAGCAGGTGTGGGTGAGTAGAGGGATGGCTAGGCCAGCGATGGGAGTACGGTGGGGCGGTGAGGCCTGCGCGGCAGCACAGCCGGCCGCGGGGAGGACGGAGCAGGCAGTCCCGCCGGCGCTTGTTTGAGCGGCTGGAGTAGGAAGAGCAGAGATTGAAGAAGCACGACGGCCGTTGGATGGACATCCAACAGTATACCTGCCATCTGTGGAAAGCCTCAAATCTGTGGAAAACAGCATACAGCCCATCTGCCATTATTTCAAATAATTTACAACCCATTTGCTAATTCTTACAGGTTTTTTTGGAGCCCATATTCTTTATGTTAGCATTACAGCCTATATTGTGGCCACGATTAAAAAATTATATGAGATTTTGCCTATGTCGGTGCGGTCTGAACTGTTTTTAATCCCGAAATTTCGAGTCACATTCAGACTGATTTTAAAAATAAATGTATATCAATATAAAATCCAATAAATCGTCCACGCATAAAAATCAATGCAATTTAAAATCTCGAAATTAAAAAAAGATATTTGAAAATAATTGCCAGTTTGATGTGTTTTAAAAATGTACAACCCATTTCTCATTACTGATAGGCCATTTCTCGGCCTGCCGAATGAAGCTCTCCTCGTCTTGAAAGATTTGCAGCCCAGTAGGCCAGATAAAGTGACTTACTTGACAAATCACAAAAGAACTGGGCTAGCCATTTTCAGAAAGCAAAAAAAACTACTGGGCTAGTCTGTGGTAAACATAAAAGAAAAGGCTGTCTAGACAGGCCAGAGTGTCCCGCACAGCCCAGTTGACACCCTGCTTCCGTCTCAAAAACAAATTAGATAAATGCCACTCCAATTATGGTGATTCATAAAAATGCCACTGCAATTTCCAAACTTTGAAAAATGCCACTACAGTTTGCAAACTTTGAAGAACGCCACTCCAGACTTCGAAAAATGCCACTAGAAATGGCTTGAAATGGCATTTTTCAAAGTTTGGAAATTGCAGTGGCATTTCTCGGATACACCAGATTTAGAGTGGCATTTATGAAATTAACCCAAAAAAACTGGGCGAGCTGTTGGGTCCCTGGTGTCAGCCGCTCGTTGTGCAATTCTCTCGTTTATTGACTACGTTAACAATGGCATGGGACCCAGATGTCAGAAATCCACTAGGAGGAGCCATTTTTTATTGGCTTGAAACAAGGAGGCACTTGCTTGCGTACTGCCATGACCTTGGCGGGTCCCTACTGTCATCCGCTCCATGTACAGTACTAGTTAGTCGTGCTTGAAAATTGATCGGCATGCCATTAAAAAAATAAAGGTCGATAACTAATACGGCACCTCGGGCCAACGCGGCCAGATCGCATTTTGCACGAGAAATTACACACCATGTTTCGTTGACATGTGGTCCCGTTCCAACATATCAGTGAGACGACGGCGAGTAGTAGGAGTATTTCCGAACGGACGTGTAGGCCGGGGCGCCTCTTCGTGAACCGTGGCAAACTCTCAACCATCCACCGACTCTTCGCCTTTCCCTCTCGATTTGGAACTGCTGTCGCACGCTCTTCCTCTCCCTCCTCCATTTTCCTTTAGCCCTTCACCCTTTCTTCTGCCATTGTTCGATCGTCTTCTCCATGGAGGGAACAGGCTGGAAACGACCCCGTTATTCTTGCCCCGATCTGAAAGATGACGTGGTGGGGGAACTCATTGATCGGTGTGACGTCATCACCTTGGCTAGCATGGCAGGTTCGTTCAAGCCCATTCTCGACTCAACTAATAACATCATTACAAAGAACCCAAGAGTCAAGGAGCGGTTTGATCTCCCCTATCTTCTTCGCCGTGACCCTGATGACTGGCGCCGGCACGACGGAGGCCTCGCCCCGTGCCAGTTGATGCCGCTTGATAATGATACATATGATGTTAAGATGCCATCGCTCGAGGGCAAGGCTTGGGCGGGCACAAATGGAGATTGGGTTGTTTACATTGGGTCCAACTGCGAGTGGGAACTTGTGAATGTGTACACTCGTCACCGGGTTCCACTTCCAAAAATCTTAGCACACTGCCCAGAGGTTGAGAACACCGGTAATGTACGCGCGTTCAAATACGATCATGGTGACTGTCTTCTACGGAAGATAGCAATTTGTCGAGTTCCCAACTGCTCTTGGAATTACAACAACTATGAAGTTGTTGCTATCTTCGACAAGCTTGTTGCCATCCTTAGTGGTTTGACTCGATGGACATTGCTCAAAAATCAGTTTCTGTGCATGAATGAGTATTGTGATGCAATTCAATACGAGGGCCTTGTGTTTGCTACCACCACTCGTGGCACTCTTTTGGCATGGTATCCTCGTAGTTTTGGTACGTTTGTCTTCCACCATAATTATAATTGTTTCATCCACATGCATGCGGGTTAGCAAGTTTCCCTTTATTAATTAACCTTTTTCTTGTGTTTCCAATGTCCTGTGAACATCCCACCACCTATACTTGAAAAAATTTATAACCGAGGGGGAGATGCCGATGGTGATGATCACGAGCAGCGCCCATATACTCTCTGGCGCCTGGCAACTAATTCCGATGGATCACCTCTTCTTGTGTGTATACAGCCCACAAATGATGTTACTGCTAAGGAAGCAGGTGTCTCCCATGGTCGCACTCTCCGGACCTATTCCAACACCCGTTGCATGGTATTCGGGATGGATACTAGTGTGCTAGCGCCAACTCCTTCTCCCTGCCACAAAATTGATAGTCTTGGAGAAAACTCGCTCTTCCTTGGACAAAACTATCCGATGATGGTGAAAGGCGATCCAACTGCTATTAACACATTTATGAGAAGCAACTGTGTCTATACCTCGGACATTTGGGTGGTTCCCTACCCTGGTACTGATATAGTAGGCCGCTTCAGCCTGGATGATTAGTCCTGCGTTGGTCTCCAGATCGACAACAGATGGCCCATCCCAGAGAATCACTTGTGGTTCAAAGCAAGCGTTTCCAACACCGTGGAATGGTTGAGTTGAAGTTCATTTCATGGCTTTTATTTGTTGTGTGGTGAAAACTTTAGTATTTATAATGTATCCTCGTTGTCATTGTGGGTTGATCACCTATTGTATGTAATAAAATGATATGCCTGTGATAAACTTACTAAATTTATGAATGGCTTTTGAGCCGCTTCTCTAAATTTGTACTAGCTTCACATGCTTCACGCGTCGGGGCGGGTGTTTTTACTGTAGCCATATGTTAATGTGTCCGTTGTACGTAACCAGCACCTCGAATCCTCGATACGAGTATACTATATACTAGTAGGAGTAAGTAGTAGGAGTAGTAGGGTGGCATGTGCCAGAACAAGCATTCACGTCCAGGAGTACGGCACACGCCACCACCACGACATCCATCTGACACCATATTATTTCTTGGAGTCCGTGCTAGAGCAATCTCTTCAACCTCGTCGTTTCTCTAACTTCAGCCATCGCGCGACGGGCGAGGTGGGGGTTTGCCGATAGTCAGTTTCCTTAACTGCGGTCCCACTTGTAAGGCTAACTCCAATGCACGACCCCAAATGCACCTCCATTTTGCACGAACTCCAACGATAATTTTGACTAGAAAAGAAAGACCAAAGAAAACAAGAACCACAAGAATACATTTTACTACTCCTGTAAGTTGGATTAGTGCCTTCTCGATGCATTCATTATTGATCTGCGGAGGCTCGATCTTGCGTGCTTATTTCTTCTTCGAGTGTAAAGAAGTACACGTTGCTTCCTCGCATCTAGTCTCATGTCTAGCCTCTATTCTAGTAGGAGTATCAACAAGTGCACTAATCTCATCCGAGAGCAGAACCGAAGATTTGGTCGGGTTCTTCCTCCTTTTGACGACACGTGGGACATCCAGCATCCAGGTCCTGTCATGAAAGAAAATAGAGTGGTAGTTGAAGCCACGAGATGTGCATCTTGGGTTAAACTGTAAATAGAATCTTACTACTCTTGAGTAACTCCAAAAGCGGCCACCGAAGATCTTTATTGGATTTGTTTTTCATCACCCGCACGTTGAGGTGAAAGATGTGCAGGTTCAGTGGGTCCTCTTGCGTTTTCACTGACATGTGGGGCCGCATGTGAGCAAACAGACGATGGGCTTCGTGCGTCCGCTGGCTGGCTGAGAAGAGAGATATAGGAGGGCTGGGCATGGACTGTAGAAAATTTGTTCTACGTACCTCGATATAGGCTCGATATAGTGGGGTGGCATGGGCCATAACTAGCATTCAAGTCTAGCAATACAGCACACGCCACCCACACGAGTCCCATCCGACACCAATTTTCTTGGAGTCCGTGCTACAGCCATCTCTTCTCCCTCCTGTTTTCTCAGCCATCGCATGGTGAGCGGGGTGGGGGTTTGCCGATAGATGGTTTGCTCAACCGCGGTCCCACTTATAAGTGAAAATGCAACATCGCACGCATTCCCGCTTGAGCGGCGTGCCGGACCAACCGTGTGGGGGTGCGACGCGAACACGGCAGGCTTTTCCTTTTGAACTCGTAACTTGTAAAATTTGGTTCTACTCCATGGAGCGACTGATAGATAGAAAATAACAATTTTGCCTAAAGTAATGAGAAGTTTGGTTCTGGCGCCGTTCATGCGTGGAGTACGTACGAAAATTATGAAGTTGATGCGAAAGGTAACATAATTATTGTAGTATCATATACTACTACATGGATTTGACAGAAAGATAAAAATACATACGGATCCATCAACGTTCAACGACATCCTCACGCCCTAGTGCGCCGGGTCACCAACCGACGTGTGAGGAGCAGTGGCGTTGGCGGCGAGCTCAACGTGCTTCTGAACAGTTCCGTCCAAAGTTGCCCTGCGCTCCAAGAAGGCCAGCGTCCTATCGTCCTCCTCTTGCATGTAGTAGTCCTTGTGGACGATTTGCGCGTAGACGTGGGTGATTATGTCGATGGTGTCTTGCTGCGCCAGGCGCTGCGCGGCGAGCGCGACCTCGAGGTGGACATTCTCCAGCGTGACGGCGGGGAGTCGTAGGGCCACCAGTGCGTCGAAGAGGTTGTTACCATAGTGGCCGTTGAGGGTGGCGGGCATCGCAGAGCCTGGGCGCATCGGCTGGAGGCTTACGTCAAAGTCGTCCACAAGCTTCTTGACGACGGTGAACTTGTCGAGGAAACTGACGAGGACCTCGTTGAACAAAGAGATGAAGCTGTTGTCCAAGCGGCCCCTCGCCCTGGCAGCCTCAAGCAATACTACCTGGAGACGTTCCTCGATGTTGGGCCCAGGTCGGCATTGTGGATCATCTGGCATAGCCGGCTGATGCTCGCGCTGATCGCCTCCATGGGTCTAGCGTAGCTTCTATTCAACTGATCTTGCGATTCGAGTGATCACTCAGCCCTTGGTTAGCATGCATAGGTGCGTAGGATTTTGTACTACTCCTCGGCCCTCTACTGCACCTGCCTTTGGCTGTATGATAGGTGGGCCAGGCACCCCCTGGGGCCACGTGTCATTCACCCAAAGGCAGTTGCCGTAAGTCAATGAAGCTGTGTCCCCCTCCATGCTGGTGCAGTATAGTCATCTCACCGGACCTCTAGTTGGGGCCAAACGAGAGAAGGTTGATGTTTACTGGTTTATTGGTCCCCTTTGCATTTTGCGCCAAGTTTTGACCTTCGATTTAACTATTAAATGTTAATGCATGTAAACAAAAATGTTGTGTAAGTCACCTTACGAAAACCAAATAATCCCAAAATACTTAGGCACGGTGCATTAACTCCCTCCTTGTTTCTTATTTCGTGACATATCAACCAATGAGAGATGTGGGCCGTGCATGCTTTCAATGACTTGAGACTACCAAACATGACATGCAGTGTTTAGTTCATTGCATGTAATCCTATTAGTACTCTAGTTAGGAGTAGCAAAAAAACATTAAGTTCTCTCACCGATAGGAATAAAACACCATGTATTTATTTACAGAGGGAGTAGTACAATTTTGGTGACATGCATTACTAGATATTTCTAGACGGTGGTGCTACTAGTACTAGTAGTAGTACTACCAATGTAGTAGTAGGAGTACTAGCAATGTACTATCCGTTGGTCAAATTATTACGTGCTGCTCCTCACAGTGAAGTGACAAGACCCTGCGCCGGAGATGACACCTGAGTATAGGCGCCGTGTTCGGCATACCATAGTCAGCCTCACCGTCTGCAGTCACTATTATCATGGCTGTAGAGCTAGCCTGCTTACAACTAGCCCTGTTCGACATAATTTCCCGTGCGTAGATGCTCGTGCATTGCACAGAACACCAAGATTGGGAGTGGACGGCTCCAGCAGCGGCCATCGCGCCAGATTTTTCCATGGCCTTCTAGTCCTAGATGTGGTGGGGAGGAGATGAGGCTGATTGTGAGAGACAAGGAGTTGTTTGTAAATAGGGAACAAGTGCGGGCATCTTTTTGCAAAAATGGAGAAGCTTGGTTTGTATGTGTCAGATCTAGATCCGACGGCTATTGGTGAAAGATGGGAGGCACAACATCATCACCAACTCAGGACCTGTTTGATTCGCAGGATTTTGAAAATGCAGGAATAGGACACGGCAATATTACAAGTTTCAAACCGATATTACAAATGTTAGGAGTAATGCTGCACCTACGAAGAGGGAATTACTAGGAAGTTTACGTAAGAACTTTCATTACTTTAGGTGGATGCAGCATTATCGTACAAACTAAAATCCACCGCCCTGACAAGTCACTAATGGGTAAATAAGTTTTCGAGTCTCTGGCCACTTGATGTTTAAAAAACAAATTCAGCTTCTGCGGAGAAATGAGCTCCACCGTGTACCTGCGCGGGTGTGGCTGGGCATGAAGTGTGAGTACGTGCATGGTGCACCTATTCTCTTCTTGTATACATACACCACCTACATGGGGTTGTGTGAGAGATACAAACCTAGAGAGATATAGTGTGTGGGTTCTTGAGAGTTTTTTTTGTGGGGAGGGGGGGTCAATCAAAAAATTTAACATATGCAATGTGTGTGAAATAGAGTCCTGGATATAACATATATATTGAGGGGGCGATCCACGAGAAGAGAGTGGAGGTATCATCGGCTTGAGGTGTCCCATAGAATCGAAGAGAGGGATGATGATGTGTGTGTCTGTGCGCGCACAATCGATAAAGAGTGCCATCAAATTTGTGTGTGCCCACATCAAAGATATAGAGTGGCTGGCCTACTGGAACGTGAGATGGGACATGTGCAGTTTGTCTCCGTGGCATGGATACCTACCTGCAGCGCTTGACTATCGGTGTGTGGTGGGGGAAGAGGGAGGCCCGATTAACTATAGAGGTACAATGGCTGGTATATGTGTGGAGGAGGAGAGAGGCCTACCTCATGTATTAAGGAGATCGATCTGCCTCATGTATTAAGGGAGATCGATCGGCATCCATGCATATGTGCAGGAGATGAATAAGGTTGGGAGAGAGACAGAGCTAGAGTGTTGGAGGGGGTGGTAGTGGAGTTGCATCTAACAAATGGTGGGATAGGCTTGCTAGAAAAACGGAGGGCACACCCGCAATATCAATAAGAGAGGAGATGGCTGCTTGTTGTCTGTGCACGTGCGTGTGAGAGACGGGTCAGGAGGCATGCACGAATGATGAGGGGGGACGATGTAGCCGTGGTAAGTAGACGTAACTACATAGGAAGATCAATCGCCCTTTGTAAGATAAAGGAGGGACATAACTTCTGAGGTAAGTCCATCGATGGGGGGTAGTTAAAATCGATCTAGGTATATGTTGGGAGATCGATCGGTATACATGCATGTGTGTGTTAGAAGCAAATGAGGCACGAGGAGAAGGATAGAGAGAGAGGGATGCATGTAGGAGGTGGTACGAGAGGCATACTATATAGAGGGGGAGGAGTGTGCGAGTACGAGAACGATGAAAAGAGTGGTGGGAGTGAGGCATGGACGGTGACAAGAGATGTAACACCTCGGATGTAATTTACCTTATCTATATTCCAACTCTTGCCCTTTCTGGCACTAAGTTATTTTATTTCTCCGTTGTCAGGTTTTTGTATCCGTGTGTTTTTCCTTTGTCATGCATCTCATATCATGTCATCATGTGCATTGCATTTGGATACTTATTCGTCTCATGCATCCGAGCATTTTCCCCGTTGTCCATTTTGCATTCCGGCGCTCCTATGTCCTCCGGTGGTCCTTTCTACCTCTTTTCATGTGTGGGCGTTAAACATTTTTGGATTGGACCGAGACTTGTCATGCGGCCTTGGTTTACTACCGGTAGACCGCCTGTCAAGTTTCGTGCCATTTGGACTTCGTTTGATACTCCAACGGTTAACCGAGGGACCAAAAAGGCCTCATGTGTGTTGCAGCCCAATACCCTTCCAATTTGGCCCAAAACCCACCTAATCCTTCTCCATCATCTAGATCGTTCGATCACGATCACGTGGCCGAAAACCGCACCTCAGTTGGAGCTTCCTAGCTCCTCCTACCTATAAAACTAGGCCTTCCTCCGAAATTTCGGGTCATTCTCCCCCCTAACCCTAGCAGATCCACTCCCCTCGCCGCCGGATGTGTCCGATTGGGCCGGACACGTCCGCCCCGCTCCCTCCGGCGAACCAGAGACTGACACGTGTCCCGCCGGGTCTCCCCGCCGCCTCAGCCCGCCCGGCCCGGGAAGAGCCCCAGCGGCCCATCTCGCCGCGCCGCCCTTGCCCTCATCTGCCGCCGCCCATTCCGGGCCCCGCACCGTCGGAGATGCCTCGGTGCCGACCGTCATCTCCGGTGACCCCTCACCGATGCAGCCACCTATCGGAGCTCCGCCCACGCGCCGCAGTCGGCCACCGCCGCGGCCCTCACGCGCGCCTCGCGCGGTCGCCGCCCCGCTCACCGGACGCCGTCGTCGCCATCCGCGCCTCCCTAGCCGGTGTGCTCCCTCACCGTCTCCGGCAACCGCACTGAGCAGCTCCTCCGGCGAACCTCGGGCTCCGGGCCAATCCGATCTGGAACCGGACAAACCCTAGATCCGGTTGACTTTTGCCTCCTCCCAGTATTTTTTTGCATAACTTCGTCATGTCATAACTCTGCATCCGTAGCTCCGATTCGTGCGTGTAGCATATCAAAATGTTCGTCTCGACGATTACATCATTTCATCCCATTGAGCCAATTTCATTTGAGCTCATCTTGATGCCTGAAATGCTGTTGGAAGAGGGCTATGTGATGATTTTGTCAGGTCTGTTTCAGCAAATGGCCTTTTGTCATTTTTTGGATGATTAGTGTGTGCATGCTATGATCCTGAGCTCTGCATGTGTTTTGTAGAATGCCATGCCATCTTTACGGAGGTGCTTGCCATGTATTTTTGTGATATTTGTGGTGACTAGCACAAGCTTGCAAAGTAGTGTAATCGTTGATGCTGATTTCAGGGACTTAGAATTTCACTAAGTCCTTGTCCTGATTTTGTTGTTATGCCATATGTTCATGTTGTTTCCTAGTGATCCATGCCTCTTTTGAGGATGATCAGTAAGGATGTTTTGTTAATATTGTGGTGCTATATCCATCCATGTCTTTGTTTGCATTTACGGGTCACCCTAGCATGAGTCAATCGAGCTCTACTTTTGCTATAAAATGATCCTGGCAGATTGTTGACATGTTTAGCGATTTTGCCGAGGATGTTGCTATTGATCCGTGCATGCTATGATGTTGTTCTTGCCATATCTAGATCCTATGCCATGCCTTCGTGATGGATGTATGCTTAGTTTGTCATGCCATGCTCTGTAGGGTGTGCATCGAGCTCGTAAACATGCCTACTCGTTAACTGTTTTGCATGCTCTAGTTTTTCACCAAGTCTGAATCTGTTTGTGTTTTTGCTATGTTCACATGCTTGCAATTGTATTTTTTGGTCACTTTTGGCTCAAGGTCACTAAGGGACTTTTGTTAAGTGCCTTGAGTAGCTTCATGCCATGCCTTGCTTTTCCATGTTAAGTTCCTGTAGCTTGTAGTTTTCATGCTCTAAAGATTGCTTCCTGATGATAAATTCCAGACTTGTATTAATTTCACTAAGTTTGAAACCTGTTATCATTTGCTCTTTTGCCATGATTGTTTGAACCTGTTAATGGATGAATTAGCCGTAGCTTAGTGTTCATATTTTGTAAAGCATCATGAGTGGATCCCTGCCATGTTTTTGGATGTCATGTTTGAGTGCTGTAGCATATTTATCTTGATGCATTTAGATGGCTACTTGCTGATTATCGCAGACCGGTGCCATATTTGTTTTGCTTGCCTTTTCCAAACCGTGCATCCGATTCCGGTGATCTTTATATCGATTTCAACCGAAATCACCTCACCTTTCAAGTGGCACTCTTGGATTTCGAAGTTAAGCCCAGGTTCAATCATTCCTTGTCAAATATTGCATGTACATCACATATCACATCCCGCATATCATACCATGTTTGCATCATGTTGCTTGAGCATTGCACGTGGTTGATTGTGCTCCTTTTGCTTGTTTTTCTTGTTTGGGTAGAGCCGGGAGACGAGTTTGTGAACAAGGAGCCCGTTGAGTTTGCTTACGAGGATCAAGGCAACTCTGAGTACTTTGCAGGCAAGATGACCATACCCTCGAAATCACTTCTATCTTTTCTTGCTAGATGCTCGCTCTTTTGCTATGCCTATGCTACGATACCTACCACTTGCTTATCATGCCTCCCAAATTGCCATGTCAAACCTCTAACCCACCATGTCGTAGCAAACCGTTGTTTGGGTATGTTACCGCTTTGCTCAGCCCCTCTTATAGTGTTGGTAGTTGCAGGTGAAGATTGGAGATCGTTCCTTGTTGGAACATGTTTATTGTTGGGATATCACAATATTATCTTGTTTATCTTAAGGCACCAATATACTTGGTAAAGGGTGGAAGGCTCGGCCTTATGCCTAGTGTTTTGTTCCACTCTTGCCACCCTAGTTTCCATCATATCGGTGTTATGTTCCCGGATTTTGCGTTCCTTACACGGTTGGGTTATAATGGGAACCCCTTGACAGTTTGCCTTGATTAAAACTCCTCCAGCAATGCCCAACCTTGGTTTTACCATTTGCCACCTAGCCATTTTTTCCCTTGGGTTTCCGGAGCCCAAGGGTCATCTTATTTAAACCCCTCCGGGCCAGTGCTCCTCTGAGTGTTGGTCCAAACTAGAGCCCCTTGCAGCGCCACCTCGGGGAAACTCGAGGGCTGGTTTTAGTTGTACGGATTGCTCATCTGAGTGTGCCCTAAGAACGAGATATGTGCAGATCCTATCGGAATTTGTCGGCACATTCGGGCGGTGTTGCCGTATTTGTTTTACCATTGTCGAGGGTGTCTTGTAACCGGGATGCCGAGTCTAATCGGATTGTCTTGGGAGAAGGAATATCCATCGTTGACCGTGAGAGCTTGTGATGGGCTAAGTTGGGACTCCCCTGCAGGGATTTGAACTTTTGAAATCCGTCCCGCGGTTATGGGAAGATGGGAATTTGTTAATGTCCGGTTGTAGATAACATGAAACTTAACTTAATTAAAATGCACCAACCGCATGTGTAACCGTGATGGTCTATTCTCAGCGGAGTCCCCGAAGTGAACACGGTGTTGGAGTAATGCTTGACGTAGGTTGTTCTAGGATCACTTCTTGATCATAGTTCTTCGACCTTGCTTTTGCCTTCTCTTCTCACTCTCTTTTGCGAATAGGCTAGCCACCATATAAGTTAGTCGCTTGTTGCAGCTCCACATCGTACCTTGCCTTACCTATAAGCTTAAATAATCTTGATCGCGAGGGTGTGAGATTGCTGAGTCCCCGTGACTCACAGTTTACTTCCAAAACCAGATGCAGGGACCGATGATACCGCTCCAGACGATGTGCTTGAGCTCAAGTGGGAGTTTGATGAAGACTCTCGCCGTTACTATGTGTCTTTCCCAGATGATCAGTAGTGGTGCCCAGTTGGGGCGATCGGGGACGTTGTCGCATTTGAGGGTTGATCTTTATTTTGGTACCGTAGTCGGACCATGAGTGTATTGGATGAATGTAATGCTATTTATCTATTTGTGTGACGTGGAGAGTGTAAGCCAACTATGTATCTTTTCCCCTTTTATTTATTTACATGGGTTGTTGTGAAGATTACCTTACTTGCGACATGCTTTCAATGCGGTTATGCCTCTAAGTCATGCTTCGACACGTCGGAGATATAGCCGCATCGAGGGCGTTACAAGAGAAGATGGGAAGCTTGTGTTTGTGCTAGGCACACCTGGCTAGAGAGGCATATCGATCGATGTGTGCCGTAAAGAAGGAGCTGGGGGGCCTACACACACCGTGGGTGAACGACCTAAAATGAAAAGATGAATTTGCGCGATGGAGCTAGAGAATGCTGAGGGAGGGTGAGAGGGATGTGGGCGTGTGCATGCACAAGAGAAAGTTAGTGCTAGCTACAAAGATAAGAGGGTTGTGTGGGTGTAAAAGACGAATAGAGATCATATATACTTCATTATAAAAAGCGAATTTAGATATTTGAAGAATTTATCATAGTGTTTCAAACCGACGAATGTGTGAATATATATAACGGTGATACACATGGTGTGGTTATGAACATGGTATACTACATTTAATATGTTTTATCTCTACTCTTATAAAAAACGAAGTTGTTGATGATGGTGTGCCTGCCATCCTGCATTATAGGCCGTCTGATTTATGTCTGGCAGATAGCAAGGAAACTATGATGGTTGAAGTTGGCAACAATCATGATTGTAGATTCTTATTGAAATAGAGAAACGAATTCAAATTTAGTTTGAATTGCAGCGGTAGCATAGACATTTGGAATGCACTGAAATGTTGGTATGAGTAGGTTACATGCATTATACATCAAGCGAAAAAATGTAATCAGACATAACATGGATTCATACTCCCTCCTTCCATCTATATAGGGCGTAATGAGATTTTTAAGACCGCCTTTGACTATTGACAAGATTAATAGTACATGACATGCACAATGTGAAAATTATATCATTGAAAGAACCTTTCACAGACGAATTTAACAGTGTGATTTGTGTAAGTTGCATGTCATGTATCATTGCTCTAATATTTGGTCAAAGTTAGCATCGAAAAAGGCGTTGGGGCCTATATAGATGGAAGGAGGGAGTAGCTTTGAATAGCATTTGTATAGTAAAACGGGGCAAGACTCACTCTTTGTGTGGTGTGAATAGTTTTATTTTTTTCGTTTTCTTTTTGGTTGAGGGAAGTGCGAATTGATTTGGTACATACAAGTACAATATTACTACATGTTAGGCTTGTCCCTAAAATTCAACCCGCGTCTTGTTATATCCCGAAAATTCAGATATCGTGCTCCCAAAACTGGCGCCTTCACAACCCGTGCCTTGCTATCCCGAAATTACAACGCGCGCGAAAACTCCCTCCAGCTGCCAAATCCCGACACGCGAAATCCCCCTTCGAACCCTGAGACGAAAGGGCCGCTAGTTCAAATCGGTGGGGGGTACTTTTCTACCACATCCTACATTTTGGACAAGTGCGTTCCTAAGTCATGCTTCACCCCCTCCCATCGCCCCCTTTTCGCCATTCGAAATCCCAGGCCGCCATAACCTCTCCGCTCCAGTCGCGAAACACCACCCTCCTTTGTCCGCCACGTCACCGCTGCCCAGCTGGAGCCTCTTCCCCGACGACGTCGTCCAGCGCAACAGCTCGACGTCCCTCGTCCACCTCCCGGGATGAGGATCCGTCGTCCATCTCGCCGTCCCGCCGGTTCAACCGCCCCGTCCTCCACCTCCATGGAGCTGCTCCGATGATCGCCTCGTCTATCGCGGCTGCTCCATCCCCATAGCGCCGCCTTTAACCTGCTCCACCGGAACCGCAGCATCCTCACAGACTCCTCGGACGAAGCCGAGGCCTACTCAGCGCCACCAAAGAGGTTGTACACTCATTGCATCGCACCTTCTCCATAACTCGACCTCCCGGTGCTGATGGTGCTCCATCCCGAACCCCCATGGAGCGGCTACCTTGAAGCCGGCACCGCAGGCAACATCTCCAGGGCGGCTCTCCCCCATTGTGAGGCCCCTTCGGCGGCGGCGACCATACTAGACGGATCTGCTCCTGCTGCTCCGGCTCTCGCTTGATCGCTCGCTCGCCCAGCTGCTGCTGCTGCTGCTGCTCTCCCCCTCGCTCGTGCTGTTGCTCTACTCCGATTAAGCCACACTTCAGTCGACTAAATCAACTTTTGGGTCAGTCGATTTTCAGGGGTTGGGGGGGCTCGCCGGAGTTAAGGAAGAACCACCCGCAGTAGGGACGGGGGCTCACTGGAGAGGTACCCCACTATCTATCTTAGGGTTCAGGGTGGGGGCGGGGGGCCTAGAGGGCTGGCCAGGGCGGCGGTGGTGAGTTGTTTCGGGGCGGCGAAGCGGCGCTGGGGTCGGCGGTTCGGCCGGTGGTGGCTGGCAGCTCAGGGGGTGCAGGTTGAAGATGAACTGCAGGCCCTCCCTAAACTACATTTCAAGTGCCTCTCTACTACCATTGCTTTCAGTTTCGACAGTAGCATTCAGATTCCACAGTAAATTTCAGTTTCGACAGTTAAGTTCAGAGTCAACAGTTTTTATCTCATCTGTTGTAGTTAGGTGGTTTTTGGTGATGTTAATTTTACATCCATTTTACATCATCTATTGGAGATGCTATTAGAATACCACTTGAGATTGACGATGTCTGTCTTGTGCTACTTCAGCCTTGACGTCTTACGGCTCACCGGAGCTGCTCCAACGACAGAATGATCCGTCACAACAGAGCAGTGCCCTGGACGCCATCTACAGATTCCTCAGATCATCCTCCACACCTCTGACAGCCACCTCTACCTCAACTGCTTCAGCGACCAACCCAATGATGTTGAGGTCGACACGGCTACGGCAAAGAGGCTGTACACTTGTTGCATCACTTATTACTATACATTCACGTCGATCCATTAGGGCTATTTTGGTTCAACGGAAAAACATCGATCCACTGGTTGTTAGCATCACTCTAAATTTCTTCATGCTCTTCTTACATAATCTCACCATATTTTTTCCGTATGCATGTCAGATATTGTACACAGTCATGCTGAACATGTAGAGAAAAAGAGAAGAGTTTTGCGCGACAATACAATGTCATGCAGACATCGCTCCATGGTGGATTCAATGGAAAACCCTCTCCACCCTTCTCCAGATTGTAATCCAGAGGAAGATATCTGTTCTGAGGCGGATTCGGACGCTGCTGACCACTCGTATTTACCCCCCAAGGTATTTGCTCTACCTTGGCATGATGATGTTAGTCATATCATGCATATGTTGCCTTGCAGTGCCTACTTTTGACATCATATATGGCATCTGCTTAGTTTAGACATGTTCTGTAATGCCACCTGTTTAGTTTCTATATCATATATGGGAATTATTTAGTCTCATGTCTTTTAGCCAGCCATAATATATGTGAAATGTGCAATGCCATCCTGTTTGACTAGGCATCATATATTTGAATGATATCTTGCCCATCCTTTTCTTCATTACATTTCCATTTGTCGACAATGTTTGTACATTAAACTACTCTTCCTGTGAATCAGCCATTTGGGTGGGAGATGGAAAAATCTAGAGTGAAAACAAGGCCTTCAGAGCAGACAGTGCTACCTATCAAAGCAGATCTCTTGTTGGGTCCCGATAGCTCCTCAGAGATGGATTCAGAGATAGATAACAAGTCCTATTCCCCCACTGAGGTGTATGCTCTAACTTGGCACGGTTATACTGCTCATATCATGCATACGGTGTCTTGCATTGCATAGTTTAGACATCATATACACAATATTCAACACCATGTTCTTAGTTCAGACATCATATCGAATGCCTTCTGTTTAGCATATGAATCACATATGTGAATTAAATGATGTGATCCTGATTACTTAGATAACATGTAGGTGAATTATGTCATGTGATCTTGTTTAGTTATTCATCATATCTTTGAATTATGTTATGTTATGTTATCTAGTTTAGATAGACATCATATATGTGAAATTATGTCATGCTATCCGTTTTAGTTAAACAATATACATGTCAACTATTTCATGCCCTCTTTTTTCCACACTATCTATTGCATGTGTCTCTCATACAATGTCTGTACATTCAACTATGTTTCCTGTTTACCAGCCGTTTGAATTGGAGCGGGTGATGCCAGTACCTAGCGGACTAAAAACACGGTCTTCAAATAAAACAGTGCTACCTCTTGGTGGAGATAGCACCCCGGTTATACATGCACAAGAACTAGCCCTACCACACATAACCCAAACTCTCGCAGATTGTACCCCTACTATGATGGACAGAGAACCAGCTTCACCCAATCTAACCCCAACCCAGTCGATAGTGACCCAGTTCCTGTTGACACATCACCATCTCCACCACAGAGCTCCCAAACAAGAGCACTTAGTAAGGCAGCTCTAGTGCCCAAAGGGCCAGTACTATCACGGCGAACCCCAACTCCACCAGTTAGTACGCTTATTCCTGTGGAGGAAGCACAACCAGCTAGTCGTAGTTTAGCATCTATCACATTTGATGTTGTTAAATCGTATGTGTGTATCTTCCCATCTTGGAAATATTATACTGAAGATGAAGGAAAATGCCAGTTGCAGGTGTTTGTCCAGGAGTTATGTGTAAGTAATGTTATTCATGGCAATTACTTTGCTTCGTCTCATAAATCCTACCTCCATGATGGTTATAATACAGCAAATTTTCCCATTTTTCTCTATAGAGAAGGACCGATTTGGAAACTCAGGATGAGGTAACCTGTGCTAATACCTCTGCTATCTTCAAGAATGCTTGGTGGCAGTATCGGAATTACCTGAAGAAAATGTACTTCACCGGCAAAGAAACTCATCAAATTCCCTTACGTTCTCCTGAGACACATTTACTGGACGATGACTGGGAACGCCTTGTTCTGTACTGGTCCCGAAGCAAGAATGTGGTAAGGTCTATGAGCTCATTTTCTATTTTTAAGTATTATATTCTTGCGTCTTACTGTACTCTGTTCATGTAGAACAAGTGCCTAAACCTGAAGAACAACTGTTCTAATTTTAGATTCCATTGCTACCATAGGACATAGATATATGTTTGTTTGATGCTTTTTTTATGTACTAGTACTTGGCAATAGAAGACTTGGTAGTTTAATCCTGTCCACCTTACTAATAAACTGGTTCACCGAAATGAGTTTCATATACTAGTACATGCTAAACTTGTTATGTGTCTGCTTGTTTCTTCTTTTAGAATGCTGACAGAATATTGGGGAAGAGTGCCTTATTAAGCAACGGTAAAGGAAGTAATGCAGATAAGGTTCAGGATAGTGACACATCCTGTCTTGGTTTAGTGTTGAAGTTACTGGCCACTACCACTTGCACAAGCTATTCAAACTCACTGTCTGAATCAGTTCGGTTTCTTAAGTCTCAACTACAAGCTGAAAGACATCGATCAGTTGTCCTGCGACAACAAGCAGAAGGACTGCGGAAGTCCCTGGAGCATTCAGATGCATACTTTCTGGTGCAACAGCAAGCGTTGGAGGATTTTAGCGCCAAACAGGACAAAGCTAATTAGCTTGCTAAGCTTATTGCCAGCATGGTGGATACCCAGGATAACGTTTCTTGAGCTCTTCTGAAGTTCTTTCAGTTATGCTCTTGTTTTTCTGCCGCGTTTATTTGCACTGGTGGCCAATTTTGATGGCTAGTGTATATGATATGCTGCTTTGTTCCCTATATTTGCACTGGTGGAAAACTTTGATGCCCAGTGGATGTAATATGTGTAATACCCGTGATAGCCTAGCGTTAGTTGCTTGCTTATTTATTTCCTTGTTGTCTTGTTTATTTGTTTGCTTGTAGTCATTGCAGTTCTTTTTCCGCGGTTAACTAGTGGCTGCAATAACCTATTTTTTAAAACTAGGCCACAATAACCACGGGCTAATATTTACTGTAGTGACACAGGGCCTCCTATGGGCCGTATAAATAGTGGGCCTTCTATGGGCCATAGAAACAGTAGGCCTTCTACGGGCCATAGAAACAATGGGCCTTCTAAGAGCCGTGTCATCAATGGGCCTTATACGGGCCGTATGATCGATTAGCCAAAAATGGGCCAATAACAGGCCGCATTATGGCCGTAAATGGGCTAGAGTTGGAATCGTCCGTTCATGGGCCGACCGTAATGGGCCATCGTTAATAGGCCGTATTGGATGACGCTATGAAAACGGCCCAACGTATTAACGGACCACAAACGGGCCGACTGTAACCACAGGCTGAATTTGGCCCACAAGCAGAAAATGATAGTAACGGGCCGTAAGTAAACGAATGCTGGAAATGAGCCCAAGAATAAATGGGCTTTGAGAAGGCCGAAAGATAGCATGGGCTAGAAACAGCCCAACAGAATAACGGGCCGTTAATGGGTATAAAGTGATACACTATTCATTACGGGCCAGATTCACCACGGGCCGTTAATGGGTGTAAAATGATACACTGTTCATTACGGGCCAGTTTCACCACGGGCCGTTAATAGGCCAAGAGTTACATAGGGCCTCATATGGGCCAAAAGACGTCATGGGCCATACATGGGCCAGAAGTGAAAACGGGCTGGAATCATATTGGATGGCCTAGATGACGCTACTGGGCCTAATTCGGATAGGGCGTAACGGGCCTTGGGTTAGCGGGCTGTAAATGGGCTATATGCGAATAGGACGTTAACATGATTTCCATGGGCCAGCCCGCCACCTTATGACCAAGTCAAACGGGCCAGCCTTTTCACAGGAATGGGCCTCTGTTGGGCCGTGCCACGTGTCGACGTATCATAGGCGCCTATCTGACCCACTGACGAGCTGACACGTGTTGAGTCCCGCCAATAAGAATTTTACACGTGGAAATTTCCCATTGGTCGGGGCTGTTAATGGGTTATCGGATCGAAAACCCGACCTGATAGCTTAACGGCGTTCCGTTACGGTGGATGCCACGTGTCGGTCACCCTTGATGAAAGCACTTCTGTGACGCGCGATTTATCGTCATGGAAGTGGACACTTCCATGATGATAATTTTGGTAATGTCATGGAACACTTCTATGACAGCACAGGTATGACTATCTTGATTCTGTCATAAATTTGTCATGGATGTACATGCATGACAAAAAAAGCGACCTACTATGACAAACACGTATCATCACGGAAGTGTATTTTTTTGTAGTGAAGAGCTTTGCCGGGGCAACTTGCCCAACACCAGCAAGACCGCCACCCTTGAGCTTGAGAGTCATGGCGTTGTCGACAACGTCAAGACCGAGGTTCGGGAGCACCTGCAAGGTGGCATGCAGATCTTTGTCGAAACGAAAGGCCTGCAAGCCTAGGTGAGCACCAGAAGACGAAGACGCCCCACAAGATCCTTGCCGGGGACGCTCGCAAGCCCCTGGCAAGACCCTTGCCAGGGACGCCCACGAGATCTCGGCAAGGGCCTTGCTGGGGGCGTCTACGGGGCCAAAGCTTCGCTGCCCCGCACCCATTCCGGTGTGGCGACCAGCCTACCAACTAGGAACACGCTTGCAGGGCAACATGCAACTTCTAGGCCAAGCAGTCAAGCACCTGCGTGGTGGCATGCAGATCTTCCTGAAGACCCTTTCACCGCACCAGCTCAGCAGCCAGCCAACCAGCGTGGCGCTGCATGCCTCGTCACCTAGGACGCGCGTCAAAGCAAGGCGAGGCGGTGATGGACGGGACGGGCCTCTTTACCGTCGCTGATAAAGTAAGAGGACACATAGGCGGCGCATTAAAGCGTTTGTCCTAGGATGTCAGGAGATAAACTTGTACATTGTACAAACTTTCCACCTCCTGTGTGCCATTGTGGCGACCCCTTTGACATATAAAAGGAGGCCCGAGGCGTACTGAGGAAGGATTCGGACTTTTTGGACTGGGAATGCACGACAGCTAGTTCAAGAACTCAAGAACACTAAATACACACAAAGCAGGACTAGGGTTTTACGCATCGCTTGCGGCCCGAGCCTGGGTAAAAATCCCACCGAGTTGATCTTCTAGCACCGCTCTTTGCGCAGCCCCATGCCTCGCAACCATAGAAGGGATTCCGTTGAGGGATCCCATAGGTGTCGTTCCAGAACCCCGACATCTTTGACGCACCAGGTAGGGGGCAGCTGAAGCTATGAAAATCTGGTTTAGAATTTAGCCCATCGACTTCATCATCGCCATGGCCCCCAAGAAGAAGGGGAACGCAGCAATCGGATCGTACGGAGCAGCCCGTCCGCGCCAGTGCGGGTAGGCAACGGGGTGGCTGCGGATGGTGCCAGAGGCACGACCCGTGAGCATCGACGACACTCTGGTAGTCAGAGCCGGGCAAGCGACGTCGTTCGGATCCAAGACGACGCGCCACATGCCGCTGGGTCTGGGGGCGGGGCTATGCTGCCCACAGGTGGCATGGCAGCCTCTATGACGCCCCAGCCAGCGCCCGCGCCGCGGCCTTCCTAGGCCGCGCATGATGAGCAACGCTGCGACATCCATGCCCCTGGGCGCCGCCACAGGAAGAGCCCTTTGCGTCACTCCCAGGACGCACCGGGCCGGCGTGCGCACCTAGACGTTGGCGGAAGCGGTGCGCGACCGCGAGACCGTGATAGAGCTTCTTCTAACATGGTTAGGAGTCGGAGTGCGTCACGGTCCACACAGCTTTGGCCACCACCTACGCCAGCAGAAGCATTGGCGCGCGTGCAACTGCTCCTCGACTTCCCTCCCGCTGCGGAGAAGCTCGACGAGTGGAAGGCCACCATCCGGAGCCTCATCAACTTCACCAACAAAGATGAACCGCAGCTAGCGAGACCCTCGTGCTGGTGCTCGGTAGAGCCGGTGCACTCTGGAGGAGGGAGGACTGGGGGTTCTGTGACCACGGTGCACTCCCCTCCCCCCATGGCAACAACAGCAGCCACCGGCTCGTTGGGCCGACACTTGTGACAATGTTTCCATAGCATTGTCCGACCCATGGGCCCGCTGCGACCAACGTCAAGTCCTTCGAAAGCGAGCCCAGGAGGACGCTCGGAATACCATCGAGCGCTGGAGGGAAGCGCGCCATCAGTCAGATAGGCGTGTAGGGCCCACTATGGACCACCCAACACCGGGGGGTTCCGACGACCCACCTTACGAGGTGGGTTTCCGTCCTTTACCCGTGAGCTATGGCAGTTCAAGTGGAACTTCACCCACATGGTCAAGCCTGATGTTGGGGAAAAGTACAACGGCAAGACTCACCCGTCGGAATTCCTCAGCATCTGCACCATCGTGATGCAGGTCGCCGGGGCTCGCGATGACAAGGTGCTTGCTAATTACATTCCGTTGGCACTTAAGCCCAACGTCATGTCATGGTTGATGCACCTGCCAGAGGATTCCATCTCTTCTTGGCCGTATCTGTGCCACGAGTTTGTTGGCGCCTTTACCGGAGGCCACCAAGCTCCTAGCCAGGCGAGTGATTTGCATGTCATCCCCCAGAAGGACAGTGAGTCCCTGTGCAAGTACATACAAAGGTTCACATGTGCGTCAACCCCAGATGTTCATCCTGCCGCTGCCATCAGTGCATTCCATCAGAATGTGCACAACCGAAATATGCGTGGGGAGCTGGCGATGAACAAGGTTAAGGATGTGGCCGAGCTGTATGTCCTGGTCGATAGGTGCGCTCGAGCTGAAGAAGGAAGGAAATACCTCGACGAAGATGCCGGGTGCGGAAACCGACTCCACAGACGAAGATGACGTCCCTCGGCAAAGAAGGGAGGACACCGCAACAGGAAGCGTAAGGGCAAGAATGTGCTTGCCGTTAAGGGATCCGGCGACCCCGATGCCGCCAAGAAGGCCAAGGTTGATGACCCCAGCAAGGAAGTTGCTGGATGCATCGCCAGCCGGGCCTTGGCGGCTGTCGACAAGCCAGGAGGCTTCGACCAGCAGTACTGCAAGATCCACCGCACCAAAGACCATGACCTCCAGAATTTCCGGCAAGTTAAGCTGCTTGCAGAGAAGCATAAAGCTGAATATGAAAGGTGTGACAAGGAGAAGGGCCAGGATGGTGCTGAGGGGTCCGGCAAGAAGCATGGCAGTCGAGGAGGCCATAGCGACAAGGACAATCAACAAGAGAGGCCCGCTCGGGGCCGCGACAAGAAGGAGGAAGATGATGGTCATGATGAGGATGACGAGTCCGGCGAGCACCAGTTCCAGAAAGCTACGGAGGCCATGTGCATCGACGATGGCGCCTCGCTGCATACCTCTCACCGCCAACTGAAGTAATGGGCGTGAGAAGTCACTGTGGCAGAGCATCGTACGGCACCTAGAGGCCACTGAAGTGGTCCAGCATGCCTATTATTTTTGACACCGAGCGTCACCCTGACCGCACAACTGTGGTCGGGTGATTGTCGTTGTTGGTTTCCCCAACAATGCGCAACCTCAAGGCGATGAAGATACTAGTTGACAGCGGGGCCGGTCTGAATTTCATCTCGCCCAATGTGATCGAAAGGCTACAGATCCCCGATGGAGATCTCGAGGAGACGGGCACCTTTCAAGGGGTCAATCCAGAGAGGAGTCAGCCGAAGGGCAAAGTCACGTTGCCCGTCACATTTGGGGGCGAGCTGAACTATCGGACGGAGAAGATCATTTTTGATGTTGCTAAGATCCCCTTGCCTTATAATGGGATCCTTGGCCGCCCAGCGTTGGCCAAGTTTATGGTGGCATCACATTACGCTTGCAACGCGTTGAAGATGCCCGAGGCAATGAGCATCATCACCGTCCCCTCTGACAAGAAGGGCGCGCTTATCTGCGCTGACCAACTCTACCAGGAGGCAGTTGCAGCGGCTTCCGCCAAGACGCCTGTTCCTACAGTTGAGGCCCGGGGAGGGAAGAAAACTGGCAAGGCCCCTTCTGGCAAGACTTCCGACCCCGGCAAGGACTCCTACACCTCCTCCGGCAAACGCTCCTCTTGAGAGCATCGCATTACCATTGAGGATGTGCCAGAGAGTTCCTCCAGAGGGAGAAAGAAGTCCAAGGCAGCCCCGCCAGAAACCAAGAAGGTGCCCGTCAAGGAGGATGGCACGGGTTGAAACACCCACGATGCGGCTATATCTCCCACGTGTCGGAGCATGACTTAGAGGCATAACCGCATGGTAGGCATGTCGCAAGAGGGGTAATCTTTACACATCCCATGTACTGAATAAGAAAGGGATAAAGAGTCGGCTTACAATTGCCACTTCACACAATACATAAATATATCATACATCATCCAGAATACAATCAAGGTCCGACTACGAAATCAAAATAAAGAAAGACAACCCCAAATGCTAGATCCCCGATCGCCCCAACTGGGCTCCTCTACTGATCATCTGGAAAAGAAACATAGTAACGTCCCGAATCCTCGTCGAACTCCCACTTGAGTTCGGTAGCGTCCCCTGCACTGGCATCATCGGCACCTGCATCTTTTTGGAAGTATTTGTGTGTAACATCCCACATTTTCAATTTGGAATGTTATACATTAGATCATCACTGCATATCATATTTTATTTGCTTTCGGTTTGATCCTAGAAATTTAACGCAACTCAAGGACCCTTGGAGAGAGTTGGGGATTTCGTTATTTTCATATTTGAGTTTTCTCAAATTTTGAAAATAGGATCATTTGATTTGATTTATTTTCTCTTCAATTATTTCTATCATAAAAATATGAGAGAGGGAATAAAATGACTTTCCCAAAATAAAGAAATATTGAGGATTTAATAATAAAATCAAATAAGATTTTATTTTGGAGTTATTTGCTATTTTATTTGAATTTAGGAAAAATGCACGTTTTTCAAAATTGCATTTAGGCCCCAAATAAATGTTCATCCTGTTCGGCTTGATTTTAGAAGTCGGGGAAAATTTATTTCGGGATTTTTGAAGTCCGTTTAGTATTTCTTTTATTTATTTTTCTGTGCGTAATTATTTAAAAAAGCGTGCAACCGACTATGGGCCGTATTCGGCCAGGACTCTGTCCGGCCGGCCTTTATAAGGAGCGGCCCCAAGCCCGTAAGCCCACCCCGCGCCTAACCCTAACCCTAGCCGCCCCAAGCCGCCGCCGTCGCTGGACGCCGCCTCCGGACGCTACCGCATCACGCCGCGCCGCCGCACACCGGAGCCGCCGCCGCCCCGCCCGCTGACCCCGCCGCCGTCGCCGAGGTTGATCCCGCCCGCCGCCGCCGGTTTTCCCCGGAAAACCATTCGGTTTTCCGTTCGGTTTTTCGTCGGTTTTTTTAGATCCGCTTTTTATTTAGATCGGTTTAGTTTATTTAGCGAGCGTTCGCTCGTTCGTTCATTTTAACAAACGCGTTCATCGTTTAGTTCCAAAAAACGAACGTTCGTTCATTAATCTGTTTGTCGTTTTTCTTTTTCTCGGATTTTTCCGCGATTATTTTTGCTCGTGATTTCTGATCCGATTTTGGTTCTAGTATAACTTTTCGCTCGTTTATCATAATCAGGCGATTCAAGTGCCTGGAGTTTCATCTCAAAACCCTCTTTCCGTTTAACCAACTCAAACAAGTTTTTTCTTCTGTAAAATTTGACCTAGATCCAGATTAGTAAACGAAGCTTGTTTCTTTCGCCGTTTGACTTTCGTTGCTTCGTTCGATTTGATTCTTTTTGCAAATTGGAGTCCTTAAGTTGAACTTTCTGGTTAGTTCTCTTATTTGAGTTTTACCCATGCATTAGATGAGTACTTATTGTATGCTTGTTTGTTTGTGATAGAGTACCCGGAGTGCTCCGCTTGCTACTTTGAATCGCTAGGTTTCGTGGATCATCGGCAAGGCAAGTAACACTTTGATCATACCTCCTATTACCCAGTTTTATTGCATTAGATCAATCCTCAAACATTGCATGAATAGGATCTAATTAAATTGTGGGTTTTGGGAAGTAGATGAGGTAGTACCTATTACCTGTTTTATTATCAAACCCTTGGGAGTTACTTCTACGTTTGCTTATATTGCCATGCTATGCTAGTAGACGTGGATTGGGTGAGTGTATCCATGACAGATGTGAGATTGTTAAATTAATGGTTTATTTAAGGTGGCAACTTAAACACACATCTGGGTGGATTGAGGCACCTGGGTATTCCAGCGATTGCCTGTTTTTTTTATGGACCGCCACCCAGGCTCAAAGGGATCATGAGATTATTCATACTGGAAACTTCCGTGTGCAGCCACAAGCTACTATGGGCTCTAGCATAGTTGATTAAGTCGTGCGAACTCTTACAGTGGTAGACTAGCAGATGTAGGGGAAAGTAGGTGTAACGGTCTACCCGTTCGTAAGGTGCTAGCACTTCTGAAAGACTATGTCTCGGTCATCCGTTTCTCAAACACCATGTAGTGCGAGAATCCCAACGGAGGAGATCGAGTCTTGTGGGGAAAAGTGCGCAAACCTCTGCAGAGTGTATAAACTAATCATGGTTAGCCGTGTCCCCGGTTATGGACAACTTGAGTATCTAGTACTTGGATTATCATGTGAATCTCATCATGTTACTCTAATTAATATTGTTGGGTTTTTAATGATGATTCTTAATTGGGATTGAGAGGGTGTCTACACTCTCAATGTTTAACAACTACCATGATAGTTAAATAAAACTTATTCCTTTGCAGTAGGGAAAAATTGGCTTTACGCAAAACTTTAACCATAGAGCTTTCCACCAGCCAAATATGCATGTAGTATAGCCTTATTCTTTCATTACTCTCTATGTGTTACTTTGCCAGCATATTCCATGTGCTGACCCGTTTCGGGCTGCAACGTTCATGTTGTAGACTTTTCAGACGACGAGTAAGGTGCCTTTAGGTCCTGGTTCTATACTTAGTGATGCCGTTGGAGTTGATGGACTCACTTATCTTCTAAGCCTTCCACTGTTATCATTATTAGATGGCCTTAAGCCATATTTATTGTGATAAGTCTCTTTTGAGACATTCGATGTAATAAGTGTGTGATTACTACTCTATTATAAATCCATTCAAGTACTGTGCATGTCAGCATTACTGATCCAGTGATGACACTGAAGCATAGAGATTAGACTATTTGAGGTCTGGTCGCTACAAGATGGTAACAAAGCACACGCTGACTGTAGGACACGACCACTAAGCTAAAGCCCTAGATCACTACTCACTCTTCTCATTTCTAACTCCTCATCTTTTCTACTCTTTTAGGATGGCGGATGCAAGGAACAAGTTTACGCAACCGGATGAAGATATGCCCTTTGGACGTCACTTGAAGGAAGTCACTAGATACCTGAACATCGGAGTACCAAGCTTCACCGGAATCTACAATGCCACTTTATCGGAAGAGTAGCACTGGATGATTCAAGTTCAAGTTCCAGGAAGGACGTTCATGCCAGTCACTGAGCCCATAGAGTTTTCCTTTGATGCACCAACCTGGAGTCTAGGAAAGAGCATGGCAGCTCACATCGCCATGGGACGTATTGGAGAAGTTTACCGCAATGATCTCAAGGATACTATCTACCAGATTTGTGGGCGCCGAGATGAGCACTGGGAGATGATCAGCACCAAGAAGGATAGATCAATCGCAGCTTTCATCCGGGAGTTAAACCAGCACATTCGACATCAGGAGAACCAGATGTGCGCAGACATGATAGATCTGAAGAAGGCGAGGACAAGAATCACGGAGCTGGAAGATGAACTCAAGGCTACACGTGAAGATTATATGGAGGAAATTGAAGTATTAGTGGAGAAGAATGAAGACCTGATCAAGAAGATCGGAATATTCATGGGAGACCCTACACCAGTAGAAGAAGACAAAGAACCCAAGGAGATTCGCCCAGAAGACTACATCATCATCGACGACACCGACTCAGACCCAGACGAAAGCGATGATGACTATGTTGATGAAGCTGGAGCAGATATCATGGAGTCTGCAACCGAAGAATATTTCTAGTAGACCACCCCATGAGTAGTAGTATTTCCCCATGTAAATAGAGTAGTCCGAGCACTTTTGCGATAGTTGGACCGATTGTATGCCCTTGTTTGATTGAATGAAGTGAATTGTTTGCATTTGCCTCATGTGCTTATGGGTAGTGTTTTCTCTCTAGACCTCTCTCTATTCTTAAATCTCATCTTTTCTAAACCCATCAGATGCCTCCGAGACGTGACCCAGGATTTACCTTCCCACCGGATCTCACTCAGTTGATCCAGCAGCAGAATACGTTAGTGCAGTTGCTAGTCCAGAATCGGAATCAGGGGAACAACAACAACAACCCACCACCACCTGTTGGTCACTTAACCCGTTTTCTTAGGCTGAATCTGCCGGTGTTCTCCTCTAGCACCGAGCCTATAGTAGTAGATGATTGGCTCCGCAAGATAGCAAGGGAGTTGACCACGGCAGGATGCACGGATGCGGAAAAGGAGAAGTTTGTCGCACATCAGCTTGAAGGACCCGCAGCATCATGGTGGGAGAATTTCACAGCCACTTACCCTATCGACACTATCACATGGGACCAGTTTCAGCAGGCTTTCCGGACTGCCCATGTTTCAGCAGGAGCTATGGCCATGAAGAAGCGTGAGTTTCGCAACTTGTGCCAAGGAGGACGGACAGTTGGGCTATATGTGGATGACTTTGGTAAGCTAGCACGTTATTCCCTAGATGACGTTGCTACGGATGCAGCTAAGCAGGAGAAGTTTCTGGAAGGACTGAATGATGAGTTGAGCATGCAGTTGATGGTAGCAAGCTTCAACAACTACCAGGAGTTGGTACATCGCGCTCTTATGATTGAAGGGAAGCAGCAGCAGATTGAAAAAACCGTAAGAGGAAGTATGGACAAGGGAAGTACAATTCTGGAGCGCAGCAGAAGCCGCGTTTTACCCCTAAACCGGGAGGACCTTTTCAGCATACTCATGGAGGAGGAAGTTCGCATAATCATAATGGCCCCAAGAATGGTAATGGGACTGGAGGAAGCAACGGCCAGAACCGTACCAACCCATCAACCCCAGCCAAGAGAGACCTGAGCCAAGTCACTTGCTTTAAGTGCCAGAAGACCGGACATTATGCCAATGAATGTCCTGAATCCCAGAATGGAAATGGCAATGGAAGCTCTGGGAAGAAGCCGAACCCTTTCAATAGGGGACAGGTGAACCACGTTAACGTGGAGGAGGTTGAAGAGCAGCCGGATGCAGTAATCGGTAAGTTTTTGGTTAAGTCTTTTACTGCAATCGTTCTTTTTGATACTGGTGCATCGCATTCATACATCTCACGGGGATTTGTGGATAAGTATAACCTGCCCACCAAGGTTCTTAGAACACCTATGCTAGTAAGCTCACCAGGAGCGGAGTATATGGCCAGCCGAGGGTGTTTTCAAGTGCCATTGAGTATAGGTAGGCATGTGTTTCCCTCGGATTTGATCATTTTGGAATCACAAGATTTGGATGTAATTCTGGGTATGGATTGGTTGTTGATGTATGGAGGAAACATCAATTGCGCCAGTAAGTCGATTTTGCTTACCACCCCAGAAGGAAGAAGGATCAAGTATGTATCCCGACATGTGCCTAAGAGGATTCAAGTAAATTCCCTAACAGGAGTTGTACAGGAGGAAGTACTGGTGATAAAGGATTTCCTGATGTATTTCCAGAGGAGTTGCCAGGCATGCCACTGGATACAGACATTGAGTTTTTGATTGAGCTTTTGCCAGGCACAGGGCCAATATCTAAGAGACCATACAGGATGCCCGCAAAGGATTTGGAGGAGATTAAGAAGCAGATGAAGGAGTTACTGGATAAAGGTTATATTCGCCCAAGTTCTTCGCCTTGGGGATCGCCAGTACTTCTAGTGGAAAAGAAGGATGGATCGTTAAGGATGGTTGTTGATTATAGAGGATTGAATGAAGTAACAATCAAGAACAAGTACCCACTACCGATGATCAATGATCTGTTTGATCGATTGCAAGGAGCCAAGGTATTTTCCAAGATCGATCTGCGATCAGGATACCATCAGTTGAAGATTCGAGAACAGGATATACCTAAGACGGCTTTTACCACCAGGTATGGGCTGTACGAGTATACCGTTATGTCATTTGGTCTGACTAACGCACCTGCCTATTTTATGAACATGATGAACAAAGTGTTTATGGAGTTTTTGGATAAGTTCGTCGTAGTGTTCATTGATGATATTCTGGTTTACTCGAAGAATGAAGAGGAGCATAAGGAGCATTTGCGTTTGGTACTTGGGAAGCTCAGAGAACATCAGTTATATGCCAAGTTTAGCAAATGTGAGTTTTGGTTGAAGGAAGTTGGATTCCTCGGACACGTTATATCCGGAGAAGGTATAGCAGTAGATCCCACCAAGGTTGACACTCTGACAAATTGGGAAGCCCCAACAACAGTTGGAGAAATCGGAGTTTTCTTGGACTTGCAGGATACTACCGGAGATTCATTGAAAATTTCTCAAAGATTGCGAAGCCTATGATGGAGTTGTTGAAGAAGGATACCAAGTTCATATGGACTGAGGAATATGAGGCCAGTTTCCAGGAGTTGAAGAAACGTTTTGTTACATCACCAGTGTTGATTTTTTCGGATCAGAACAAGGATTATGAGGTGTATTGCGACGCTTCACATCGGGGACTTGGAGCAGTGCTTATGCAGGAGGGAAGAGTTGTTTCATATGCCTCACGACAGCTTAAGTCTCATGAGTTGAATTATGCCACGCATGATTTGGAGTTAGCAGCCGTAGTGCATGCATTAAAGACTTGGAGACATTTTCTCATTGGAAACCATTGTGAAGTGTACACGGATCACAAGAGTTTGAAGTACATTTTCACACAGAAGGAGCTAAATCTCAGGCAAAGAAGATGGTTAGAGCTCATCAAGGATTATGACATGAGATTGCATTATCATCCCGGAAAGGCTAACGTAGTAGCTGATGCGCTGAGCCGTAAAAGCCATGTTAACACACTAACGACGGGAGATTTACCGAAGGAGTTAGCCGAGGACCTTCATGAGTTATGTTTGGAGATAGTTTCGAGAGGCTATGTAGCAGCATTGGAGATTCAGTCTACTTTGATGGATAAGATCACAGAAGCTCAGAAGACAGACAAGTAGGTTGCCTCTATCAAGGAGAAGATGGGCAAAGGAAAAGTTAAAGGATTTCGTGAGGATGAGCACGATACCCTATGGTTTGAAGACCGTGTTTATGTGCCTAATGACCCGGAGATCAGGAAGTTAATTCTGCAGGAGGCCCATGATTCACCATATTCGATTCATCTAGGAAATACCAAGATGTATTTGGATTTGAAGGATACTTTCTGGTGGACCGGAATGAAGAAGGATATTGCGGAGTATGTAGCAATTTGTGATGTATGTCAGAGAGTAAAGGCATAGCATCAGAAGCCAGCAGGTTTGTTACAGCCATTGCCGATAAACGAATGGAAATGGGATAAGCTAGGCATGGATTTTATTACGAGATTGCCCAGAACTCGTTCAGGCTATGAATCGATTTGGGTTGTAGTCGATTGTTTGATAAAGGTAGCTCATTTCATCCCCGTGAAGACTACCTACACCAGTGCTAAGTTGGCAAAGATATACATGACCAGGATAGTATGTCTGCATGGAGTTCCAAGGAGTATTGTATCAAATAGAGGGACCCAATTTACCTCAAAGATCTGGAATCAGTTGCACGAAACTTTGGGTACTAGGCTAGAGTTCAGTATAGCTTTTCATCCGCAGACAGATGGACAGACTGAGAGAGTCAATCAGATTTTGGAGGATATGTTGAGAGCTTGCGCGCTAGATTACGGATCTAGTTGGGATGACAATTTGCCATATGCAGAGTTCTCTTACAACAACAGTTATCAATCCAGTTTGAAGATGGCCCCTTTCGAAGCCTTGTACGGAAGGAGGTGCAGGACCCCATTACCGTGGGATGAAGTTGGAAACCGCCAGTTGTTTGGACCAGATTTGATTAAGGAGTCTGAACAGAAGGTGAAATTGATTCGCGATAGGCTCAAGGTAGCCCAGTCCAGGCAGAAGAGCTACGCAGATTCTAAACGCAACGAGACAGTTTACAAAGTTGAAGACCGAGTTTATCTTCGAGTATCTCCACTTCGAGGAGTTAAGCGTTTTGGAGTTAAGGAAAGTTAGCGCCACGTTTTGTAGGACCATACAAGGTTTTGGAGCGTATGGGAGAAGTAGCCTACAAGTTGGAATTGCCCGAAGGATTGTCAGGAGTTCACGATGTATTCCACGTTTCCCAGTTGAAGAAGTGCCACGCAGAGATGGCTGATATACCGCTAAGAGATACAGTGCCGCTGGAAGCGATTTAGTTGGACAGTGATTTGACCTATGAGGAGAAACCAGTCAAGATTCTTGAGTATGCCAGCCGAGTCACCCGCAGCAAGGTTATCAAGTTTTGCAAAGTGCAGTGGAGCCACCACACGGAGGATGAGGCCACCTGGGAGCGAGAGGAAGAACTGCTAAAGGACCACCCTCACCTATTTCCTAGCCAACCCGAATCTCGAGGGCGAGATTCATCTTAAGGGGGATAGGTTTGTAACATCCCAAATTTTCAATTTGGAATGTTATACATTAGATAATCACTGCATATCATATTTTATTTGCTTTCGGCTTGATCCTAGAAATTTTACGCAACTCAACGACCCTCGGAGAGAGTTGGGGATTTCGTTATTTTCATATTTGAGTTTTCTCAAATTTTGAAAATAGGATCATTTGATTTGATTTATTTTATCTTCAATTATTTATATCATAAAAATATGAGAGAGGGAATGAAATGACTTTCCCAAAATAAAGAAATATTGAGGATTTAATAATAAATTCAAATAAGATTTTATTTTGGAGTTATTTGCTATTTTATTTGAATTTAGGAAAAATGCGTGTTTTTCAAAATTGCATTTAGGCCCCAAATAAATGTTCAACCTGTTCGGCTCGATTTTAGAAGTCGAGGAAAATTTATTTCGGGATCTTTGGAGCCCGTTTAGTATTTCTTTTATTTGTTTTTCTGTGCATAACTATTTAAGAAAAACGCGCAACCGACTTTGGGCCATATTCGGCTAGGACTCTGTCCGGCCGGCCTTTATAAGGAGCCGCCCCAAGCCTATAAGCCCACCCCGCGCCTAACCCTAACCCTAGCCGCCCCAAGCCGTCGCCGCTGGACGCCGCACGCCGGAGCCGCCGCCGCCCCGCCCGCTGACCCCGCCGCCGTCGCCGGGGTTGACCCCGCCCGCCGCGCGGTTTTCCCCGGAAAACCATTCGGTTTTCCATTCGGTTTTTCGTCGGTTTTTTAAATCTATTTTTTATTAGATCGGTTTAGTTTATTTAGCGAACGAGCATTCGCTCGTTCGTTCGTTTTAATGAATGCGTTCATCGTTTAGTTACAGAAAATGAACGTTCGTTTGTTAATTTGTTTGTCGTTTTTCTTTTTCTCGAATTTTTCCGCGATTATTTCTGCTCGTGATTTTTGATCCGATTTTGGTTCTAGTATAACTTTTCGCTCATTTATCAGAATTAGGCGATTCAAGCGCCTGGAGTTTCGTCTCGAAACCCTCTTTCCGTTTAACCAACTCAAACAAGTTTTTTCTTCTGTAAAATTTGACCTAGATCCAGATTAGTAAACGAAGCTTGTTTCTTTCGCCGTTTGACTTTCGTTGCTTCGTTCGATTTGATTCTTTTTGCAAACTGGAGTCCTTAAGTTGAACTTTCTGGTTAGTTCTCTTATTTGAGTTTTACCCGTGCATTAGATGAGTACTTATTGTATGCTTGTTTGTTTGTGATAGAGTACCCGGAGTGCGCCGCTTGCTACTTTGAATCGCTAGGTTTCGCGGATCATCAGCAAGGCAAGTAACACTTTGATCATACATCCTACTACCCAGTTTTATTGCATTAGATCAATCCTCAAACATTGCATGATTAGGATCTAATTAAATTGTGGGTTTTGGGAAGTAGATGAGGTAGTACCTATTACCTGTTTTATTATCAAACCCTTGGGAGTTACTTCTACGTTTGCTTATATTGCCATGCTATGCTAGTAGACGTGGATTGGGTGAGTGTATCCATGACAGATGTGAGATTGTTAAATTAATGGTTTATTTAAGGTGGCAACTTAAACACACATCTGGGTGGATTGAGGCACCTGGGTATTCCAGCGATTGCCTGTTTTTCTTTATGGACCGCCACCCAGGCTCAAAGGGATCATGAGATTATTCATACTAGAAACTTCCGTGTGCAGCCACAAGCTACTATGGGCTCTAGCATAGTTGATTAAGTCGTGTGAACTCTTACAGTGGTAGACTAGCAGATGTAGGGGAAAGTAGGTGTAACGGTCTACCCGTTCGTAAGGTGCTAGCACTTCTGAAAGACTATGTCTCGGTCATCCGTTTCTCAAACACCATGTAGTGCGAGAATCCCAACGGAGGAGATCGAGTCTTGTGGGGAAAAGTGCGCAAACCTCTGCAGAGTGTATAAACTAATCATGGTTAGCCGTGTCCCCGGTTATGGACAACTTGAGTATCTAGTACTTGGATTATCATGTGAATCTCATCATGTTACTCTAATTAATATTGTTGGGTTTTATATATGATGCTTAATTGGGATTGAGAGGGTGTCTACACTCTCAATGTTTAACAACTACCATGATAGTTAAATAAAACTTATTCCTTTGCAGTAGGGAAAAATTGGCTTTACGCAAAACTGTAACCATAGAGCTTTCCACCAGCCAAATATGCATTTAGTATAGCCTTATTCTTCCATTACTCTCTATGTGTTATTTTGCCAGCATATTCCATGTGCTGACCCGTTTCGGGCTGCAACGTTCATGTTGCAGACTTTTCAGACGACGAGTAAGGTGCCTTTAGGTCATGGTTCTATACTCAGTGATGCCGTTGGAGTTGATGGACTCACTTATCTTCCAAGCCTTCTGCTGTTATCATTATTAGATGGCCTTAAGCCATATTTATTGTGATAAGTCTCTTTTGAGACATTCGATGTAATAAGTGTGTGATTGCTACTCTGTTATAAATCCATTCAAGTACTGTGTGTGTCAGCATTACTGATCCAGGGATGACACTGAAGCATAGAGATCATACTGTTTGAGGTCTGGTCGCTACACTGTGAGTCACGGGGACTCAGCAATCTCACACCCTCGTGATCAAAACTATTTAAGCTTAAAGGTAGGAAAGGGGTAGTGAGGTGGAGTTGCAGCAAGCACTAGCATATATGGTGGCTAACTTACGCAAAAGAGAGCGAGTAGAGAAGCAAAGCACGGTCGAGAAGCTAAAGTGATCAAGAAGTGATCCTGAAACTACTTACGTTCAAGCATAACACAAGACCGTGTTCTCTCCCCGGACTCCGCCGAAAAGAGACCATCACGGCTACACACGCGGTTGATTCATTTTAATTAAGTTAAGTGTCAAGTTCTCTACAACCGGACATTAACAAATTCCCATCTCCCCATAACCGTGGGCACGACTTTCGGAAGTTTAAAACCCTACAGGGGTGTCCCAACTTAGCCCATCAGAAGCTCTCACGGTCAAAGAAGGATATTTCTTCTCCCAGGAAAACTTGATCAGACTCGGAATCCCGGTTACAAGACATTTCGACAATGGTAAAACAAGACCAGCAAAGCCACCCGAATGTAGCGAGAAATCCCGATAGGAGCTGCACATATCTCATTCTCAGGGCACACCGGATTGTCCAAACTTCCGGTAGGCCAGTCCAGAGTTGCCCCTGGTGGCCACCGGCGGCTGACAAGTTGGACCAACACTCAGAGGAGCACTGGCCCGGGGGTTTAAAATAAATATGACCCTTGAGTCCACGGAACCCAAGGGAAAAAGGCTTAGGTGGCAAATGGTAAAACCAAGGTTGGGCCTTGCTAGAGAAGTTTTATTCAAGGCGAACTGTTAAGGGGTTCCCATAACAACCAACCGCGGAAGGAACACAAAATCAAGGAACATAACACTCGTAGGACAGAAACTAGGGCGGCAAGAGTGGAACAAAACACCAGGCATAAGGCCGAGCCTTCCACCCTTTACCAAGTATATAGATGCATTAAAGTAAACAAGATATAATAATGATATCCCAACTAAAATCCATTTTCCTATAAGGAACAAACTTCATCTTCACCTGCAACTAGCAACGCTATAAGAGGGGCTGATCAAAGCGGTAACATAGCCAAACAATGGTTTGCTAGGAAAGGCGGGTTAGAGGCTTGACATGGCAATATGGGAGGCATGATATAGCAAGTGGTAGGTATCGCAGCATAGCAATAGAGCGAACAACTAGCAAGCAAAGATACAAGTGATTTCGAGGGTATGGTCATCTTGCCTGCAAATTCTCAGAGTTGATGAAAGTTTGATCCTCGATAGCGTACTCAACGGGTTCCTCGATCAAGTACTCGTCTCCCAGCTCTACCCAAAGCAATAACACAAGCAAAGGAACAACAATCAACCATGGTGCAATGCGCAAGCAACATGATGCAAAACATGGCATGATATGCGAGATGTGATAGGCAATGCATATGCGTGCACCGGAAGGAAAAGATTGATCAAGGCATCAACTTGGCAAACCAAGTGTGCTACTGGAAAGATGAGATGATTTCGGTTGAAATTGATATAAAGATCACTTGAATCGGATGCACGGTTTGCAAATGGCAAGCAAAACAAGAATGGCACAATTCTACGATTAACAGCGCAATGCCATCTAGAATGCAACAAGAAACTAAGCTACTGCACTCCAACGTAACAACAAAGCATATGGCAGTGATCTACTCAAGATGCTTGACAAAAGATGAACGCTGAGCTATGGCTAAATCACACTATAACAGGTTCAAACAAGCATTGCAAAAGTGCAAAAGATATCAGCTTCAGAGACTGAAAAATATCAACATGCCAGGAATTAACATCAGGAAGACATGTTTAGAGCAAGTTAACAACATGCTACAGGATCATATCATAGGAAACAAAGGCATGACATGAATCTACTCAAAGCATAGAACAAAAGTCTCTAACTGACCATGAGCTAAACAGGCACAGAAGATATGATGGCGCCCATGTAAACATAGCAACTCTCGTTAACAGATTCAGACAACAGAATACTGAGCATGTCATAAATAGAAATATCAAGGCATCTTTGCGAGCTTGATTCACTCACGACGAGGCATTGCATGACAAACTAAGCATACTACCAGAAAGAATACATGTTCATGCAGCTAACCATGGCAAGAACAAGCTTATAGCATGCATGGATCAACTACAACATCCATGGCAAAATTGATTAACATGTAAACAATCTGCCAGGAACATTTTATAGCAAAAGTAGAGCAAGATTAAGTCATGCTAGGGCACTCCATAATTGCCAACAGCCGCACGGATGGACAGAGCACAACCATATGCCCAAATCATCCTTACTGAAGCAACTCAAAACAAGCATGGATCTCACTGTAGCATCTAGTTTACATGGCATAAAAATAACAACAGAGCAAGGACTTGGCAAAATCCTAAGTCCCTGAAATCAGCAATATCACGAGGGCTACTTTGCATGCTTGTGCTAGTCACCACAAAGATCACAAAAATACATGGCATACACCCGTGTAAAGATGACATGGCATATATCAAAACACATGTAGAGCTCATGCCCATATGCAGCACACAACAAATGTAGCAAAAATGACAAATCCTCATACTCTGCTAAGAATCAACACCTAACATTCTATAGCACTCTTGCATCAACGATTTGGACATCAAGATGGACTCAAACAAGCATGGCACAATGGAATTAAATGAAGAGCACATCGTGTTGAACATTTTGACATATCATGTGCACAAAACGGAGCCATGCGTGAGAAGCTACGGCATGTTGAACATGTGACCACAATGACAAAATTAAACGACTCAGGAATTTTCAGGTCAACCTCTGGAACAGATCTGGATCTGGATCGAGCACGGGAACTGAGGCAGTCATCGGAGACGAGGAAGAAGACGCGGGGCGGCGCTCGGGGGAGAAGAGGGAGGTGGCTGGGAGACGGTGGGGTACGCCGGGGGCACGGGCCCAGCGTGCGGCGAGGTCGCCGGTGTTGCGGCGGAGACGGGGGCCGTGGGCGCGGGCGCGGGAGGCCGGAGACGACCGCGGGGTCGCCGGTTCACCGGGTGGTGCAGGGCAGCGGAGACCGCGTGAGGCGGCGGCGGCTCGGGCCGCGGGGCGGCGGAGCTTGGGCTCGCGCGGGACCGCTTCGGGCCCCGCGGGCCGCGGTGGTGGGAGGCACGACGGGGACACGTGGCGCTCGTGGATTGGTCCGGGAGTGACGGCAGGCGCGTCCGGCGCCGGGCGGACGTGTCCGGCGTGCAGAGGGAGATGTGGATCTAGGGTTTCATCTAGGAATGGAGGAGGAGGCATTTTTATAGCTAGAGGGAGCTAGGAGAGTCCAAATGTGGAGCGGTTTTCGGCCACGCGATCGTGATCGAACGGCCGAGAGGATGGAGGGGGTTTGGATGGGTTTGTGGGCTGTCTTGGAGGGTTGTTTGGCTGCACAAAAGAGGGCTTTTGCCGTTACCCGGTTAACCGTTGGAGTATCTACCGGTGGTGTACCAAGGCCGTTTGGAAAATCTCGTTCCATTCCGAGAATGTTTCACACCCGCTCACAAAAAGAGACAAAAGGGGACGCTAGTGCATGTAGGAGTGTCAGATTGCAAAACGGACAATGGGGAGAATGCCCGGATGCATGAGACGAACACGTATGCACATGATGACATGATATGAAATGCCTGACCTGAACAAAATGCAAAACGAATACAATCCCAACCACAAAGGGAAACTCGTAACTTAAAGCCGAAATGGTAAGAGTCGGAGTAAAAATATGGCAAATTACATCCTGGGCGTTACAACACTCCACTACGAAAGGATCTCGTCTCGAGATCTAGAACTGAAAGAACTCCGGATATTCGGAACGGAGGTGGTCCTCGTGTTCCCAGGTGGCTTCTCGGTCGGAATGATGTGACCACTTCACTTTTAGGAATTTGATAGACTTGTTGCGAGTCTTGCGCTTGGTTTCTTCAAGAATAGCAATGGGATGCTCATGATAAGACATGTCTTCTTGGATATCAATCTCTTCAAAGTTGATGGTGCCGTCAGGAGTCTTGAAGCACTTGCGAAGCTGTGACACGTGAAACACATCGTGCACATTTGCAAAGTTGGACGGAAGCTCAAGTTGATAGGCGAGATCGCCTCTTTTGCCAATGATCTTGAAAGGACCCATGTATCTAGGGGCAAGCTTCCCTTTGATACCGAAGCGACAAGTGCCTTTCATTGGAGAGACGCGGAGGTAGACATGGTCTCTGATCTCGAAAGCCAAGTCACGATGCTTGCTATCATTGTAACTCTTCTGGCGTGATTGTGCGGCTTTTTGATTTTCACGGATGACTTTACACATTTCTCCAGCCTCTGTGATTAAGTCATTGCCAAGAAGTTGGCGTTCACCAGTCTCTGACCAATTAAGAGGAGTATGGCATTTTCTGCCATAGAGAATCTCGAATGGGGCCTTGCCCGAACTCTCTTGGAAACTATTGTTGTAGGAGAACTCGGCATATGGAATACAATCTTCCCACTTCATACCGAAAGAAATGACACAATTCCTGAGCATATATTCAAGGATTTGATTGACTCGCTCGACTTGTCCACTAGTTTGAGGATGGAAGGTTGTGCTGAAGCGAATGTTGGTGCCCATGGCCTTCTGAAAGGAGTCACAGAACTTAGAAGTGAAGATGCTTCCACGATCTGAAGATATCAACAGCGGAATGCCGTGCAAGGATACAATCATGAAAGTGTATAGCTCTGCCAACTGAGCTGATGTGATAGATTCTTTGATGGGAAGGAAATGAGCCACTTTAGTAAGCTTGTCGATGACAACAAAGATAGCATCATTTTCACGTTTGGACTTGGGAAATCCAGTCACGAAGTCCATCTCAATATGGTCAAACTTCCATTCTTGAATAGCAAGAGGTTGGAGGAGACCAGCTGGCCATTGGTGTTCTGCCTTCACTCTTCTGCAGACATCACATTCATTCACGAATTGAGCAATTTCTCGCTTCATTCGAGTCCACCAATACGAATGCTTGAGGTCATGGTACATCTTTGTACTTCTGGGATGAATGGATAGGAGGGAATTGTGCGCCTCGTTCATAATGACTTTCCAAAGATCACCTTTAGGAACAACAGTTCGATCCTCAAAGAATAGAGTATCTTTGTCATCAAGGCGATAGCACTTGTACTTGGGTTGGCTCTTGGCAATCCCATTTTTCACCTTCTTCACCATGGCATCTAGAAGTTGTTCCTCACGAATCTGATCTTCCAAGGTAGGAGAGACTTGGAGGTTGGCAAGAAAGCCTTGAGGAACAACTTGGAGATTAAGTTTGCGGAAAGCTTCACAAAGATGCGGTCGGAAGGGCTTGAGAATTAAGATGTTGCAGTAAGCCTTCCTGCTCAAAGCATCTGCAATGACATTGGCCTTGCCTGGAGTATATTTGATACTCGGATTGTATTCTTGAATCATTTGGACCCAACGAGTCTGCCTGAGGTTGAGGTTGGGTTGAGTGAAGATGTACTTGAGGCTCTTATGATCAGTGAAGATGTCCACTTTCCTTCCCAACAAGAGATGTCTCCACGTTAATAGAGCATGGACAACTGCCGCCAACTCGAGGTCGTGAGTGGGGTAGTTCTTTTCGTTGGGCTTCAACTGGCGAGAGGTATAAGCCACAACTTTCTTCTCTTGCATTAACACAGCGCCGAGACCTTGCAGGGAAGCATCACAGAAAACTTCAAATGGTTTGGATTCATCAAGAGGAGTAAAAACAGGAGCTGTGACTAACTTCTCTTTCAGGGTGTTGAAAGCGATGTCACATTCAGGCGTCCAGACATACTTGACGTGCTTCTGGAGGGGTTTGGAAAGAGGCTTTGCAATCTTAGAGAAATTCTCAATGAATATTCGACAATAGCTTGCAAGCCCAAGAAAGCTGCGGAGCTGCTTGACATTTTGAGGCGGTTCCCAATTCACAATTGCAGACACCTTCTCAGGATTAACAACAATGCCCTTGGTGGAGATGATATGGCCAAGGTAGAGAACCTTGTCAAGCCAGAACTCACATTTTGAAAACTTCGCATAGAACTGATGCTCTGTGAGCTTGTCGAGTACCAATCTCAAATGCTTGGCATGATCCTCCTTGTTCTTGGAAAAAACCAAAATATCATCGAGATACACCAAGACGAACTCATTTTTGTAAGGGTTGAAGATGAAGTTCATCATGCGAGACAACGTTGGAGGAGTATTGACAAGGCTGAAAGACATGATAGTATATTCATAAGAACCATAGCTTGTTCTGAATGCTGTCTTGGGTGTTCACGAATGCGAATCTGATGATAGCCCATCGAAGGTCAAGCTTGGGAATACTTGAGCACCTTTGAGTTGCTTGAATATCTCGTTGATGTTGGGAAGTGGGTACTTGTTAATTATTGTTTTCTTGTTCAATGGATGGTAGTCTACACAAAGTCGGTCCGTGCCATCCTTCTTCTTGACAAAAAGAACACCATAACCCCATGGAGAAGAACTCGGTCTGATCAGACCCATGCGCTCTTGTTCATCGAGTTGTTTCTTCAACTCCTTCAACTCTTTTGGTCCAAGCTTGTAAGGACGTTTGCAAAGAGGTTCCATGCCAGGCTCAAGATTGATGACGAATTCAACTGGCCGGTGAGGAGGCATTCCTGGAAGCTCTTCTAGAAAGACGTCTTGATATTCACAAACGACTGGAATCAGAGAGATGGCATTCAACTCGCCATTCTCATTGAGAGAAAACAGTCTAATGGTATCATCACAAGTGGCATAGATGATCACATCCTCAGACGAGTGTGTCAATTGAATCTGCCTAGCAGCACAATCGAGCTAAGCCTTGTGCTTAGAAAGCCAGTCCATGCCGAGAATTAGATCAATATCCGAGTCGCTAAGAACAATTGGAGAAGACAGAAACTTGATAGAAACATCCGGAACCATGTAGCTTGCGTACAAGCATTTACCCGGTGAAACAACTGCTAACGGACTAGGCAAATCTTGGAAAGCCAACTCATGCTTTGATGCAAATGGTCTTGAGATGAAACTAAGCGATGCACCAGTGTCAAAAAGAACTTTTGCAGGAATATCATTAACAGGAAGATTACCCATGATCACTTCTGAAGAATCCTTTGCCTGAGCTGCATTCATCATGTCGAGCTTTGCAAACTTGGAATTATGCTTGACCACTGCATTGCTGGTAGATCTCATAGGAGGAGGAGGCGGAAGGCACCTTTGGTTGAAGCTTTTGTTTGCATAGTGCCCTTTCTGCTGATACTTGTTGCAAGTAACCTCTGAGAGCGGCCAGTGATAAGGAGCACTTGACCTTGGAGCATGAGACCGCGCTTTGTTCTGATAGCCTGGGTTGGGTGGGTGGGGAGATCCATTGCCACCTTTACTCTTCTGCTGATAAGGCTGACGGAATGGAGGAGGAGGAGGCAACCAGAACTTCTGTTTCTTAGCTGCCACTTGAGTAGAAGAAGAAGATGGTGCTGCATCCCTGACTCTCTTCTTAGATGCATCACACTTGAGCTGAGAAGCATCTTGCTTTAGTGCCATGTTGTAGAATTCATCCTACTTGGTCGGCTCAAAAAGCACGAGAGCTAATTGCAGATATTCTCTGAGGCCACCTCTGAATTGATAAATCATGCTCTTCTCATCAGGGACGTCTTGTTTAGCGAAGCGAGCGACCTCTGAAATAGGATATTGTATTGGTAAACAGACATGCTGCCTTGCTTGAGATTGCGGAACTCCTCGCGCTTACTCTCAGCAACACTTTGTGGAATGTGGTGAGCTTTGAAGTCTTGGCGGAAATCATCCCAGGTAATCACACGACCTCCTCTGGAATCTTCGTATTGTTGATACCACTCAGCAACTTGGTCTATGAGTTGGAACAAATCAAACTTGACAAAGTCCTCAGGCCTGACATTGCTACACTCAAAATATTTGCAGGTATCCACGAGCCAATTGTCGGCGTCTGTGGCCTAGACATAGTTACTGAAGGACGTCGGCTGGTTTGCGAGGAACTGATTAAGGGTAGCAAACTGCGCTTGATTGTTGCCTTGGCCTCGATTTCCTTGGTTGCGCTCTTGCAAGAGTTGCAAAAGCATCTGAGTGTTGGCATTGGTGGCTGCCATGACAGCTTGCCATGCCTCCGGAGGTGGAGGTGGTGGCGGAGGTTCCGGATTCTGACGCGTTGGAGGAGCCATCCTGAAGAGGTTGACATCCGTTAGCATCTTGAAAGACAAAATTGAAGCTGAATCAATGGATCGAAATTTCAACATATAGCCTTAACATTCGAACAAGAATGAATGAATGGATTCCAAAGTAAATCATCACACTTCCATAAGTTGAGAAGCCACTTAGACAACGGGTAGATGAACAAATCAACAAGGTACGGATATGAACAAATAATTGGTAAGGATTACCCAATCACAAACCAAATATCTGCGGGAAGAAATACTAGAGCTACATGAATTCCCACCTCTGAAACTCCCGAAACTTTCTGGTTATGCAATCAGGTGTTGGGGATACACGGGAAGCATAATATCTCACCAAAAACTAGCAGATCCTACATCTAGCTGTATCCATCCTTCAACACATAACCAAGAAACCTTCGGAAATCATTTACCTCAACCTTCTAAAAGCACCTGTTATACGAGTTATAGAAATACTCTCAAACTCCCGCCCCAGTACTGGGTGGCGTCGAGGTTATCTCACCAACAACTGCATAAAAGAGATTTTCGATGTCGGTGAAACTCAGCTATTCCAGAACTGCAACGATAAAATTGTGATGACAACACCTCGGAGCTCAACTCCCCGGGACACTGCCACAACCCCTAAATGTCAGGAGGCACCAAGAACAATGTTCTCGTCACAAAACCATCAAAACGATTCCAAGATACCCGCGTGATCCTAAAAAAAATTAGTGAAATTTGAGAAGAGACGGGTCAAAACTCTACGTCAGGAGGCCCCACCAGAGCGACAAAGGGACTGAGGAGTAAAAAGAATCCTACTCTCCGATATATATAATCCTAAGACTCAAAACATTTCCTTCTAGACTCAACAATGTCAGCGGTTCGATCAAGTAGGGGGCTCCTAAGTCGGGGAAGGCTCTGATTACCAACTTGAAACACCCACGATGTGGCTATATCTCCCGCGTGTTGGAGCACGACTTAGAGGCATAACCGCATGGTAGGCATGTCGCAAGAGGGGTAATCTTTACACATCCCATGTACTGAATAAGAAAGGGATAAAGAGTCGGCTTACAATCGCCACTTCACACAATACACAAATATATCATACATCATCCAGAATACAATCAAGGTCCGACTACGAAACCAAAATAAAGAAAGACAATCCCAAATGCTAGATCCCCAATCGCCCCAACTGGGCTCCTCTACTGATCATCCGGAAAAGAAACATAGTAACGGCTCGAATCCTCGTCGAACTACCACTTGAGTTCGGTAGCGTCCCCTACACTGGCATCATCAGCACCTGCATCTGTTTGGAAGTATATGTGAGTCACGGGGACTCAACAATCTCACACCCTCGTGATCAAAACTATTTAATCTTAAAGGTAGTAAAGGGGTAGTGAGGTGGAGCTGCAGCAAGCACTAGCATATATGGTGGCCAACTTACGCAAATGAGTTAAGTTAAGTGTCAAGTTCTCTACAACCAGACATTAACAAATTCCCATCTGCCCATAACCGCGGGCACGGCTTTCAAAAGTTCAAAACCCTACAGGGGTGTCCTAACTTAGCCCATCAGAAGCTCTCACGGTCAAAGAAGGATATTTCTTCTCCCGGGAAAACCTGTTCAGACTCGGAATCCCGGTTACAAGACATTTCGACAATGGTAAAACAAGACCAGTAAAGCCACCCGAATGTGGCGAGAAATCCCGATAGGAGCTGCACATATCTCGTTCTCAGGGCACACCGGATTGTCCAAACTTCCGGTAGGCCAGCCCAGAGTTGCCCCTGGTGGCCACCGGCGGCTGACAAGTTGGACTAACACTCAGAGGAGCACTGGCCCAGGGGTTCAAAATAAAGATGACCCTTGAGTCCGCGGAACCCAAGGTAAAAAGGCTTAGGTGGCAAATGGTAAAACCAAGGTTGGGCCTTGCTAGAGGAGTTTTATTCAAGGCGAACTATCAAGGGGTTCCCATAACAACCAACCGCGGAAGGAACGCAAAATCAAGGAACATAACACCGGTATGACAGAAACTAGGGCGGCAAGAGTGGAACAAAACACCAGGCATAAGGCTGAGCCTTCCACCCTTTACCAAGTATATAGATGCATTAAAGTAAACAAGATATAATAATGATATCCCAACAAAAATCCATTTTCCAATAAGGAACAAACTTCATCTTCACATGCAACTAGCAACGCTATAAGAGGGGCTGATCAAAGTGGTAACATAGCCAAACAACGGTTTGCTAGGAAAGGTGGGTTAGAGGCTTGACATGGCAATATGGGAGGCATGATATAGCAAGTGGTAGGTATCGCAGCATAGCAATAGAGCGAACAACTAGCAAGCAAAGATACAAGTGATTTCGAGGGTATGGTCATCTTGCCTGCAAATTCTCAGAGTTGACGAAAGTTTGATCCTCGATAGCGTACTCAATGGGTTCCTCGATCACGTACTCGTCTCCCGGCTCAAACCAAAGCAATAACACAAGCAAAGGAAACAACAATCAACCACGGTGCAATGCGCAAGCAACATGATGCAAAACATGGCATGATATGCGAGATGTGATATGCAATGCATATGCATGCTCCAGAAGGAAAAGATTGATCAAGGCATCAACTTGGCAAACCAAGTGTTCCTCTGGAAAGTTGAGATGATTTCGGTCGAAATCATTATAAAGATCACCGGAATCGGATGCACGGTTTGCAAATGGCAAGCAAAACAAGAATGGCACAATTCTACTATTAACAGTGCAATGCCATCTAGAATGCAACAAGAAACTAAGCTACTACACTCCAACATAACAACAAAGCATATGGTCGTGATCTACTCAAGATGCTTGACAAAAGATGAACACTGAGCTACGGCTAAATCACACTATAACAGGTTCAAACAAGCATTGCAAAAGTGCAAAAGATATCAGCTTCACAGACTGAAAAATATCAACATGCCAGGAATCAACAGAGCAAGCTAACAACATGCTACAGGATCATATCATAGCAAACAAAGGCATGGCATGAATCTACTCAAAGCATAGAATAAAAGTTTCTTACTAACCATGAGCCAAACAGGCACAGAAGATATGATGGCACCCATGTAAACATAGCAAGTCTCGTTAACAGATTCAGATAGCAGACAACTGAGCATGGCATAAACAGAAATATGAAGGCATCTTTGCGACCTTGATTCACTTACGACAAGGCATTGCATGAAAAACTAAGAATACTACCAGCAAGACATGTTAATGAAGCTAACCATGGCAAGAACAAGCTTATAGCATGCATGGATCAGCTACAACATCCATGGCAAAATTGATTAACATGTAAACAATCTGCCAGGAACATTTTATAGCAAAAGTAGAGCAAGATTAAGTCATGCCAGGGCACTCCATAATTGCAAACAGCGGCATGGATGGATAGAGCACAACCATATGCCCAAATCATCCTTACTGAAGCAACTCAAAGCAAGCACGGATCTCACTGTAGCGTCTAGTTTACATGGCATAAAAATAACAGCAGAGCAAGGACTTAGCAAAATCCTAAGTCCCTTAAATCAACAATATCACGAGGGCTACTTTGCATGCTTGTGCTAGTCACCACAAAGATCACAAAAATACATGGCATACACCCCTGTAAAGACGGCATGGCATATATCAAAACACATGTAGAGGTAATGCCCATATGCAGCACACAACAAATGTAGAAAAAATGACAAATCCTCATACTCTGCTAAGCATCAGCACCTAACATTCTATAGCGCTCTTGCATAAATGATTAGGGCGTCAAGATGGACTCAAAAAAGCATGGCACAATGGAATGAAATGAAGAGCACATCGTGATGAACATTTTGAGATATCATGCGCACAAAACGGAGCTATGGGTGAGAAGCTATGGCATGTTGAACATGTGACCAGAATGACAAAATTAAAGGACTCGGGAATTTTCGGGTCAACCTCTAGAACAGATCTGGATCTAGATCGAGCACGGGAACTAAGGTAGTCGCTGGAGACGAGGAAGAAGACGCGGGGCGGTGCTCAGGGTAGAAGAGGGAGGCGGCCGGGGCGAGGTCGCCGGTGCTGGGAGACAGCAGGGTCCGGCCAGGGCGCAGGCCCGGCGTGCGGCGAGGTCACCGGCGTCGCGGCGGAGACGGGGGCCGTGGGCGTGGGCGAGGGAGGCCGGGCGCGGGAGGCCAGAGACGACCGCGGGGTCGCCGATTCGCCGGGCGGTGCAGGGCAGCGGAGACCGCGGGAGGCGGCGGCGGCTCGGGCCGCGGGGCGGCGGCGCGCGGGCTCACGCGGGCCCGCTTCGGGCCCCGTGGGCCGTGGTGGTGGGAGGCGCGATGGGGACAGGTGGCCCTCGCGGATTGGTCCGGGAGCGACGGTGGGCACGTCCGGCGCAGGGAAGATGTGTCCGGCGCGGAGAGGGAGAGGTGGATCTAGGGTTTCGTCCGGGAATGGAGGAGGAGGAGACATTTTTATAGCTAGAGGGAGCTAGGAGAGTCCAAATGGGGAGCGGTTTTCGGCCAGACGATCCTGATCAAACGACCGAAAGGATGGAGGGGGTTTGGATGGGTTTGTGGGTTGTCTTGGAGGGTTGTTGGGCTGCACAAAAAAGGGCTTTTACGGTTACCCGGTTAACCGTTGGAGTATCAAACGGGCTCCAAATGACACGAAATTTGACAGGCTATCTACCAGTAGTGTACCAAGGCCGCTTCGCAAATCTTGTTCCATTCCGAGAATGTTTCACACCCACTCACGAAAAGAGACAAAAGGGGACGCCGGTGCACGTAGGAGTGTCGGATTGCAAAACGGACAACGGGGAAAATGCTCGGATGCATGAGACGAACATGTATGCAAACGCGATGCACATGATGACATGATATGAAATGCCTGACATGAACAAAATGCAAAACGAAGACAAACCCAACCACGAAGGGAAACTCATAACTTAAAGCCGAAATGGCTAGATTTGGAGTACAAATATGGCAAATTACATCCGGGGCATTACACGGGTGGAGCTTTTACCTTAAGCTCCACCCTCAACAGCAAATAGGAAACCGCGCTCGTCACCTTCCTGCGGGCGAATATTGACGTGTTTGGATGGCAAGCATCTGACATCCCCGCCGTTCCCAGGAAGTTGATTGAGCACCACCTTGTTGTCTGTCCCCATGTGCGGCCCGTCAAGCAGAAGGTCAGAAAGCAAGATTTGGAGCGACAAGAGTTCATCATCAAAGAGATCAGGAAGTTGGAGGCAGCAGGCTTGGTCAGAGGAGTGCTCCACCCCACGTGGTTGGACAATCCAGTGGTAGTCCGTAAGGCAAATGGGAAGTGCAGGCTGTGTATTGACTAGACAGATGTCAATAAGGCTTGTCCAAAGGATCCTTTCCCTTTTCCATGCATTGACCAGATCGTGGACTCCACTGCCGGGTGTGACCTCCTGTCATTCCTTGACGCCTACTAAGGATACCACCAGATCTTCATGATGAAGGAAGACGAAGAGAAGAGTGCGTTCATCACCCCATGTGGTACGTACTATTTTGTACGGATGCCTTTCGGGTTGAAGAGCGCGGGTTCGACATTTGCCCGAGCGGTCCAAATTGGTTTTGAGCCTTAGCTTCATAGAAATATGGAAGCCTATATGGATGATATAGTAGTCAAAACCAAAGACAAGGCCACGCTCGTGCAAGATCTGGACGAGACATTCACCAACCTACGCACCTCAAGCTCAACCCAGAGAAGTGTGTCTTTGGCATTCCATCAGGCAAACTTCTCGGGTTCTTTCTGTCTCAACATGGAATTGAAGCAAATCCCGACAAGATCAAGGCAATTGACCAGATTGAGGTGCCAAGACGAGTCAAAGATGTTCGTAGGCTTGTCGGCTATGTTGCTGCTCTAAGTAGGTTCATCTCCAAATCTGCTGAGCGCGCCCTCCCCTTCTTCAAAGTTTTGAAGAAGGCGGGTCCAATGAAATGGACTCTGGAGGCAGAGGCGGCGCTGCAAGATTTGAAGAGGTACCTCTCCTCCACGCCAATACTAGTCGCACCTAAACCGTAAGAGTCGTTACTGCAATACCTAGCGGCAATGAATCAAGTGGTTAGTGCTGCGCTAGTGGCACAGAGGGAAATTGAGTGATAAGTAGCGGTAGCAGCAGAGCCTTCGGATGATGAGCCGGAGCTCTCCCCGGCAAGGCAGAACCCCTGGCGGAACCTGGTCCCGGCAAGACGGAGTCCGTGCAAGCGGGCGAAGTCGAACAGAAGAAGAAGGTGCTGTAGCACTCAGTTTATTTTGTCAGTTCCCTATTACAGGGGGCTAGATCAAGATATTCTGGCATATAGAAGCTACTTTTCGGCCTTCTTATGGCCTGGAGAAAGCTGCGTCACTACATCCAAGCCCATGAGATCACCATCGTCACCCGCCTCCATTTGCAACAAATCTTGCACAACCCGGATGCGACTGGGAGGATTGTGGAATGGGCATTGGAGCTGTCGAGTTTTGGCCTCAAGTTTGAAAGTACTTCAGCAATCAAGAGCCGAGCCTTGGCAGAGTTCATAGCATAATGGACCTCAACACCCGACGAGGAGATTCAAGAGACCACCTTCCCTGGCAAGGAGACGAGACGTGATTGGATCATGTACTTCGATGGGGCTTTCTTGCTGGAAGGTGCTGGTGCCGGCGTGCTACTCGTCGCACCCACCGGAGAGCGCCTCAAGTACGAGGTCTAGATGCACTTTCCCCTGGAAAAGTCAACAAAAAATACGGCAGAGTACGAGGGATTGCTTGCCGGTCTCAGGATCACGGCAGACCTCGGAATCAGGAAGCTCATCATCAGAGGTGATTCACATCTCGTCGTCAAGCAAGTTAACAAGGATTACAAGAACTCGTTGATGGAGGCCTATGTGGATGACGTGAGGAAGTTGGAGGAGCGTTTGAGGGTCCACAAGCGGAGCATGTTCCCCGAGCGGAGAACAGCATTGCCGATGACTTGTCAAAACGCGCCGCCCTCAAGTTGCCTGTGGAACCAGGTACCTTTGTGCTTCAATTGACCCATCCATCCGTTGAGCCATCAGCAGGACAGAACAAATGAAGGAAAGCGGGCCCCGGCAAGTACTTTCTCGCTGAGCTCCTAGGAGCCGCCGGCAAGGACGCTGCCAGGTGCCCCAAGCTTGCCGAAAGGCAGCAACCTCTGGCAGGACCCCAAGCCCTGACCGTAGAGGCAGCTGCCCCTGCGTCCGAAGATGAGCCTTTAGTCCTTGCCATCGAGCCCCATGCTCCAGCATGGGCGTAGCACACCATCCATTTCTTCCAAATAGGGGAACTCCCTGAGGAACAAGAAGAAGCAGAGAAAGTAGCCCGTCGGTCCAGCATGTCTCAGTTTGTGGATGATGCCCTATATAGAAGGAGACTGAACGACGTGAAATTGAAGTGCATTCCTCAGGAAGACGGACTGGAGCTGTTGGCAGAGATACATGGAGGCATGTGTGGCTCCCACATAGGGTCAAGAGCCCTTGCCAGCAAAGCATTCCAGCAAGATTTCTTCTGGCCCACCGCTCTCCAGGATGCAACTGCACTAGTAACCAATTGTGAAGCGTGCCAGTTCCATTCAAAGAAGCTTCATCAACTAGCCCAAGCTCTTAAGACAATCCCTCTTCCCTGACCATTTTTGGTCTGGGAGCTCGACATATTGGGCCCCTTTCCCCATGCCGTCGGGGGCTTTGAGTACTTGTACATCGCGATCGAAAAGTCCACAAAGTGGCTGGAAGTAGAACCGATGAGAAAAGGTGACAGCACAATCAGTCGTCAAGTTCTTCAAGGGGCTAGTCTGCCATTTTGGTGTACCGAACAGAGTCATCACCGACAATGGCTCGCAGTTCACGAGCCACACCTTTATGCAGTATATCCGAGACCTCGGTAGCAAAGTTTGTTTTGCTTCTGTCGCTCATCCCAGAAGCAACGGCCAGGCCGAGAGAGCAAACGCAAACGTGTTGCGAGGCCTCAAGACCAGGACTTTTGATAGGCTACACAAGTGCGGAAGATGCTGGGTTGATGAGTTGCCAACTGTTCTTTGGTCGATCAGAACGACACCAAATTGAGCCACTGGCCAGACACCCTTTTCCCTGGTATACGGGGTAGAAGCAGTTCTCCCCATGGAACTCATATACGGGTCACCTTGAGTGCTCACTTATGATGAGCTTGAGCAAGAGCAGTTGCACCAAGATGATGCGACGCTCCTTGAGGAAGATCGTCTTTGGGATGTTGTGCAAGTTGCATGCTACCAGCAAGCCTTGTGCTGCTACCATAGCTGCAAGGTTCATACCCGAAGCCTTCAGGAAGGCAGCCTTGTTCTTCGGCGAGTTCAATTCGCCAAGAATTCCAACAAGTTGGCGCCGAAGTGGGAACGCCCTTATCGGGTAATACGAGTCACCAGGACCGGTGCAGTCCGCCTTGAAACCGAAGATGGAATTCCAGCGAGTAATTCCTGGAACATCTAACATCTTCATAAGTTTTACCCATAAGGCGCGGTTGTCGGGCCTCCCGGCAGACCACTTTTTGTACAAGACTTATCGGCAAGGCATTTAACCCTTTGTACAAAGCCAGGGCAGACCCTGAGCATCAGATAAATAAATGAAGCGCTGGCACCCTCGAATTTAGCATGCATGCTAGGTCGAGTCTCTCTCTGTTAGGATCGATAGTGCTCAGCGGCAATTGATCCCTAGCATAGAGGTCAAGTGCATGCCTTTCTGTCTCTTCCAGTGCGTTCTTGGTTTGCACTGCACATGCGCTTCTGCAGAGCTGTTTGGAGGAAAGAAGGCAGATCGACACCGCCGACCCCGGCAAGCCGAGGTTGCCGGGAACTGCAAATTGAAATAAGTTTTCTCTCCCCTGCTATGCGTTTCCGTATGAAGATTGAACGTACGAAACTTCCTTCGTTCCTGTGCCACCATGCTCCCTCCTTCCTATGCCTGAAATCCCTTTCAAGCCGGAATTTGGTTGTAGTTGTGGTGGAAGGGAAGCAAGCGAATGGCCCGATCCTACTTTACCCCTACTCCTACCAAGGGCGTGGGTATGACCGTGGTATAACGCGGGGGGGGCACGGTTTGTTGCCAGGCAACGTTGTTTCTTTAAAATGACAAGGACTCGCTCCTTAGTGTGGGCCTCACTCACGCACAAAAGAACCCGGAAAACACCCTTTTTCATTAATACGTTGTTTAACAAGTACAATTCATATGGAGTATAAACATGAGCAAGGGATTACAAAGTCTAAATTCAACAAGTGCCCACAGGCTTATGATAAAAAAAGATATAAGATGCACGTAATCCCTTTCTTGTCCCTTTCCTCAGGAAGCGGATTGGGATAACAGGAGGGCAAAAGGAGTACCTAGGCGAGGTACGAGCAGCAGAAGAAACCAAGAGAACGTCCCGGCGGCCGCCCAGAGTGGGGGCCGGTGATGACAGTGGCGGCGAAGAAGCCGGAAGACAAGGCAGTGGGCCGGCAATACGAGACGAAGGCGTCGATGCCATCGTACTTCAACTTGATGGCCCGCCACCCGCCTTCCTCGTCTTCTCCAGCCTTCCAGTGTCGGCCGCCAGAAGCGATGACCCCGAGAAGTTCAAGGAGCTGGCACGAGGAGCCGCCGCCAAGAACTACCCCCCTGGGCAAATCACTCTGTCAGGGAGAAGGCCAGGTGCAGATGGTGTTGTTGCCGGCGTCGCCTATGGACGGGGCGTCCGATGTCTAGTCGGACCCGTCCTTGCCATCCTCCCCACCGGCCCCTCCACGTGGTCGTCGCTCGAGGAGGAGCTCTCGTCGTCGGTGGAGCTCTCCGCGCAGCACCCTAACCTGTGTCCCGAGCGCCCGAAGACCTTGACAGAGAGCAGGTCGCTCTCCACTAATTTGAAGAGGGGAACATGCCCCTTCATCAAGCAGTGGGTGCGTGCAAAGGTTTTCCATCCCCGACGAAGGAGCATTACATGAGGGGCGGGGAACCTTGTGTTCACCCACATGTCGCCATTACAACACCCCTTCATGTGAAGCCTCAACCTTGGTGGCTGGTCGATCTCCAGCACCCTCGCGAACGCCTCGGGAAGACGAAGGTGGCTACGCGGCGGATCGCGCAACTGCAGGATGAACTCTAGTGTCGTGTCCCTGACATGGCCGCTCGACGAAGCAGGAGGAGATGCTGGCGGGGATGGTGATGGTGACGACGCGGGTGTCCCCCTTCCGCGCCCACCTCTGCCTCGACCGCCTCGCCGACCAAGGCCCCGTTCGGTGCCCCTGCCTCGAGTGTGGCCTTCGCCTTGGGCGTCAGGCTCTTCCTTAACCGCCAAAGCTCTCTGGCAGGAGGAGGACCTAGTCGCCTCCGCAGAAGGACGGCCGCGGCCACGCCCTCTCAACATGGCAGTGGGTGGAGAATGGGGACGAAGGGGAGGCGCGAGAGAATGCCTCTCCTCCTCCTCCCGAGTTCCCTCTATATAGCCAAGCAGGGAAGAGCCCTTTCAAGTACGGCTCATTAAGTTGGCAACGAGCAAGGTCATCGGCCGCCCTCACCGTGCCAATCAAAGGCGCATGGGTATCGGCATGGCGCGCCTTCCCATATCCCACGCGTCAGTCACCTACCCCGCGCCATGCATGCGGCATACGTGGCGAAAAAGGCGAGCATGGTGGCAAACATAGAACGGCGGTTCCAAGGTGAAGAGAGGCAAGGAGAGTTAATGAGCAGTGGCCCTATGGTTTCCCCCTTTTCTTATGGAGAAGACGCGGGCCACCTCTTTACTACACTGCGGGATGACGCAAGCATGCTGCGGTCATTCCCCGCACGAACCCCACGTCACGCACTCAATGCGGACCGTGAGGAAGCGCAACTGGTGAAGGAATTACTGCAGTTCAAACTCTGCCACACATGCCCGCGCACCATTCTGGACCTGGCCCAACAACGCTCCACGCTTATGTGTGGCCCAGGCCCCGGGGCTCCTGTCGGTGTACAAAAGTAGGGGCCCTTTGATACGTCTCTGTCGTATCTACTTTTCCAAACACTTTTTCCCTTGTTTTGGACTCTAAATTGCATGATTTGAATGGAACTAACCCGGACTGACGCTGTTTTCAGCAGAATTGCCATGGTGTTATTTTTGTGCAGAAATAAAAGTTCTCGGAATCACCTAAAAATCTGTGGAGAATTATTTTGGAATATATAAAAAATACTGGAAGTAAGATCCACGTCAGGGGGGGGGCCTCCACCTGTCCACGAGGGTGGGCGATGCGCCCTACCCCCTGGGCGCGCCCCCTGCCTCGTGGGCCCCCTGAAGCTCCATCGACCTTAACCTGCACTCCATATATTCACTTTCGGGGAGAAAAAAATCAGAGAGAAGGATTCATCACGTTTTACGATACGGAGCCGCCACCAAGCCCTAAACTCTGTAGGGAGGGTTGATCTGGAGACCGTTCAGGGCTCCGGAGAGGGGAATCCATCGCCATCGTCATCATCAACCATCCTCCATCACCAATTTCATGATGCTCACCGCTGTGCGTGAGTAATTCCTTCGTAGGCTTGCTAGACGGTGATGGGTTAGATGATATTTATCATGTAATCGAGTTAGTTTTGTTAGTGTTTGATCCCTAGTATCCACTATGTTCTGAGATTGATGTTGCTATGACTTTGCTATGCTTAATGCTTGTCACTAGGGCCCGAGTGCCATGATTTCAGATCTGAACCTATTATGTTTTCATCAATATATGAGAGTTCTTGATCCTATCTTGCAAGTCTATAATCACCTATTATGTGTTATAATCCATTAACCCCGAAGTGACAATAATCGGGATACTTACCGGTGATGACCGTAGTTTGAGGAGTTCATGTATTCACTGTGTGTTAATGCTTTGTTATGGTACTCTATTAAAAGGAGGCCTTAATATCCCTTAGTTTCCATAAGGACCCCGCTGCCACGGGAGGGTAGGACAAAAGATATCATGCAAGTTCTTTTCCATAAGTACATATGACTATATTCGGAATACATGCCTACATTACATTGATGCACTGGAGCTAGTTCTGTGTCACCCTAGGTTATGACTGTTACATGATGAACCGCATCCGGCATAATTCTCCATCACCGATCCATTGCCTACGAGCTTTCCATATATTGTTCTTCGCTTATTTACTTTTCTGTTGCTATTGTTACAATCACTATAAAACACCAAAAAATTACTTTTGCTACCGTTACCTTTTACCACCGTTACCGCTACAAACATATTACTTTGCTACTAAACATTTTGCTGCAGATATTAAGTTTCCAGGTGTGGTTAAATTGACAACTCAGCTTCTAATACTTGAGAACATTCTTTGCCTCCCCTTGTGTCGAATCAATAAATTTGGGTTGAATACTCTACCCTCGGAAACTGTTGCAATCCCCTATACTTGTGGGTTATCAAGACTATTTTCGGGCGCCGTTGCCGGGGAGCATAGCTCTATTATTTGAGTCACTTGGGATTTATATCTGCTTATCATTATGAAGAACTTGAAAGACGCGAAAACAAAAATTTATCCGTCAACTACGAGGGGAGGTAAGGAACTGCCATCTAGCTCTGCACTTGATTCACCTTCTGTTTTGACTAAGCTTGCGACACCTAAACCTGCTTCTGCTATTCATTTTAATATGTCGCGTGTTATTGATGATGCCACTTCTACTATGCATGATACTTATGATGAAACTACTTCTATGCTTGATACTACTATGCCACTTGGTGAATTTCTTGATGAACAACTTGCTAGGGCTAGAGAGAATGAAATTATTGAAACTAATAATATTGATGAAAGTGATGATGAAGACTCTCCCCCTAGATATGAATTACCTGTTGTGCCTGAGAGCTATGTTATGGATGAAGAAACTACTAGAGATTTTCTTGCTTGCAATGATAGGAGTGATCTTAAGAAATTATTATCTAAGCTGAAACAAAAAACTCTGAATGCTAGAACGAAATATGATCCTGCTTATGCTACTTCACCTATCTTTGTTACTGATAAGGATTATGATTTCTCTGTTGATCCTGAGATAATTACTTTAGTTGAATATGATCCTTTCTATGGCTATGAATCTGAAACTATTGTGGCACATCTTACTAAGTTAAATGATATAGCTACCCTATTCACTAATGATGAGAAAACTCGCTACTATTATATCCTTAAGATATTTCCGTTCTCATTAAAGGGTGATGCTAAGATATGGTTTAATTCTCTTGATCCTAGTTGTGTGCGTAGTCCCTAGGATATGATTTATTACTTCTTTGCTAAATATTTCCCCGCTCATACGAAACAAGATGCTTTAAGGGAAAAATATAATTTTGTGCAAATTGAAGAAGAGAGTCTCCCACAAGCTTGGGGGAGGCTTCTCTAATTACTTAATGCTTTGCCTGATCATCCTCTCAAGAAAAATGAAATACTTGATATCTTTTATAATGGACTAACCGATGCTTCCAGAGACCACCTGGATAGTTGTGCTGGTTGTGTTTTCAGGGAAAGAACACCAGATGAAGCTGAAATTCTATTGAATAATATGTTGACTAATGAAAATAATTGGACACTTCCCGATCCAATTGCTGATCAAATTCTTGAACCAACTCCTAAGCCAACTTCGAAGAAAAGGGGTATTCTATTTCTCAGTCCTAAAGATATGCAAGAGGCAAAGAAATCTATGAATGAAAAAGGTATTAAAGCTTAAGATGTTAATAATTTACCTCCTATCGAATAAATACATGGTCTTAATTTACCGCCTATTGAAGAAATACATGGTCTTAATCCATCACCTATTGAAGAAATACATGGTCTTGATAACCCGACACATGTAGTAAAGGTAAATTATCTATATAGATATAATAAAGCTGAAATCCCATTTACTAAGTTTGCTAGCCCATGCTTGGATGAGTTTGATGACTTTATGGTTAAACAAGAAAACTTCAATGCTATTTTTGGTAGAGAATTAAAACGCAATGCTGATATGCTTGAACACTTGGGTGATTATATGGCTAATGTCAAAGGTGAACTTAAACTTATTAGTAAACATGCTACTATGGTTACCACTCAAGTAGAACAAGTACTTAAAGCTCAGAATGATTTGCTCAATGAATTAAATAATAAGAATGATAACGTTGTTAGAGTTATGACTAGAGGTGGTAAAATGACTCAGGAACCTTTGTATCCCGAGGGCCATCCTAAGAGAATTGAGCAAGATTCTCAGAGAAATAATGTTGATGCACCTAGTCCTTCTAAGAGGAAGAAAGAGAAAAATGATTGGACTTTGCATGCTTCTAGTGAACCTGTTGATGAAACACCTAAGAATCCCAATGATATTTCTATTTCTGATGCTGAAACACAATCTGGTAATGAGCATGAACCTAGTGATAATGTTAATGATGATGTTCATGTTGATGCTGAACCTAGCAATGATAATGATGTAGAGATTGAACCTGCTGTTGATCTTGATAACCCACAATCAAAGAATCAATGTTATGATAAGAGAGACTTTGTTGCAAGGAAGCACGGTAAAGAAAGAGAACCATGGGTTCAGAAACCCATGCCTTTTCCTCCTAAACCATCCAAGAAAAAGCATGATGAGGATTTTGAGCGCTTTGCTGAAATGATTAGACCTATCTTCTTGCGTATGCGTTTGACTGATATGCTCAAAATGAATCCTTATGCTAAGTACATGTAAGAAATTGTTACTAATAAAAGAAAGATACCGGAAGTTGAAATTTCCACCATGCTTGCTAATTATACTTTTAAAGGTGGAATACCAAAGAAGCTTGGAGATCCAGGAGTACCAACTATACCATGCTCCATTAAAAGAAACTATGTTAAAACTGCTTTATGTGATCTTGGAGCCGGTGTTAGTGTTATGCCTCTCTCTTTATATCGTAGACTTGATTTGAATAAGTTGACACCTACTAAAATATCTTTGCAAATGGCTGATAAATCAACTGCTATATTTGTCGGTATTTGTGAGGATGTGCCTGTTGTGGTTGCAAACGTTACTATTTTAAAGGACTTTGTTATTCTTGATATTCCCGAGGACGATAGTATGTCTATTATTCTTGGAAGACCCTTTTTGAATATTGCAGGGACTGTTATTGATTTCACCAAAGGCAATGTCACTTTTCATGTTAACGGGAATGAGCATATGGTACACTTTTCGAGGAAACAACCTCAAGTTCATAGTATAAACTCTATTGGAAAATTTCCATCGATTATTTTTGGAGGTTTTGAATTTCCTCTTCCTACTGTCAAGAAGAAATATGATATTCTTATTATCGGGGACATGCATATCCCCGTTGAGGTAACCTAGTGTTATTCGAAAATTCTCCGGTTACATGTTATTCAAAATGAGTTTTTTAACAAGACCTGATCAACCTTGTTAGTGGATTGCTTTTGATGAGCATGAGATGGATGAATTTAGAAAACACAACTCTCTATACTCTCTTTGTATTTTCTGTTATTTATATTAAATAAAGCAAAACTAGTAATTTATGTCTATTTTCTGAATTATGCATGCAATAAAAATACCCCAAAATAAAATTTCACCAAATGCCCTGGAAATTAAATATGATTTTTTCTGGAATATTTGAGAATATCTGGCACTGCAAACACAGCAGGGGGAGCAAGCACCTGGCCACGAGGGTGGAGGGCGCGCCCTACCCCCCCGGGGTGCACCCCCTGCCTCGTGGGCCCATGGTGGCTCTCCTCCACTTATCCCAGCTACCACACACTCTTTCTTCCTCCCACAAACACCACTAACCAGCTCAAACCCGAGTCCAAGCTTATTTTGCTGCCATTTTTGATCTCCTTGCTCAAAGCACCTCTCACAAAACTGCTTTGGGGGATTGTTCCTTGGTATGTGACTCCTACAATGGTCTAATTAGTTTTTGTTCTAGTGCTTTATTCATTGCATATTTTTGCTTCTTAGGTGACCCTATTCTTGAGCTTGCATGTCAAATTTATGTGTTCAAAAGTAGTTTTGATGCATGATATTGCCTCTAGGCACTTGTAGGAGTAGTTGCTATCAATATTGTTGAGTTTCGTTCACTTTTATTTTGAAGTTACTAAAATTTCAGAAATTTTTCAGAGGAAGAAATATGTTTAGGAAAATGTACCAAGGTGGTCCTTCAAGTAAGTAAGGACCCAGGCTCGCAATATGTGATGCCGACGAAGAACCACCGAGAGAAGCTCAAGTGCGGGCTTGTGAACGGCCTTCAGAGGACTTTATGGATCGAGCAGGAATTAAGGAAGAATTTAACGCATATGTGTGTAATGATGATCTTAAGAGCTTCAAGGCGGATAAGTGCCGCCAGTACCACCATCTCACTAATTCCTTTGTGAGGAGGTTTGAATTTTCATCATCACGCAATTCTCAAACTGTCATGTTTGATCTGTATGAAAATTCTTATACAATGGACATAGAGGATTTTAACACTGCTTGCAAACTTCCACAATGGGGCAGCACTAATGAGCCTCGTAAATCTGAGTTTAGAGATTTTCTTGCTAGTATAACTGTGGAGGAATCTAGATATATAACCCAAGCTACCATAGGGAGCATTCATTTTCCTGCTATACATTATTTTGCCCTCTTCATAGGTAGGTGCATAAATGGTAAGGATGAAGCATGTCACATGTGTGTCCCCGACCTCAGTGTTCTCAGGAGTGCTGTATTAGGATATAAACATTATAATTTGGGAGCCATTGTTGCATGTAGGTTGCATAATAATAGATTTAATGGAAATAATAGATTTAATGGAGATTTCTTCGGTGGAATTTATGCAACCCATCTAGCTAATTTTCTTGATATACCCATACGTGGGTATGATATTGAGTTACCTCCTATTTATTTAGATTATGAGGCTATGGTTCCTCATCAGTTTGTTGAGAGGAAAAATCAGTTCCTCCAGTACCGACTAATCTTTGACAGACGACACACCTATCACGTCGCTCTCCCTGCTCCTGCTTTCTTTGACTCTCGGGCAAAAGGGAGATATGTTATAGCCAGGGAGGAGGCGGACGAGTATAAGAGGAGGACGGAGATGGCCCGTCTCCAAGCGGCAGCTCACGAGGCAATAGCCGCTACATCTCAGTACGACCCCAACTATTACTTTGGATATCTGCCAGGCCAGCCGTGGCCATAGACCAACTTAGGCCAAAAGCCTAAGCTTGGGGGAGTACGTATTTCTCACCGACATTACATTCATGTTCACACACTCATTGCTAGATCTCGATGCTCATACTTTTTCATTGTATCATCCATGCTAGTTTATTTTCCTTTTTTATGCTTTCTTCTTGTGTGTTTAATAAACCTTGAGAAAAACAAAAAAAATCAGTTGTAGCTTTTAATTAGTTTACTTTCCATGCTTGTACTAGTAATTAAAAAGAAAACCCAAAAATATTTCTCGTTCTTCTTTTGCTTATTGGGAGTTTTCCCGTGTAAATAGTTTTATTTCTTTCTTGTTCTTTGGGGGTCGAGAGGATAAGACCATAATGAAAATGTTGAGTGGCTCTTTTATGTATTATTGTTGATCTAACAAAGAGCCCATATTACCTCGTCTCCTCTCTTGAATTGAATGCTTGTAGATTCCAGCTTAGTCCAATGCACGTGCACTATTATTATTATCCACACTATTCGGGCGTGCAAGTGAAAGGCAATAATGATGATTATATGATGAACTTATTGAGATGAGAAAAGCTGGTATGAACTCGACCTCTTTTTTTGTAAATATGATTAGTTCATCGTTCCTGATTCAGCCTATTATGAATAAATATGTTTGCAATGACAATTAGAGATTATAGTTGCTTATGCCATGCTTAATTAGCTAGGAGCTTATAATGGTTTACCTTGCATGCCAACATGCTATTAAAATGGTTGTGATGTGGTATGATAGGGTGGTATCCTCTTTTGAACGATTCGAGTGGCTTGACTTGGCACATGTTCATGCATGTAGTTGAAACAAAATCAACATAGCCTCTACGATATTTATGTTCATGGTGCATTATATCCTACTCATGTTTGCATTCGGTGTTGATTAATTTTAATGCATGTTCATGACTATTGTCGCTCTCTAGCTGGTCGTTTCCCAGTCTTTTGCTAGCCTTCACTTGTACTAAGCGGGAATACTTCTTGTGCATCCAATTCCATAAACCCCAAAGTTGTTCCATATGAGTCCTCCATACCTACCTATATACGATATCTACCTGTCGTTCCAAGTAAATTTGTATGTGCCAAACTCTAACCTTCAAATAAATATCCTGTTTTGTATGCTCGAATAGCTCATGTATCAACTAGGGTTGTCCGTATCTTCCATGTTAGGCGGCTTATTCTCAAGAGGAGTGGACTCCGCTCCTCACTCACGAGAAAATGGCTGGTCACCAGGATGCCCAGTCCCATGCTTTATGCAAATCAAATCAAAATAACTGCAAACAAAACTCCCCCGGGACTCTTGTTAGTTGGAGGCACTCCTTGTTTCAAGCAAGCCATGGATTCATGCTTGTTGGTGGAGGGGAGTATAAACTTTACCATTCTGTTTGGGACCCATCTATAATGTCTGTAGCATGGAAGATATCGCCATCTCTCGGCTGTTATGTTGACAATCAAAGTATACCGCTCAAAATATTATTCATATCTAATTCAAAAACCGAGCTCTGGCACCTCTACAAATCCCTGCTTCCCTCTGCGATGGGCCTATCTATTTACTTGTATGTTGATTCATCACCCTCTTATTAAAAAGCACCAGTTGGAGAGCACCACTGTCATTTGCATCCATTACTTTTAGTTTACATTGATTATGACTTGACTGGATCACTTTTACCATGAATTACAATGTCTAGTCAGCCCTTGATCTTTAAAGGTGCTCTGCATTTATGTTTTGCGGTCTCAGAAAGGGCTAGCGAGATACCTTCCTATTATATCATATCATGATTGTTTTGAGAAAGTGTTGTCATCCAAGATTTATTATTATTGCTTGCTAGTTGATTATGCCATTGATATGAGTAGACATGAGACCTAAATGTTGTTGTGAATATGGTTAGTTCATAATCTTTGTTGAAAACTTGAATGCTGGCTTTACATATTTACAACAACAAGAGCAAACAGAGTTTGTAAAAGTTTTTCTTTATCACTTTCAGTTTATCAACTGAATTGCTTGAGGACAAGCAAAGGTTTAAGCTTGGGGGAGTTGATACGTCTCCGTCGTATCTACTTTTACAAACACTTTTGCCCTTGTTTTGGACTCTAACTTGCATGATTTGAATGGAACTAACCCGTATTGATGTTGTTTTCAGCAGAATTGCCATGGTGTTATTTTTGTGCAGAAATAAGAGTTCTCGAAATGACCTGAAATTATTTTGGAATATATAAAAAATACTAGAAGGAAGATCCACGTCAGGGGGGCCTCCACCTATCCACGAGGGTGGGGGGCGCGCCCTACCCCCTGGGCGCGCCCCCTACCTCATGGGCCCCCTGACACTCCCTCGACCTCAACCTGGACTCCATATATTCACTTTCGGGGAGAAACAAACCAGATAGAAGGATTCATCGCGTTTTATGATACGGATCCGCCGCCAAGCCCTAAACTCTCTCGGGAGGGCTGATCTGGAGTCCGTTCGGGGCTCCGGAGAGGGGAATCCGTCGCCATCGTCACCATCAACCATCTTCCATCACCAATTTCATGATGCTCACCGCCGTGCGTGAGTAATTCCATCATAGGCTTGCTGGACGGTGATGGGTTGGATGAGATTTATCATGTAATCGAGTTAGTTTTCTTAGGGTTTGATCCCTAGTATCCACTATGTTCTGAGATTGATGTTGCTATGACTTTGCTATTCTTAATGTTTGTCAGTAGGGCCCGGGTGCCATGATTTCATATCTGAACCTATTATGTTTTAATCAATATAGGAGAGTTCTTGATCCTATCTTGCAAGTCTATAGTCACCTATTATGTGTTATGATCCGTTAACCCCAAAGTGACAATAATCGGGATACTTACCGGTGATGACCGTAGTTTGAGGAGTTCATGTATTCACTATGTGTTAATGCTTTGTTCCGGTACTCTATTAAAAGGAGACCTTAATATCCCTTAGTTTCCATTAGGACCCCGCTGCCATGGGAGGGTAGGACAAAATATGCCATGCAAGTTCTTTTCCATAAGCACGTATGACTATATTCGGAATACATGCCTACATTACATTGATGAACTGGAGCTAGTTCTGTGTCACCCTAGGTTATGACTGTTACATGATGAACTGTATCCGTCATAATTCTCCATCACCGATCCATTGCCTACGAGCTTTCCATATATTGTTCTTCGCTTATTTACTTTTTCGTTGCTATTGTTACAATCACTATAAAAGACCAAAACTATTACTTTTGCTACCGTTACCTTTTACCACCATTACCACTACTATCATATTACTTTTCTACTAAATACTTTGTTGCAGATATTAAGTTTCCAGGTGTGGTTGAATTGACAACTCAGCTGCTAATACTTGAGAATATTCTTTGGCTCCCCTTGTGTCAAATCAATAAATTCGGGTTGAATACTCTACCCTCGAAAACTGTTGCGATCCCCTATACTTGTGGGTTATCACCCTTCTATACCCCTTTACTTGTGCATGGGCAGTCGTAGCCACACCTACGGCCGGGCTCGGTAGGGCAGAGGAAGCAAAGATACAAGGCTACCAAGGCAGCGCCCAAGCCAGAAGCCTAAAGAGCAAAGGGACAAGATGGGCTTCCCCGGCAAGAGCCTTGCCGGGGCAACTTTCCCAACACCAGCAAGACCGCCACCCTTGAGCTTGAGAGTCATGGCACTGTCGACAACGTCAGGACCGAGGCTCGGGAGCGCCTGCATGGTGGCATGCAGATCTTTGTGGAAACCAAAGGCCTTCATGCCTAGGTGAGCACCAGAAGAAGAAGACCCCCGGCAAGATCCTTGTCGGGGATGCTCGCAAGCCCCCGGCAAGACCCTTGCCGGGTACGCCCACGAGATCCCGGCAATGGCCTTGCAGGGGGCGTCTACGGGGCCAAAGCCAGGCCCACATTTATCAAAGCTTCGCTGCCCCACCCCCGTTCTGGCGTAGCGACCAGCCTACCAACTAGGCACATGCTTGCGTGGCAGCATGCAGCTTCTATGCCAACCAGCCAAACACCTGCATGGTGGCACGCAGATCTTCGTGAAGACCATGCCACCGCACCAGCTCAGCAGCCAGCCAGCCAGCGTGGTGCTGCATGCCTCGTCACCTGGGACGTGCGTCGAAGCAAGGCGAGGCGGCGATGGACGAGACGGGCCTCTTTACCGTTCCCGATAAAGCAAGAGGACACATAGGCGGCGCATTAAATGCATTTTTTCTATGATGTCAGGAGATAAACTTGACGCTGTACATACTTTCCACCTCCTGTGTGCCACTATGGCGACCCCTTTGACATATAAAAGGAGGCCCGAGGCTTACTGAGGAAGGATTCGGAATTTTTGGACTGGGCATGCAAGGCAGCTAGTTCAAGAACTCAAGAACACTAAATACACGTAAATAAGGACTAGGATTTTATGCATCGCTTGCGGCCTGAACTTGGGTAAAAATCCCACCAAGCGAATCTTCTAGACCCACTCTTTGCACAGCCCCATGCCCCGCAACCTTAGAAGGGATTCCGTCGAGGGATCCCATAGGTGTCGTTCCAAAACCCCGACACCTCGCAATTTACATTATTTTCCATTTGCCTCTCGTTTTCCTCTCCCCCACTTCACAAAAAATTGCCGTTTTATTCGGCTCTCTTTTCCCTTCGCTGTTTTCTTGCCGGATTTGTTTTTCTGTGCACTCTTGTTTGCGTAGACATGATGCCTCAAAGAAAATATTATGATGTTCCTTACCCAAATATTTTGCTTGAAATTGAGAAAAGTACTAAGGAATATATGACTACACAATTTGAGCATAATAAGTATTTTACTGAAGAACTTAAGGAGCACTCCGTTTTGCTTGATGCTATTACAAAACAACTTGATGATATCAGTAGGGAAGTTTGCAATCTCCAATCTAAGTATGCTTTTGCCGAAAGTTTGCTAGGAAAAATATCTGATGCACAAGCTACCTTAGTAAATCAAATTGCCGCTTAAGCAATCTCGCTAGAAGGCAAAAGTGATGAAGATCTTAAAATGATTGGTGTTTCTTCTATTGATTCCTTGTTTAGTAAAGTTAAGAGTGATGAAAAAGGGACTGGAGAAGAGTCAACTTTAGGTAGAAGGCGTCCCAATATTTCAGAGGGTGAAAATCTTGTTAAGAAAATTGATAAAATTGGGTTCGGAGAGGTCAAAACTTTAGCTAGTGATGTACCCACTCTTTTGGATTACAAAGACTTTAATTATGATAGTTGCTCTTTGATTGATTGTATTTGTTTGTAGCAATCCATGATAAATTCACCCCATGCTTATGAACAAAATAAAGCTTTTACTAAACATATTGTTGATGCTATGATGAAAGCTCTTGAAGAAAAATTGGAATTAGAAGTTTCAATTCCTAGAAAATTGCATGATGAATGGGAACCTACTATCAAAGTCAAGATTAAAAATTATGAGTGTTTTTCTTTGTGTGACTTGGGTGCTAGTGTTTCTACGATTTTGAAATCTTTATGTGATGTGCTTGGTCTTATTAATCTTGAAGAATGTTCTTTGAATTTACACTTGGCGGATTCTACTATTAAAAAGCCTATGGGAAGAATTAATGATGTTCTTATTCTTGTAAATAGGAATTATGTTCCCATAGATTTTATTGTTCTTGATATTTATTGCAATCCGTCTTGTCCAATTATTCTTGGTAGACCGTTTTTACGCACCATTGGTGCCATGATTGATATGAAAGAAGGCAATATTAAGTTTCATTTTCCTTTGAGGAAGGGTATGGAACACTTTCCTAGAACTAGAATTAAGCCACCTTATGAATCAATCATGAGGTCATCTTATGGATCTCGAAGCAAAGATGACAAAACTTAGATCCTTGCTTTATGCCTAGCTAAGGGTGTAAAACTATAGCGCTTCTTGGGAGGCAACCCAACGAATAAATTTTATTTTATTTTCTTTTTGCTTCCTGTTCTTGAGTGTTAGCACAATTATGCTACTGTTATGATTGTGTTTTTATGTTTTAATTAGTGTTTGTGCCAAGTAAAGCCTTTAGGATCTTCTTGGGTGATAGTTGTTTGATCTTGCTGAAAAAAAACAAAAAATTATGCTCAGGAAATTAATTTTCATTTTTTACCAGGGAGCGATAAAATACCCACTCCACTTGAAGTATATCTATATACAAATTGCTCAGGTCTTCCTAATTTTTCAGAATTTTCGGAGTTCCAGAAGTATTCGACATGGTCAGATTGGTACAGACTGTTCTGTTTTGACAGATTCTGTTTTCTTTGTGTTGTGTGCTTATTTTGATGTCTCTATGGTTTTATTTGATGAGTTTTTGTAATAGAATAGTTGGAATACAGTAGATATAATACAAAAATAAAATATGAATTGGTTTGATACAATACTTATAGTAGTGATTTATTATTCTTATACTAACGGATCTCACGAAGGTTTCATTGAGTTTTGTGTGATTGAAGTTTTCAACTTTTGGCTTATCTTACGATGGATGAAGGAAGGATGGAAGAGCCTAAGCTTGAGGATGCCCCGGCATCCCAAGCTATTATCCAAAAATGAGCAACCAGCTAAGCTTGGGGCGCCCCCGAGTGGCATCCCCACTTTCTTCCAACAACCATCGGTATTTTACTCAAAACTATTTTTTTATTTGTCACATGATATGTGTTTTGCTTGGAGCGTCTTGTATGATATGAGTCTTTGCTTGTTTTATTTTGTGTTTTAAGTCCTCAATCCTTTTTGGAAACAACTATTTGAGAAAGCCAGAATTATGTCATGACTTGTTAGAATTGCTCTCTATGCTTCACTTAAATTTTTATGAGCTATGGACTTGCTCTAGTGCTTCACCTATATCTTTTTGAACATGGTGTGCTTTAGTATTTTTGAAGAAATGCAGTCTTGCTTTACATAGATTTATTTGAGAGTTAGTAAAATTTTCAAGAAATTCTCTCTTACTTCACTTAAATTAATTTGAGAGAAAGGAAAATTTATTATGCTCATGATCTTCACTTATATTTGTTGGAGCTTGTCAAAAGCAATACATGAAAATTAGTCCCAAAGTGATAGATATCCAAGAAGGATATAATAAAAACTTTCATGAAGATCATGGACAAAATAAACTTGATGCTTCGTAATAGTTTTGAGATATGATGATGTGATATGTGAGTTATGTTGGTGAGTAATTATGCTTTAGTAAAAATGTTAGTGTTAAGGTTTGTGATTTCCTATGCAAGTACGAAAGTCAATAGTCATGCAATGAAATTATATACTACTTGTGGTGCATTATTCCGTGTTACTTATGCTTAATACTTGCTTATGAGATTATCTGTTTCTTTGTTGGTTGCTTCCCAATCTTTTGCTAGCCTTCATTTTGCACTAAGTATGATCACTACTTGTGCATCCAAAAACCTTTAACCCAGTTTTGCCACATGAGTCCACTATATCTACCTATATGCGGTATTATTTTTCCGTTCTAAGCAAATTTGCATGTGCCATCTCTAATTATCAAAATAAACTTCTCTTTTGTTTGTTTGTTTCGCTCGCGGAGCGGTGGCTAATATTTTCCATGCTAGATGTGTTATTCTCAAGATGAGTGTTTATTCACTTGTCATTGCACAAGAGTAAGGAAAAGTTATTAGGGATGCCCAGTCCCGAAATGCAAAAAAATTGAATTTATTTTATGTTTTCAAAAAATAAATTCCTTGGAAAGTGTTGCTATGGATGGCAACCATGGATACGGCTAGCCATGGAAAGTGAAAGTATGGTGGAAAAAGGAATAAACTTTATTTTTTTGTTTGGGAACCTCCTATGATATATATATATATGCATGGAAAGTATTGGGAACTCTAAGTAGTTTTCGTTGGTGGGATGGATACACCTCTCAAAAAAATTATCTCTATGTTTTTTCGCTTTGAGCTCTAGCACCTCTACAAATCCCTACTTCCCTCTGCGAAGTCCTTTCTTTTTACTTTAAGCAATTTTTATTTTGAGTCTCTATCTTCTCTTATAAAAGCACCAACTAGGAGGCAATATGATCGTACTTAAGTATTGGATGCAGCTAATATTCGAGTGTGTTTCATGAATGGATCAATGTTTAAGCATGATCTAGGGATAACTTATTTTAGCATTGATGTGTTGAAAGACATGGTTGCTTGTTCATATGCTTGAGTATCTAAATTATCATGTCAAAACTAGACTATTGCTTTGAACAACTAAAATTCCAAATGTCCATGATATAAAGAAAAAAAAATGATATGACATGATAGGCAGCATTCCACATCAAAAATTCTGTTTTTATCACTTACCTACTCGAGGACGAGTAGGAGTTAAGCTTGGGGATGCTAATACGTCTCCAATGTATCTATAAGTTTTTATTGTTCCACGTTGTTATATTATCAACCTTGGATGTTTAATAATCATTTTATAGTCATTTTATATCATTTTTTCGTACTAACCTATTGACATAATGCCAAGTGCCAGTTCCTATTTTTTTGTGTTTTTTTACATCACACAAAATCAATATCAGACGGAGTCCAAATGCCACGAAACATTACAGAGAATTTTTATGGGCCATAAGGAACACAACGGGCCCTGGCTGTGCCTGGGGGGTGCCCCGAGGGGGGCACAACCCACTAGGGTGCGCCAGGAGGCCCAGGCGCGCCCTGGTGGGTTGTGCCCACCTCGGGTGCCCCCCGGACCGCCTCTTTGCTCTATGAATACCCCAAAAATCCCAGAACCCTAGGGGAGTTGACGGAATATTCATCTAGCCGCCGCAGAGTCTAGAACCACCAGATCCAATCTAGCCACCATCTCGGATGGGGTTCACCACCTCCATTTGTGCCTCTCCAATGATGCGTGAGTAGTTCTTTGTAGACCTTCGGGTCTGTAGTTAGTAGCTAGATGGCTTCATCTCTCTCTCTTGATTCTCAATACAATGGTCTCTTGGAGATCCATATGTTCTAACTCTTTTGCAGTGTGTTTGTTGGGATCCGATGAACTTTGAGTTTATGATCAGATCTATCTTTTTATATCCATGAAAGTTATTTGAGTTTCTTTGATCTCTTATATGCATGATTGCTTATAGCCTCGTATTTCTTCTCTGATATTTGCGTTTTGTTTGGCCAACTTGATCTATTTATCTTGCAACGGGAAGAGGTGCTTTGTAGTGGCTTCGATCTTACGGTGCTTGATCCTAGTGACAAAAAGGGAAACGACTTGTATGTATCGTTGCTATTAAGGATAAAACAATGGGGTCTATCTCTACATAGATAGATCTTGTCTACATCATGTCATTGTTCTTATTGCATTACTCCATTTCTTCATGATACACTAGATGCATGCTGGATAGCGGTCGATGTGTGGAGTAATAGTAGTAGATGCAGGCAGGAGTCGGTTTACTAATCTTGGACGTGATGCCTATATAATGATCATTGCCTGGATATCGTCATAATTATTTGAGGTTCTATCAACTGCCCAACATTAATTTGTTTACACACTGTTTGCTATTTTTCTTGAGAGAAGCCACTAGTAAAACCTATGGCCACCGGGTCTTATTTCTCATATATTTGCCTTTGCGATATATTTTATTTTCTTTTATTTTCAAATCGATTAATCCAAAACCCCAAAAATACTTTAGTGCACTTTATTTTATTTGCGATCTATTTATTCAATCTATTACAACTTTCTCCCATCACGAACCAATTTGTGGCACCGTTACCCAAAAGGGATTGACAACCCCTTTAACACGTCGGGTTGCGAGGATTTGTTATCTATGTGCAGGGGTTGTTTACGTTGTGTTGCTTGGTTCTCCTACTGGTTCGATAACCTTGGTTTCATATCTGAGGGAAATACCTACCACCGATGTGCTGCATCATCCCTTCCTCTTTGGGGAAATAGCGACGCAGCTTCAAGCGACATCAGTAGTTGAAGCCACATGATGTTCATATTGGGTTAAACTATAAATAGAAACTTACTACTCTTGAGTAACTCGGAAAGCGGCCACTGATGATATTTATTGGATTTGTTTTTCATCACCAACACGTCAAGGTGAAAGATGTGTAGGTTCAGTGGTTCCTCTTGCGTTTTCATTGACATGTGGGATTGCATGTGAGCAAACAGACAATGGGCTCCGCGCGTCTGTTGGCTGGCTGATAACAAAGATAGAGGAGGGCTGAGCACGGACTCTAGGATATTTGTTATATGTAACCAACACCTCGATATATGCTCGATATAGTGGGGTGGCATGGGCCATAACTAGCATTCACGTCTAGCAGTACGGCACACGCCACCCACACGAGTCCCGTCTGACACTAATTTTCTGGGAGTCCGTGCTACAGCCATCTCTTCTCCCTCCTATTTTTCTCGGCCATCGCGCAGTGGTCGGGGTGGGTGTTTGCCAATAGTCGGTTTGCACAACTACGGTCCCACTTGTGAAGAGGACATCAATACCATTGTTACACCCACAGCCCCCGTTGCTATACATACTAGACCAATTACTAGAGCTCGCGCACGCCAATTGAATTATTAGGTACTTTCATTTCTTGGTAACGATTCTAATGTTCATGAGAATATGATGCTGCCTAAATTGGGTACATTTATTTTGCTTACAAATGGAGGTCCTAGATTGGACAAGAAAGATGAACCTTGGAGCAAGTTCAAGCATGGAGATGATGGCATGCGCAAGGGGATCAAGAACAGAGTTACAAGTGATGATTTCAGGACTTTGAAGCAACCATAAGGACTGCATGAAGCCTTGGACGAAATATACAAGATGCCACTTCATAAATTTCATCCAGAGGCTATTCTAGGTGCTACGTCACCTTATTATGGGGCCAGGCCCATGTATTTTCGAAATACTTAAGTATAGGCTGTTTTTAGAGTCCGTATGTGTGGGGAAATAAGAGTTAGGGTTGGTTTCGGACCCCTCCTCCAAGGGCCACAAAATCCCCCCCCCCTCTTCCTCCATATATACAGCCCTTAGGGCGTCGTTTAGACTTTGGGGGTTTTGTTTAGATTAAAGTTCGCCATAGCTGCAACTTCGCGTACTTCGTTTGTGTTCAACGACCAGACAAAGGCGTCATCGAACCCCACCTTGATCAATAAAGCTTTCATCTTATATTCACAATATCCAGATTGCAATCTTAGTTTCTTCCTTGTTCTTTGTTTGCATGCAGGAAACAGACCTTCGTGGTCAGGTTGATTGTGCACCGGCGTGGTCAATAACCTCTCGGAGTTGGTTTAGAGATTGCTAAGTCGCGACGTCCTCGCACGTTCGTAGTCGGATCGTCAAAGTCGACTTCCTCCAAAACGATAACCACCATCTCATCGAAAGATGGGACACCTTTGCCTCTATCAAGTGGTATAAGATTTCCAGGTTGCTCAGTGAGATTTTTAGAGTTTTTCGTAGTTTATATCAAGTCTATTCTTCATACCTATAGTCCACGAAGAAGACAAAAAATTAGGGTTAGTTCATCCTATCCGAACCAAGCTGAGCCTTTGCATAATCCTTTCTGTATTTGCTTTGTTGAATTTGCGGTTGCATCATCATGTCAAGTTGCTGGTCTTAGAGTCTAGTCTTTTAGAGTTTCAAGTTCTGGTCATAAGTTGTCACGCCGCCGCGGCACCATCAACATCGCCCCTGCCATCTACCACCACCGCTTATCCGCCACCGATTCGTCTACATATACCATCACCAATCCGTATCCATATACCACCACCAATCCATATCCACATACCACCACCAACCCGTATCCATATACAACCACCGCTGCCATATCCCACCACCATATATCCACCACCAATCCGAGTTCCTTTCATATTAGGTTTGTTTTCGAGACCCATCTAATTTTTGTTTCAGTTTCCTTGCCTGAGTAGGTTTCGAAAAAAAGTCTGGAGACCCCCGGGCAGTTTTTAGGCCAAAATTTTCAAAGGCAATTTTTTCCATATCCTATTTTTAGGCTTTTCTGAGTCTTTTGAGCCACGTGCCATCATATGATTTTTGTCACACTTTTTCGTCATCGCTGCCCTGATTTCCGAAAAAAAGTCAAAAAAAATCATGCCCATCCTATCAGTTTGACGAGGGAAGAGTTTTCAGACACTCGCCATTATAGTGATTTTTCGCAAAAAAAAGCGGAGCGCAAAAAAACAGAGCGAACAAAAAAGTTCCAGAGTGTTCTTTTCCCTTGTTTACGTGCACCGCTGTGATTTTGTTAGTGTTTAGGCTCGCATCTCTAGCACGGTCTAGCCCCAGACCAGCATAGTACCGTCGTTGAGCATTTATTCAACTTTGCAGATCTGAATTGATTATTGCTGACCCTTTTTGCTACCATATTATAAGCCTTTCCAACTCCACATACATCTGTGTCATGCGTTTGACTCTCCCTGGTAATCGCTCTATCCAAGCTTTGAGAGTTTTGACTACAACAGTTGCTGATCACCACCTGCTGCTTGGTAAGAACTGGTAAGAATTTGAGATTCTCTTGACAGATTTGTGACTGTCCACCACACCATCACCACCATTCCCTAGTAGTCTGTAGGATCATATTCTTGTGTGTTTCTATTGTTGCTGACCATGGCAGGATCACAAGCCGACGAGACTGACTGGGAGAATATGACAAACAAAGAGTTACATGATAAGTTTCAGCAAATGATGAGTGGACAAGCGAAAGATGTGCTAAATAGATTTGAAGAGGCCATGGAGAAGATAGATGGCATTGAGAAGGCATTCGAAACAAAGCTCGATAACAAGTTTAATGAATTGGTCGCGCATCTTCCACCGCCCGCTGCACCTGTCACACCTCTACAACAATAACAACAACAACAATAACAACATCGTCTTCCAAATCAAGTGGGAGGAGCATAGCGTGTTCCCATTGAGCCTGGTCAAACTTCTGGTGTTGTTGTACCTACTATTGGTGCTTCTATAGCTCCTTCTGCTACTGTAGAGGTGGAAGACCATTACGAGGATGAGGTTGATCAAAATCAGAACTACGTGCAACCACCAGCACCACCACCAGGTCGTCCTCATGCATATCATTGCAATGGTAGGGCTGCACCACCACCTGAGGTATGAGATCATGACCATGTTCCTAAACTGAAATTGAATATTCCACCATTTGAGGGTAGATATGTTCCTGATATATATCTTACTTGGGAGTTAGAAACTGAACAACGTTTTACATGTTTACAATATCCTGAGGAGAGACGTGTTCCTGCTGCTGTTTGTGCTTTCTCTAGTTTTGCATGTGTTTGGTGGTCTGAACATTGTAGATTATATTCCATTCCAGCTACTTGGGCTACTTTGAAAGCTGCTATGCATACTCGTTGGGTTCCACCTTATTATCAACGTGAATTACTCCAAAAATTGCAGCGTTTAAGACAAGGAAATTTTTTATAGAAGAATATTATCAGGAATTACAAACTGGCATGATTAGATGTGGTATTGTTGAGGAGAATTAAGCTATGCTTGCATGTTTTATGGGTGGATTAAATAGAGAGATTTAGACCATTCTAGAGTATAAGAAGTATACTAATATCACTCGTTTATTCCATCTTTCTTGTAAAGCTGAACGTTAAGTGCATGATCGATAGACATTGGCGCGAACTAACTTTTCTGCGGGTCGATCTTCATCATCGACACCACGTGCATCCTCTACTTCGATTGGACCAACACCTCCCTCAGGTGCACCTCCAGTTGTGATACAAGAAAGCAGGCAAAACCACCACTATATGCCAAGAGCACACCTGCTGGGCCTGCGCAGAGCTCTTCTTCTTCCATGGCATCAACAGGGCACACACATGATATTATGTGTTGTCGTTGTAAGGGAAGAGGACATTTTGCGAGAGAATGCAAATCTCAGCGTGTGATGATTGTTACTAAGGATGGTGGGTATGATTCCGCTAGTGACTATGATGAGGAGACTTTGGCTCTTATTACACATGAAGAACATAGTGGATATGATTCTGATCATGAGACACAATACATGGCTCCTGAAGATGATGACAGGTATGAATGTTTAGTTGCTCAACGTGTTTTGAGTGTGCAGGTTACACAAGCTGAGCAAAATCAGAGGTATAATTTGTTCCATACAAACGGAGTTGTGAAGGAGCATTCTGTTCATGTCATCATAGATGGAGGGAGCTGCAATAACTTGGCTAGCATGGAGATGGTGGAGAAGCTATCTCTCACCACAAGACCACATCCACATCCTTACTACATCCAATGGTTCAAGAATAACGACAAGGTTAAGGAAACACGTACTGTTCGTGTGCATTTTAGTATCTCTACATATGCTGATTATGTTGATTGTGATGTGGTACATGTGCAAGCATGTTCCTTATTACTTGGTAGACCATGGCAATTTGATAAAAAAAATTGTACACCATGGTAGAAACAATGAGTATACTCTTGTTCATAAGGATAAAAATATTACTTTGCTTCCTATGACTCCTGATTCCATTTTGAAAGATGATATTAATAGAGCTACTAAAGCAAAACAGGAGAGAAATAAGAGTGAAAATCAAATTGTGGCAAAAGAATTTGAGAAACAAATGAAGCCTAATAATAAACCATCTAGTGTTGTTTCTGAAATTAAATTGAAAAGTGCATGTTTACTTGCCACCAAATCTGATATTGATGATCTAGATTTTAGCAAATCTGTTTGCTATGCTTTTGTGTGCAAAGAGGCATTATTTTCATTCGAGGACGTGACTTCCTCTTTGCCCCCTGCTGTCACTAACATTTTGCAGGAGTTCGCTGACGTCTTTCCACAAGACGTGCCACCGGGATTACCACCTATTCGAGGGATTGAGCATCAAATTGACTTAATTCTCGATGCATGATTACCCAGCCATGCACCATACCGTACCAATCCAGAGGAGACGAAGGATACTATGCGTCAAGTACAAGAACTACTCAACAAAGGTTATATACGTGAATCCCATAGTCCTTGTGATGTTCCTATCATTTTAGTGCCGAAAAAGGATGGTACATCGCGTATGTGCGTTGATTGTAGAGGCATTAATAATATTACTATTTGTTATCATCATCCTATTCCTAGGCTAGATGATATGCTTGATGAATTGAGTGGCTCTACAATATTCTCCAAAGTTGATTTGTGTAGTGGATACCATCAAATTTGTATGAAATTGGGAGATGAATGGAAAACAACATTTAAAACTAAGTTTGGATTATATGAGTGGTTAGTCATGCCTTTTGGGTTAACTAATGCACCTAGTACTTTCATGAGATTAATGAACAAAGTTTTATGTGCTTTCATTGGACGATTTGTGGTAGTTTACTTTGATGACATATTGATTTATAGCAAATCTTTGGAGGAACATTTGGAACATTTACGTGCTGTTTTATTGCTCTACGTGATGCACGTTTGTTTGGTATCCTTGGAAAGTGCACCTTTTGCAACGACTGAGTATATTTTCTTGGCTATGTTGTTACTCCACAGGAATTGAAGTTGATAAAGCCAAGATTGAAGCTATTGAGAGTTGGCCGCAGCCCAAAACGGTCACACAAGTGAGGAGTTTCCTTGGTCTCGCTGGTTTCCATAGGCGTTTGTGAGAGATTTCAGCACCATTGCTGCACCTCTCAACGAGCTTACAAAGAAGGATGTGCCTTTTGTTTGGGGTACCGCGCAAGAAGAAGCCATCACGATATTGAAAGATAAGTTGACACATGCTCCTTTAATCCAACTTCCTGATTTTAATAAGACTTTTGAGCTTGAATGTGATGCTAGTGGAATTGGATTAGGAGGTGTGTTATTACAAGATGGCAAACCTGTTGCATACTTTTTTGAAAAATTGAGGGCCTAGTCTGAACTATTCTACTTATGATAAAGAATTATATGCTCTTGTTCGGACCTTAGAAACATGGCAACATTATTTATGGCCCAAGGAATTTGTTATATATTCTGATCATGAATCTTTGAAACACATTAAAAGTCAAGCAAAACTGAACTGTAAAAATGCTAAATGGGTTGAATTCATTGAGACTTTCCCTTATGTCATTAAACACAAGAAGGGTAAAGAAAATGTTATTGTTGATGCATTGTCTCGTGATTATCCTATGCTTTCACAACTTGACTTTAAAATATTTGGTTTGGAGACCATCAAAGATCAATATGTGCATGATGCTGAATTTAAAGATGTATTGCAGAATTGTAAGGAAGGGAGAACTTGGAACAAGTTCGTTCTTAACGATGGATTTGTGTTTCGTTCTCACAAGCTATGCATTCCAGCTAGCTCCGTTAGTCTTTTGTTGTTGCAAGAGGCGCATGGAGGAGCATTAGTGGGACACTTTGGCATCAAGAAGATGGAGGATATACTTGCTACACATTTCTTTTGGCCAAAGATGAGATGGGATGTTGAGCGTTTTGTTGCTCGCTGCACTACATGTCAAAAAGCTAAGTCACGACTCAATCCTCATGGTTTATATATGCCTTTGCCTGTACCTAGTGTTCCTTGGGAGGATATATCTATGGACTTTGTTTTAGGTTTACCTCGAACAAAGAAGGGGAGGGATAGCATATATCTATGGACTTTATTCGCTTGCATGGTGTGCCAAATACTATTCTTTCAGATCGTGATACTAAATTTCTTAGCCACTTTTGGAGATGTTTATGGGCTAAGTTGGGGAGTAAACTGCTTTTTAGTACTACTTGTCACCCCAAACTGATGGACAAACTGAAGCAGTCAATAGAACATTGTCTACTATGCTTAGGGTTGTTTTGAAGAATAATAAGAAAATGTGGGAAGAATGCTTGCCTCATATTGAATTTGCTTACAATCGTTCATTGCATTCTACTACTAAGATGTGCCCTTTTGAAATTGTGTATGGTTTCCTACCTCGTGCACCTATTGATTTGTTGCCTCTTCCATCTCCGGAGAAGGTTAATTTTGATGCTAAAGAACATGCTGAATTGATTTTAAAAATGCATGAGTTAACTAAGGAAAACATTGAGTGTATGAATGCTAAAAATAAACTTGCTGGAGATAAGGGTAGAAAACATGTTGTGTTTGCACCTGGAGATCTTGTTTGGTTACATTTGCGTAAGGATAGATTTCCTAATTTGCGCAAATCCAAGCTAATGCCACGTGTTGCTGGTCATTTTAAGGTGTTAGAGAAAATAAATGATGGTGCATATAAACTTGAGCTGCCTGCAGATTTTGGGGTTAGTCCCACTTTTAACATTGCAGATTTGAAGCCTTATTTGGGTGAGGAGAATGAGCTTTCGTCGAGGACGACTTCATTTCAAGAAGGGGATGATGATGAGGACATCAATACCATTGTTACACCCACAGCCCCCATTGCTATACATACTGGACCAATTACTAGAGCTTGCGCATGCCAATTGGATTATCAGGTACTTTCGTTTCTTGGTAACGATTCTAATGTTCATGAGAATATGATGTTGCCTAAATTGGATACATTTATTTTGCTTACAAATGAATGGCCTAGTTTGGACAAGAAAGATGAACCTTCGAGCAAGTTCAAGCATGGAGATGATGGCATGCACAAGGGGATCAAGAACATAGTTACAAGTGATGATTTAAGGACTTGGAAGCCACCATAAGGAGTGCATGAAGCCTTGGACAAAATATACAAGATGCCACTTCATAAATTTCATCCAGAGGCTATTCTAGGTGCTGCGTCACCTTATTATTGGGCCAGGCCCATGTATTTTCGAAATACTTAAGTATAGGCTATTTTTAGAGTCCGTATGTGTGGGGAAACAAGAGTTAGGGTTGGTTTCGGAGCCCTCCTCCAAGGGCCAGGAAATCCCCCCCCCTCTTCCTCCATATATACAGCCCTTAGTGCGTCATTTAGACTTTGGGGGTTTTGTTTAGATTAAAGTTCGCCATAGCTGCAACTTCGCGTACTTCGTTTGTGTTCAACGACCAGACAAAGGCGTCACAGAACCCCACCTTGATCAATAAAGCTTTCATCTTATATTCGCCATATCCAGATTGCAATCTTAGTTTCTTGCTTGTTCTTCGTTTGCCTGCAGAAAACAGACCTTCATGGTCAGGTTGATCGTGTACCGGCATAGTCAATAACCTCTCGGAGTTGGTGTAACGATTGCTAAGGCGCAACGTCCTCGCACATTCGTAGTCGGATCATCAAAGTCGACTTCTTCCAAAATGATAGCCACCATCTCATCGAAAGACGGGACACCTTTGCCTCTATCAACTTGTAAGTGAAAATGCAATACATCACACATTCCCTCTTGAGCAGCGTGCGGGGCCAACCGTGTGGGGGTGCGACGCGGACACGGCAGGCATTTCGTTTTGAACTTGTAACTTGTAAAATTTGGTTCTCCTCCATGGTGCGACTGATAGATATAAATAACGATTTTCCCTAGAGTAATGAGAAGTTTGGTTCTGGCGCGGTTCATGCATGGAGTACGTACAAAAATTATGAAGTTGATGCGAAAGGTAAGATAATTACTAGTAGTACCATATACTGCTACATGGATTTGATGGAAAGATAAATATACATACGAATCCATCAATGAGATCCTCACGCCCTAGTGTGTCGGGTCACCAACTGATGTGTGAGGAGCGGTGGCATTGGCGGCGAGCTCAACGTGCTTCTGAACAATGACGTACAAGGTTGCCTTGCGGTACAAGAAGGCCAGCGACCAATCATCCTCCACTTGCACATAGTAGTCCTTGTGGACGATTTGCGCGTGGACGTGGGTGATTATGTCGACGGTGTCTTGCTGCGCCAAGCACTGCGTGGCGAGCGCGACCTCGAGGTGGACATTCTCCGGCGCGATGGCAGGCAGTCGCAGGGCCACCAGTGCGTCGAAGAGGTTGTCACCATAGAGGCCGTTGAGGGTGGCAGGCATCACAGAGCCTGGGCACATGTGCTGGAGGCGTGCGTCAAGGTTGTCCGCGAGCTTCTTGACGATGGTGAACTTGTTGAGCAAGCCGGCAGGATATCGTCGAACAAGGAGACAAAGTTGTCGTCCAAGCGGCCTCTCGCCCTGGCGGCCTCAAGCATTACCTGGAGATGTTCCTCGGTGTCGAGCCGCAGGCCCGCGTCATGGACCATCTGGCACAGCCGGCTGATGTTCGCGCTCATCGCCTCCGTGGGTCTAGGTTCTAGTCAACTGATCTTGCGACATGTTTGTTGGCCATCTACTCCTCGGCACTCTACTGCACCTGCCTTTGGATGTATGATAGGTGGCCCAGCCACCTGTTGGGCCCATGTGTCATATACCCAAAGGAAGGTGCAGTAAGTCAATGAAGCTATGTCCCCTCCGTGCCGGTGCAGTATAGTCATCTCACCAGACCTCTAATTGGGGCCAAACGAGAGAACTTTGATGTTTACTGGTTTATTGGTCCCCTTCGCATTTTGCACCAAGTTTTGACCTTTGGTTTAACTAAGAAATTGTTAATGCATGTAACCAAAAATGTTGTGCTAAGGAAAGTCATAGTGGGAGTAACTTAGCAAGTAACATACCGCAGTCCAAGACAAGTTTGCTTATGTGGCATGTATTTAATGAGGAGAGATGTGTTTAGAGTAACATAATATGTTACTATAACATAAAGTTTTCCAAGAAAAGATGAGTCTACAAGATAATAAATGAAGCCATCTATGACACTACTACTATGTTACTTTGCACTATGAAGGTAGTAACTTAGACTAGTGTAATATGCATGACACTAGTATTAGTTCATTGCATGTAATGCTATTAATTAGCAAAAAGACATTAAGTTCTCTCGCTTTCCCCTTCGTCTTGGTCATGGTGCACAACTCTAAGAGCATGGTTAATAGTATAGCCAGCTGCTGGCTATATGATGTTTCTATGTCATATAGAGCCATCACTTGTAGCCACTCATACAATAAGGTTAGCTATAAGGCTGGCTATAAGAGTACTACTTTTTCTCACCTTCTCTCTCTCTTTCTTCAAATTTATTGTATCAGCCTAGGAATCCGCATATAGCTAGGCTCTTGCATGAGAGCCCACTCCTCTTTTTCACTTGCTCTAAGATGACTTATACACCTAGACAGAGGTAGTAGTCTCAAGTCATTGGATGCATACGCAACCTACGTCTCGTATTGGGTGATTTCTTTTTCGTGGAAAATGACAGGGAACGAGGTGGGTAGTTAATGCACCGCACATAAAAGTTTTGGGATTACTATTTTCTTTTCGTAACATGACTAATGCACCAGTCCGGAGGGAGTACAATAGTAGTCTTCGATTGCAATTTTTTGTTGGTACCTTACCAAGCTGAGTGCTCGGTGAGTACAATAGTAGTCTGATTGATGAGACTTCATATTTGAGCCATCTACTGGAAGGAATAAAACAATACACCATGTATTTATTTATAGAGGGAGTAGTGCATTTTTTGTGACATGCATTACTAGATATTGCTAGTCAAATACTATATCCAGATGGACGTGGTAGTACCACTAAATCCAGATGGTGGTGCTAGTACTGGTAGTAGTACTACCAATGTACTAGTACTGTACTACCCGTTGGTCAAATTATTACGTGTTGCTCCTCAAAGTGAAGTGACAAGACCCTGCGCCGGAGATGACACCTGAGTGTAGGCTCCGTGTTCGGCAAACCATAGTCAGCCTCACCATCTGCAGTCACTATCATCATGGTTGTAGAGCTAGCCTGCTTACGACTAGCCGTGTTCAACATAATTTCCCATGCGTAGATGCTCGTGCATTGCATAGAACACCAAGATTGGGGGTGGGCGGTGCCGGCAGCGGCGATTGCGCCAGATTTTTCCATGGCCTTCTAGATGTGGTGGGGAGGAGATAAGGCTGATTGTGAGAGACAAGGAGTTGGTTGTAAATAGGGAACAAGTGCGGGCATTTGTTTGTAAAACTGCAAAAGTTTGGTTTGTATGCGTCAAATCTAGACCCGATGGCTATTGGTGAAAGATGGCAGGCACAACATCATCACCAACTCAGGACCTCTTTGATTCGCAGGATTTTGAAAACGCAGGAATAGGACACGACAATATTACAAGTTTCAAGCTGATATTACAAATGTTAGGAGTAATGCTGCACCTATGAAGCAGGAATTGCTAGGAAGTTTATGTAAGAACTTTCGTTACTTTAGGTGGATGCAGCATTATCATACAAACTAAAATCCATCGCCCCGACAAGTCACTAATGGGCAAATAAATTATCAAGTCTCTGGCCACTTGATGTTTCAAAAACAAATTCAGCTTCTACAGAGACTTTGTCAGTTAGGCTTAGATGCTTGCGGTGACCAGTGCGCCATTCATTGTTGTGCCAGAGAATGCCAAACCTCATTACCTTTAACACACTTGCCTCCAGAACAAATAACCTGGCCAATTTAATCTCAGATGTGATGCCTCAGTAGTCGATCAAATTGATTTCTATAAGATGGATATCAAGGCATTCGATGAGATTGTTATAGTGCAACACATTTTTCACTTTTGGGTCTTTTTTATCTGCAAAAGAAGAGAATATATTAGAGCAGCTGGCTGTATAAGATTGTCGTGTAATCATGATGTACCAATATCATTCGCTCATACGATAGGGTTGGCTGGCTAGTGATATTTTTTCACTCTCACTCTCTCTTTCTCTTTCCTCTCATTTACCTAGGAGCACGTGAAGAGCTTGGGCATTTGTTGCCTTCCACTATGTGGTCGATGCCATATTTCTCAAAAGTATGCCACACAATACACATCGATGTCAAATCAAAAGATTTTGGCACCGCTGTGCACACAGACCCACATGTATAAACAAATCAATCAAACCAACTACACCAGCCTCTCACTCTCCCAACCAAGTGTTTTTATTACCTCGGTCCTCTCCCTCTCCCACGCAAGTGTTTTTTCATTGTGTGAGTTAATTTGGCACCGGAGCAAAGTAGGTGATCCAGATTGGGGCACCAGGTGAGCAACGGAAGGGCATTGATGCCAAATGCATCACAAGTTAATTTGGCACGTGTTTTGGCCTACATAGTGGAGAGCCGTTATAGCCCACTTTTGTGCTACCTCGTATTTAGTGTAAAATTTTGACCATAGATGCCAATGCATGTCACCAAAATTTATACCATTTGAAATTATGTTCAAATATGAATCCAACGATATAATTTTTAGTGACATGCATTAACATTTTGTCAATTAAATCTATGGAAATTTTGATACTACAAAATAGGAAGAGTAAACCAGGACGGAGGTAGTACTTGCTCTTAGGTAACCATAGAGTTACTAGTCTAAGTTATTTTCCACTATGACTAGCCTAGGCTACTATAGTAGTACAACAAAAAATGATGCAGGTGATCACGTGAGAAAAAAAATACTAAAAACATTTCTTTCGGTGCAGTGCGTACATGCAGTTTTGAACACTACACTTGTCAAAAAAATTGAGCTACGTTGTGATTACAGTTACTAATTGGAAAGAAGTTTCACCTCGATAGGTAGCTTCTCCGTGCATGGAAAGCATGTAAGGAATCCAACAACTTGATCCAGATTGGGGATGATAGATTTTATTGCCAAGATCTTCACTATGCGCATAGACTGGGTCAAGCTTGTGGGAATCATTTTCTGGATGACAATCGTAAATACATCAAGAAGATATTTAAAAATGTGAATTTCAATAAGACGGAGAAGAAGATGAGTGATGTACTTGAATGATTACAGATCCAATAAAGAGTTTGGAGAATTTGGCAGACGAGTACACCAACATTGTCAATTTCGGCGTGCCAATGACCCTGATTTTTGTTGGACCTTCTAGATCAAATACAGGCAATCTCTCAAGGAAAGGCGCATTCTCAACGACCATAACATGGAACGGCTGGAGTGATCTCTTCCCAATTGATGCCTTGTTGCGGGGCCAGCAAGACACATAAATCCATCGGAGTTTCGTCGAGGCGATGTGGAGGCTAATGAACCCGTGGATCAGCTCAAGACGAAGGTACTCGAGCGCAGTACAGCTGCGGAGCAGGTTCTCCATAGCCTTCTTCGAGATGCCAACGTCGAAGAGGTCGAGCTGCTTGAGTTGAGGGAGAAGAAGGGCACGTGCGGCATTAATCTGAGGAAGATAGCAGGAGCTGAAGCTGGTGCGGCGCAGCATTGGCATGAGGCGGAGTGCGGACATCGGCAGATAGCGACACCGTCCAGCTTCAAAGCTGAGCTCCTTGAGCTGATCTAGCGTGGGGGATAAGAACCACTCGTCGAACTTGGCTTGGACCTTGCAGTTGGTATTGAACATGCGGATGTCAAGGCATCTAGCTAGCCCGGGGTGCGATGAAAGGATCTTAGAGACTACGGCCATGCGTTTGCAATCCCCATCGTAGAGGCAGCAGTCGACGATGAGGTTGAGGGGGACGCGGTGCTAGAGGGGGCACCACCACCGAGAGAGCAGGGCGGTCCGCATGACATATTTGGTGGGGAGGAGGCCGATGATGACGAGCAGCATGTCGTCGGGGAGGCTGCTGATGAAGTCCAGGCTCACCGGATGCGGTTTTGGCTCGAGCCGCCTCCACTTGTTGGCTGCCTCGCCGTCCATCTCAGTCGGCGGCGACGCTGGTGTACACGTATGCTGGTGTGTGTTGTGTTCTGGCCTACTGGGTGTGCGCGAGTGCGTCCTTCTGAGCATGTCGCCGTGCAGTGGTGAATTGTGCGCGAGTGTGTCCTTCACGCAGAAGAAGTGTGCCCTCAATTTACTAGCATGTGGGGTGCTACCCCGAGTGGTTTCATCTTTGTTTACTTCACCGTGTGTCAGATGGGCCTCTAGTTTACTTATTTCCACCCACTTCCACATGGGACAACACACGAAGATAGATAACACGAGCTGACAAGGCAGCATGTGGACAGGTTGATCGGTCAACTAAACAATATACGGAGCTATATGCTGACACTGCTTCTGATAAGCTCGAACAAATATAAGTGAAGAACATGAGCATCATATTTCTTTCTCTCAAAATAATTTAAGTGAAGCAAGAGATAAATTTTTTAAAAATTTACTAACTACCAAATAAATCTAATTGAAGCATGAGAGCTTTTATTAAAAAATAACAAAGCACACCGTGCTCAAAAGGATATTAGTGAAGCGCTAGAGCAATTCCATAGCTCATAAAGATTTAAGTGGAGTATAGAGAGCAATTCTAACAAGTCATGGCAGAATTTTGACTCTCTCAAATAGGTGTGTCGAGCAAGGATTCATGACTTCAAATAAAAATAAAAACAAGCAAAGACTCATATCATACGAGACGCTCGAAGCAAAACTCATAATATGTGACAAATAAAAATATAGTTCCAAGTAAAATACCGATGGTCGTTATAAGAAAGAGGGGATGCCACTCGGGCATCCCCAAGCTTAGTTGCTTGTTTCTCTTTAGATTAGAGCTTGGGATGCCATGGGAATCCCCAAGCTTAGGCTCTTCTTACTCCTTATTCCTTCCTCCATCATAACATCACCCAAAACTTGAGAACTTCAATCACACAAAACTCAACAGAACCTTCGTGAGATCCATTAGTATAAGAAAGAAAATCACTACTATAAGTACTGTTGCAAACCCATTTAGATTTTATTTTTGGATTATATCTAGCATATTCCAACTTTTCTATGGCAAAAACTCTTCAAAGGTAACCATAGAATTATCAAAAAAAGCACACAACGCAAAGAAAATAGAATCTGTCAAAAGCAGAACAGTCTGTAGCAATTTGGATATTTCGAATAGTTCTGTAACTCCAAAAATTCTGAAAAATTAGGACCACCTGAAAAAATTGTATGTCAATCTTCTGAAGCAGAATTGGTATTTTATCACACTTCTGTTAAAAACGAAAATTATTTTCGTGAGCGCAAAAGTTTCTATTTTTCAGCAATATCAAATCAACTATCACCCAACATGATCCCAAATGCTTTGCTTGGCAGAAACACTAACTAAAACACAAAAAAAACACAATCATAATAGTAGCATAATTGGGCCAACAACCGAGAACAAAAGAAAAAGAGAAAAATAAATTTTATTCATTGGATTGCCTCCCAACTAGCGCTATCGCTTTACGCCCCTAGCTAGGCATAATGCAAGGATCTAAGTGTTGTCATCTTTCTCTTTGATTTTCTTAGAGGTGCTTTTGTCAAGAGGTTTTGCAAAGACAACATTAATATATTATCCATGGAAACCTTAGTACTATCAAGTTGCTTATCATCATAACCCCTTTGATTTCCAACAACAATCCAAGAATAATGTTGATTAACATCATTGAAAACTTGTTGGGTTATATCTAAAACAGGGACTTCCTTTTTAAGATTGTCATAAAATATTTTATTATCCCCAAGAAAATATCTTAACGCATAATCACTATTATAAAGAATTTCATCTATCACCGGTTTTTCATGATTCATACCATAGAAATCAAAGATTACCCTTGTTTCCCGAACTATGTAATCAAATTCATTCATAAGAACAAGGGTGGCCAACTTTTTACCTTTGGGATTCTTTATAACGGGCAACTCAAAAAACAATCTTTGCAAGGTAAGATGTGTACAGATAAATTTATTTTCAAGTTTCAGAACTAGTGCTAAAATAGCTTCCGCATAAGATTTAGTCCTCTTAAGTATAGGAACAACATCAAGGCTTAAATTTCCAACACAATTGAAAAAATCTTGGATACATTCTTTTCCTATAACATTACCTTGCCCCAAAACAAAAGTTTTAGCATCCAGATTGCCAGATCGTCCAATTTTAGGAGTTAGGCCATCATCTGTTTCTGCCATACCGAAATCACTCATGATTGCAAATGAAAAGATAGATCTGACAAGAAAACAACAAACAAAAAAGAGGGCGAATAAAATGGTATTTTTTTGTGAAGTGGGGGAGAGGAAAACGAGAGGCAAATGTCAAATAATGTAAATTGCAAGGAGATGAGATTTTTGATCAGGAATCTGGTAGATGTTGATGATGCCTCCCAGGCAATGGTGCCAAAAATTCCTTTTGATGTTTGCTTGAACTACGTCGGTATTCCCCAAAGAGGAAGGGATGATGCGGCACAACAACGGTGGGTATTTCCCTTAGTGATGAGACCAAGGTTATTGAAGCACTAGGAGAACCATGCAACACGTAAACAGCTCCTGCACACAATGAACAAATACTTGCAACCCGACGTAAGAGAGGGGTTGTCAGTCCCTCACGGTAAAAAGATAGGTAAATTGTACTAGATTGGATAAATAGATCTCGCTGGAACACATGATAAAACAAATAAAGAAAAATTGCAGCAAGTTATTTTTTATTTTTGGATTAATAGATCTAAAAATAAAAGCAAATAAAAATAGATCGCAAAGGAAAATATAATAAAGAAGAGACCCGGGGGCCATAGATTTCACTAGTGGCTTCTCTCGAGAAAAATAGCAAATGGTGGGTAAATGAATTATTGTTGGGAAATTGATAGAACTTCAAATAATCATGACGATATCCAGGCAACGATCATTATATAGGCATCACATACAAGATTAGTAGACCGACTCCTGCCTGCATCTACTACTATTACTCCACACATTGACTGCTATCCAGCATGTATCTAGTGTATTATGTTCATGGAGAAACGGAGTAATGAAATAAGAACGATGGCATGATGTAGACAAGATCTATTTATGTATAAATAGACCCCATCTTTTTATCATTAATAGAAATGATACATACGTGTCGGTTCCCCTTGTGTCACTGGGATCAAGCACCGTAAGATCGAACCCATCACAATGCACCTCTTCCCATTGCAAGATAAATAGATCAAGTTGGCCACACAAAACCAAAATATCAAAGAAGAAATACGAGGCTATAAGCAATCATGCATTAAAGAGATCAAAGAAGACTCAAATAACTTTCATGGATAAAAACATAGATCTGATCATAAACTCAAAGTTCATCGGATCCCAACAAACACACCGCAAAAAGAGTTACATCATATGGATCTCCAAGAGACCATTGTATTGACAATAAAAAGAGAGAGGAAGCCATCTAGCTACTAACTACGGACCCATAGGACTACAAAAGACTACTCACGCATCCTCGGAGAGGCACCAATGAGGATGATCAACCCCTCTGTGATGCGTCTAGATTGGATCAGGTGGCTTTGGAACTTGCGGCAGCTGGAATTGATTTTCGTCGACTCCCCTAAGGTTTCTGGAATATCTGGGTATTTATAGAGCAAAGAGGTAGTGCAGGAGGCCACCGAGGTGGGCACAACCCACCTGGGCACGCCTGGGGGCCCAGGCATGCCCTGGTGGGTTGTGCCCCCCTCGGGGCACCCCTGAGGTGCTTCTCTGGCCCATTGGGTGTCTTCTGGTCCATAAAAATCCACAAAAGTTTCGTTGCATTTGGACTCCGTTTGGTAATGATTTCCTATGTTGTAAAAAACAAACAGAAAATAACAACTGGGACTGGGCACTATGTCAATAGGTTAGTACCAAAAATCGATATAAAATGATTTTAAAACCTCCAAGAATGATAATATAACCGCATGGAACAATCAAAAATTATAGATACGTTGGAGACGTATCAGCGTCCACTATGCCTACAACACTTTGAATATGCCTAGTCCTATAAGATAGATGCAGTCATATGTGTGGATAAGATGTATATAGGCGCGGTAGTATCAGAGGCCGTCAGGACCTCAGCTCCCGCCAAGAAAGAGAAGAAAGTTAAGGGAACCATCAGTGATTTGCCATAGAGTTCGACTGGCAAAAGATCCAAGGCTGCTCCCTTTGCAATGAAGAAATTTCTAGCACGGCAGGACGTCACTGATGGTACTTTCAGCATTAGTGTTACCCTTGACGACAAATAGGAAAGCGCGCTCATTGTCTTTCAGCGGGCGAATGTTGATCTGTTTTCCTGGCAACCACCTGACATCCCCAGTGTTCCCAGGGAGGTAATCGAGCACCACCTTGCCGTCTGTCCTCATGCCCGCCCCGTCAAACAAAAAGTCAAGAAGCAGGCCTTGGAGCGGCAATAGTTCATTGCTGAGGAAATTAAGAAGCTAGAAGCAGCAGGTTTGGTCCGAGGAGTACTGCATCCAACTTGGTTAGTGAATCCAGTGGTGGTGCGCAAGGCTAACTAGAAGTGGAGACTGTGTATTGAATTCACTGACATAAACAAGGCTTGTCCAAAGGATCGCTTCACCCTGCCGCGCATTGATCAAATTGTGATTCCATCTCTAGATGTGATTTTCTTTCCTTCCTTGATGCGTACTCTGGGTACCACCAGATCTTCATGGCCAAGGAAGACGAAGAAAAGACCACCTTTATTACACCATGTGGCACGTACTGCTTTGTGCGTATGCCTTTCGGGCTAAAAAGTGCTGGTTCAATGCCCGCAAGGGCCATGCAGATTGGTTTCAAACCGCGGCTGCACAGAAACAATGAAGCATATATGTATGATATAGTGGTCAAAACTAAGGACAAATCTTCACTTATTGAGGATTTGGAAGAAACCTTTGCAAATTTGTGCAAGATCAACTTGAAGCTCAGCCCAGATAAATATGTGTTTGGCGTTCCGTCCAACAAGCTTCTTGGTTTCTTTGTGTTTCAGCGAGGGATTGAAGACAACCCCGACAAGATCAAGGTGATAGAACAGATTCAAACTTGAAAGACCGTCAAGGATGTGAGGCGTCTGACTAGCTATGTGGCCACACTGAGAAGATTCATTACTAAATCCGCTGAGCGCGCCTTGTCGTTCTTCAAAATATTGAAGAAGGCTGGTCCAATGAAATGGACTCCGTAGGCCGAGTCAGTGCTGCAGGATTTGAAAGCTTACCTTTCCTCTCCTCCAACCCTGGTCGCACCCAAACCGCAAGAGCCGTTGCTGTTGTATCTAGCGGCAACGAATTAAGTGGTTAGTGCTGCCCTGGTGGCATAGAGAGAAGTGGACAATGGATAAGGTACTGCGGCAGAACCACCTAGTGTTGAACCAACCTTGTCCCCGGCAAGGCTTGCCGACGGTGATAGATGAGAGCCAAATATCAGTGCTGATAAGCGGGAGGGGATTGCAAGGAAGAAGATGGTGCAACGGCTCGTTTACTTTGTTAGCTCCCTCTTGCAGGGGTCTAGATCATGGTATTCTGGAGTCCAAAAGTTGATCTTCGGCCTCCTTATGGCCTCGAGGAAGCTGTGCCATTACTTTCAAGCCCATGAGATCAGTGTTGTGACTCGGCTCCCACTTCAGCGAATCTTGAGGAACCTCGAAGCCACCAGCAGGATAGTGGAATGGGTTCTGGAGCTGTCAAGTTTTGCTTTAAAATTTGAGAGCACAACAACTATCCAAAGTAGGGCACTGGCAGAATTCATAGCAGAATGGACGCCAACGCCTAATGAAGAGATTATGGAAACTGCCTTCCCCGGCAAGGAGGCCCCTAAGGAATGGGTCATGTACTTTGATGGTGCTTTCTTGCTCCAAGGTGCTGGCGCACGAGTATTACTCATTGCACCCACTGGAGAACACCTCAAGTACGTCATCCAAATGCATTTCCCCAGAGAAGATGCCACTAACAACACAGCAGAATATGAAGGGATCCTTGTCGGGTTCCGAGTTGCCATAGAATTGGGAATCAAGAAGTTGATCATACACGGCGACTCCTAGCTCATTGTGAAGCAGGTCAATATGGATTATCAGAGCCCATTGATGGAAGCATACGTGGAAGAAGTGAGGAAGATAGAGGAACACTTTGATGGGATGCAAACAGAGCAAATGCCTGGTGCGGAAAACAACATTGCCGATCACCCATCAAAGTGTGCTGCACAGAAGCTTCCTGTGGAACCAGGCACTTTTGTGCTCCATCGCACCCAACCATCAGTTTCTCCATCAGCCTTGGACAGAAAAAGAAAAAACTCAACACCGGTAAACATTTCCCAGTAGAGCTCCCTGAAGCTGCTGGTGAGAAGGTTGCCGGGGGACGATCATACACTACCTGGTGGGCCACGCTCTCAGGCAGAATCCCAAGTTCTTGCCATTGAGGAAAGCGCTCCCACCGATGAAGAAATGCCTTTGGTCCTTGTTGCCGAGCCCCAGGCTCCGGCATGGGCACAACACATTGTCCAATTCTTGTAAACTGGAGAACTTCCCGACGATCCAGAGGAATCTGAGAAAGTGGGCCGACAATCGAGTATGTACCAGTTTGTGGACAACATTCTGTATAGAAAGAGGCTGAACAATGAAAGCTGAAGTGTATCAGTGAAGAAGATGGACTAGTGCTGTTGGCAGAGATACATGGGGGTGTGTGTGGCTCACATATGGGATCTAGAGCGCTTGTCGAAAAAGCTTTTCTGCAAGGATTCTACTAGCCCACCGCCCTCCGGATGCTACTGAGCTCGTCACCAAGTGTGAAGCATGCCAGTTTCATTCCAAGAATATTCACCAACCAGCTCAAGCCTTGGAGACCATCCCTTTATCCTAGCCTTTCACGGTCTGGGGACTCGACATCTTGGGCCCTTTCCTCGTGCTATTGGGGGCTTTGAATTCTTGTATGTGGCTATCGACAAGTTTACAAAGTGCCCCAAAGTAGTGCTAGTGAGAAAGGCGACAGTCCAATCAGCTATCAAGTTCCTCAAACGACTGGTGTGTCGTTTTGGAGTACCCAATAGGGTAATTACCGACAATGGTACCCAATTCACAAGCCGCGCCTTCGTGCAGTACATCCAAAGCCTTGGAAGCAAGTTCTCTTTCGCCTCTGTTGCTCACCCAAGGAGCAACGGATAGGCTGAAAGGATGAACGCAGAATTGCTCTGAGGGCTGAAAATAAGAACTTTTGAGAGATTGCGAAATACTAGAAATCGCTAGATTGATGAGTTACCTGTGGTTCTTTGGTCAATGAGGACTACACCAAATTGAGGTACTGGCCAGAATCCCTTCTCCCTGGTATATGGTGCAGAAGCAGTGCTCCCCATGGTACTCATATACAGGTCGCCTCGGGTACTTGCCTACGATGAAGTGGCGCAAGAGCATCTACGACATGACGATGCCATGCTCCTCAAAGAAGACCGTCTCCGGGCAACTGTACGTGCTGCATGATACCAACAAGCCTTGCGCCACTTGATACGTCCATTTTGCATCATGTTTTCTTACTGTTATTTATAATGTTTTTATCCATAATAATGCCTTTTGGAGTAATTATAATGCCTTTTCTCTCATAATATGCAACGTACACACCAAGGGGGAGAATTCTGGCAGCTGGAAATCTGGACCTGGAAAAGCTATGTCAGGCTACCTATTCTCCACAACTCCAAATGAGCTAAAACTTCACGGCGATTTTTATGGAATATATAAGAATTATTGGAGCAAATAACTACTAGAGGGGGGACAGGGCCCCTTGGCGCGTCCTGGGGGTTGTGGCCTCCTCGGCCCACCTCCTGAACATGGGCAGGAGCACTTTTGCCCTCTGGCGGAGCGATTCCGCTGGGGGAACTTCCCTCTCGGAGGTGGAAATCATCATCATCATCACCAAAAACTCTCCCATCTTGGGGAGGGCAATCTCCATCAACATCTTCAACAACACCATCTCCTCTCAAACCCTAGTTCATCTCTTGTGTTCAATCTTGTTACCGGAACTATAGATTGGTACTTATGGGTGACTAGTAGTGTTGATTACATCTTGTAGTTGATTACTATATGGTTTATTTGGTGGAAGATTATATGTTCAGATCCAATATGCTATTTAATACCCCTCTAATCATGAGCATGTTTATAATTTATTAGTAGTTACCTTTGATCTTGAGGTCACGGGAGAAACCACGTTGCAAGTAATCATGTGAATTTGACATGTGTTCGATATTTTGAAAGTATGTATGGTGTGATTCCCTCAGTGGTGTCATGTGAACGTAGACTAACAAATACTTCACCATATTTGGGCCTAAGCGAATGCATTGTGGAGTAGCAATTAGATGATGGGTTGCGAGAGTGACAGAATGTTAAACCCCAGTTTATGCGCTATTCCATAAGGGACCGATTGGATCCCAAAGTTTAATGCTATGGTTAGAATTTATTCTTAATACTTTTCTTGTTGTTGCGGATGCTTGCGGGAGGGTTAATCTTAATTAGGATCTTTCTTCAAGTAAGAACAGCACCTAAGCACCGGTCCAGCCACATATCAAATTATCAAAGTAGCAAACACGAACCGAACCAACATGATGAAAGTGACTAGATGAAATTCCCGTGTACCCCGAAGAACGCTTTACCTATTATAAAAGACCATTGTGGCCTGTCCTTTGCCTCAAAAGGATTGGGCTACCTTGCTGTACTTTTGTTACTACTATTTTTACATGCTCGTAACAAAGTATCTTACTATCAAACTACCCTGCTACTTACAATTTCAGGACTTGCAAACATCACCTTACTAGAAACTACTTGTCATTTCCTTCTTCTCCTTGTTGGGTTCGACACTCTTACTTATCAAAAAGAGATACAATTGATCCCCTATACTTGTGGGTCATCAAGGCTATTTTCTGGCGCCGTTGCCGGGGAGTGAAGCGCCTTTGGTAAGTGGAATTTGTTAAGGAAACATTTATATAGTGTGCTGAAATTTATTGTCACTTGTTACTATGGAAAACAATCCTTTGAGGGGTTTGTTCGGGGTATCTTCACCTCATTCGGAACTACAATTAGCTACCCCTCAACCTACTACACCTACTGAAAATATTGAATATGAAATTCCTTCAGGTATGATAGAACAACTGGTAGCTAATCCTTATGCAGGAGATGGAACCGAACATCCTGATATGCACTTGACATATGTGGAACAAATTTGTGGATTGTTTAAGCTTGCATGGCATAGGCTGATGATATTGGATCATGGAATTGGAATCGTTTGAAATTGGAGTTGCACCAAATTTTTTATCCAATGCATCTAGTTCATCAACGGGTGCAGCGTACTCCGAAGAGATACGCTTCTAGATCGAGGGTGGCGTTGATAGTGAAAGTACCATCAACGTCAGCCAGCCCTGCCGAGACCTTCTTCACTTGGGGTGCAGTGCCCTTGGATCTTTTGCTGTTGGAACTCTCCGGCAAGTCATCAACGGGTGCAGCGTACTCCGAAGAGATACGCTTCTCAGATTCCTTGCCAGTGTCCTTGCTACCCTTCTTCCTTCCTCTGTGCTCCTTGGCAGGAACCACTGCTGCCGCTGCCTCTGCCGTGATTGTGTCTCGGTACATCTTGTCCACGCAAATGATTGCGTACTTCTCATATGATGGGATGGAAATGACTCCTATTGGCCCATGCATCTTCAAAGGGTTGTAGGCATAGTGGGATGCCGCCCTGAATTTAGCCAGGGCTGGGCGTCCAAGGATCCCATTGTACAACAAAGGAAGGTCAACCACATCAAACACAATCTTCTTAGTCTGATAGTTCACTCTCCCCCAAATTTCACTGGCAGCGTGATCTTTCCCTTAGGATGACTCCTGCCAGGATTAACTCCTTGAAACATTTCGGTGGCCTTCAATTCTTCCTCTGCTATCTGAAGTTTGCTAATGACTGCCGGGGAAATCAGATTCAACCCGGCCCTGCTGTCCACCAACATTTTTGTGACCTTGAGGATGTGAATTGTTGGAGAGACCAACAATGGCAAACATCCTACCGTAGTGGTACGGTCAAGATGATCCTCTTCGTCAAAGATGATGGGCATGCGTGACCATTTGAGTGGTTTCTGGGCTCCTGGCGCTGGTTCCATGACATTGACCTCACGTGCCCGCCGTTTGAGTTGGCGGTGAGAGGCATGTAGAGATGCACCCCCGTCAATGCACATGGCATCAGTAGCCTTCTGAAACTCCTACTCACTAGTTTCCTCTTCATCCCCTCCATCACTCTCATCATCGCGGGCTTCCTTCTCTCTACCTTTGTCGGGTTTTCCTTTGTTCCGGAACGGTGTGCCGGGGCGATTTTCTTCATCGCCTCGGCCCTTAACGCGAGCGACATTCTGACCATTTTCCTTGTCATGCTTCTCATATTCTGCTCTCTGCCTCTTGTCGAGCTACTCAACCTGATAACACTCTTGAAGGTCACGGACCTTGGTCCGATGGATCTTGCAATACGGCCCATCGCCCTTCCCGGCCTTCTCGACAGTCGCGGCCTCCCAGCAGTTAGTGCATATGGCAGCTTCCTTGCCTGGGACTTCGGCCTTAGCCTTCTTGCCAGTACTAGGTGTACCCGATCCTTCAACAGTCATCACTTCCTTATCCTTGCGCTTCTTAATGCACTTCTTGCCCTTCTTCTGACTGGTGGATTCGTCATCATCCTATGAATAAATGTTGAAGCAATCCTCCTCCCTGTGCAACTTCCTTCCCTCCTCCATCCGAGCACACTTGTCCACCAAGGTGTAAAGCTCCTTCACAGTCTTGGGCAACCACATGTTCATCTTGGAACGGATCTTGCAGTTGGGTACATTGGACTGGAAGGCTGCTACCACCGCTGTCGGATGGATATTTGGGATGGTCCTATGGACCTTGCTGAATTTCTGCAAATACTTCCGGAGGGCTCACCTTCTTTCTATTGGAGAAGCTACAAGTAGCTGGGACTGCCTGGCTCTTGATGGCCGCCGATGAAGGCGCCAATGAACTCATGTCACAAGTCAGCCCACGACGAATTCGAGTTCTCTGGAAGGTGCATTAGCCAAGACCTCACATTGGACTTGAGAGCCAAAGGGAAGTAGTTGGCAAACATCTTCTCATCTCTTCCCCCGGTAGCCTGAACGGCGATGGTGTAGATGCTCACAAACTCTGCCGGGTTCAGTCTTCCGTCGTACTTCTCGGGTATCTCTGGCTTGACGTGCGAACGGAAGGCCAACGGACTTGCTGCAGCTCACGAGTAAAGGCGGGTCACCCAACCTCGGAAGGTAGGTACCCGCCAATACCGAGCGCAGGCTCATCGATGTCGGGGCCATCACACCCATCGGTCTGGCGGTGGTCGTCGCGGCGTCGCTCTACGACCACGTGCGCGTCTCCCCTCTGCCCATCCTATGGGGCTCACCGTCGGCCTGGACATGCTCGAGGGTCAGAAGAGGCAATTAGGATGTCATTAGGTTCTTGATTCGGTTGCACTCGCACTGGCTGCCATGGCGGGGACTGCATCGCAAGGGTGGCCCCTTCCGTATGGCCAGCAGCACGAGCCGTTGTCGTCACCTGGGGACGTCGTGGCGGGCTAACTCGTTGCGAGCCCCCAGCCTTGGCGAAACCAAGCAGACTTTTGATGGTAGCACTCCATTCGTCCATCTGCTCGGCTGCTAGTGGAAACCTCAGAAGGAGCTGAGCCCGCGCCATGGCCTCTGTAGCTGTACTTGGCATGGGTGACGACGATGTAGATCGCACCGTCACCCAGCTCCTGGCGGTACCAGCAGCGACAGTACCACATCCCCGCTATTGCGGGGCGGCCATCAGGATGGCATGGTGGCATGGTGAAGGCGCTTGAGGGCCAGCAACTCTGTTGGGCGCTTGAGGTGCGCGCGCTGCGGCCGCTCCCATGGCGGGGCCGACCGGAGGGCGGTGATTCACCATGGACTGAGTGCCATTGCTGCGGTTGTGCTTGTCAGTGAGAGGAAGCGGGATAGAAGGAGTAACCCCTTCACTCGTACCACGTGGAGCGTGGCCATCGGGGTGTTGTTGCTGCTATTCTCCGGTGTCTCCTGCTCCTACTTCGGGCGTGGGGGAAGTGGTAACGGCGCCACCTACTTCGAACACGTCCCCAGCAGCATCCACATCCTCGCACGCCTCCGCATCCATCATAGTGTTGGTGGCCGTGGGTGGTGGAGCCTTCGAGGTGGATGGATGAGCCGAAGCACCATACTTCTTCTTGGGTGCCATGCTTGATGGCGCCGTCGAAGATGAAGACGGTGATGAAGATGATGCGTTGCACACGATTTCAGGTTGGCACAAGTGATCCCCCTACATGGCGCCCCAAAGATGTCATAGGGAACCATGACCACCAATGGGACCAATGGTCCCTTGTTGGTTCGGCAGGTAGGATATCCCGTCGCACAAAGAGGAGAAGAGTGTGGGGCAGCACGGAGAGATCACACGGGGGATTTTACCCAGATTCAGGCCGCCGTGAGGCGTAAAACCCTACTCCCGCTTTGGTGGATTGATGGTGGAAGAAATGTGGTGGAGCATAGTACACCTGCCCAGCAGGGTTGCCTAGGGGCGACAGTGGCTACGCGCGTACGGATGCATGGGGATTCAACCTTCTAACCCTTTCTACGGTTGCCATGGGCCTCCTTTTATAGGTTAAGCAGACACCACAATGGCAAAGTAGTTATTATGCACTGATAAGATAGCAAACAATGCTATCATACCTAACTTTGCAGGCTGACAGGGTGCATTGAATGCGCCGCTCAACGTCACATTGTTGCTCGCCCGGCAAGCCTTGACGGACTATCTTGCCAGTTTCACACCTGCTTATTTGACACGTTGCACTACGGGTGTCGTTCGTAGGCTTCTCCTATAGAAATAGGTCGCCATGTGGTGAATGGTTGCCACTTAGTCACTTTGCAGCTTGACACCACATCGATTGGCAGCGTGGGTCATGGTGGAGTAGTTAGGTGGGGCAGTTTTTGCCTCCATGAGTCTCGACAGGCCTTGCCGGGACGTCTTGGACGTTTTCTTCTGGGGGTGATCCCGCCTTCACTGAGATCGCCTTCCCCGCAAGGGAGGCTTTTCTCCTGGTGGTGTATTGCTTCTCTGGCTTGATTTGGTCCTCTTGATCTGCATGTTGGTTCTTCGCAGATCTTGGTTTCTTGTGCCCTGACTTGGGTTGGTGCCGTAATCTCGTTCCCGTGCCCGCGCACAGTCTAGGCAACAGATGCAAGGTTTGATGCACGAAAAATTACATTTCACCATATTTGGGCCTAAGGGAATGCATTGTGGAGTAGTTATTAGATGATGGGTTGCGAGAGTGACAGAAGCTTAAACCCTAGTTTATGTGCTATTCCGTAAGGGACCGATTGGATCCAAAATTTTAATGTTATGGTTAGAATTTATTCTTAATACGTTTCTTGTAGTTGCGGATGCTTGCGAGGGGGTTAATCATAAGTAGGAGGTTTGTTCAAGTAAGAACAACACCTAAGAACCGGTCCACCCACATACCAAATTATCAAAGTAGCAATCACGAATCGAATCAACATGATGAAAGTGACTAGATGAAATTCCCATGTACCCTCAAGAACGCTTCACTTATTATGAGAGACCTTTTTGGCCTATCATTTGCCTCAAAAGGATTGGGCTACATTCCTGCACTTGTGTTACTATTCTCATTACTTGCTCGTTACAAAATATCTTGCTATCAAACTACTCTTTTACTTACAATTTCAGCACTTGCAGACATTACCTTCCTGAAAACCACTTGTCATTTCCTTGTGCTCCTCATTGGGTTCGACACTCTTACTTATCAAAAAGAGCTACAATTGTCCCCTATACTTGTGGGTCATCAAGGCTATTTTCTGGGTGAGTATATCATATGAAAACCAATATTCAATGAAAACTTCATGAAAACCATACTTTAATGCTTCAAAAAAATCTGGAAAAAATATGGGATGTTAAGAGGGTGATGTGTTATTGCCACGCAATATTTCAAATTGAAACACTTTATGAGATGTGAGCTATGAAAAAGACAAATTCAGCCATGAATAGTGACATTATGGTTTGCCACTATTCAACATTGATTTTTTCTTTTTGATAGCCCATGTCTCGTAATGTGGTTGCACTTGAAATTTTGAATGACAATAAAACATCATCCTCCTAACATCTTGTATTGTTTTCAGATTTTTATGAAACTTTGAAACATATTTTTCTCGTGGTTTTCATTGGTTTCCAGTTAATGTTGCTTTACGTATGATATTCTCCCATTTTCTGGCGCTGGTGCTGGGGAGTGAAGCGCCTTTGGTAAGTGTAAATTGGTAAGGAAACATTTATATAGTGTGCTGAAATTTATTGTCACTTATTACCATGGAAAACATTCCTTTGATGGGTTTGTTCGGGGTATCTTCACCTCGACCGGAACCACAATTAGCTACCCCTCAACCTACAACACCTACTAAAAATATTGAATATGAAATTCCTTCGGGTATGATAGAACAACTGCTAGCTAATCCTTATGCAGGAGATGGAACCGAACATCCTGATATGCACTTGATATATGTGGAACAAATTTGTGGATTGTTTAAGCTTGCAAGTTTACCCAGAGATGAAGTTAAAAAGAATGTTTTCCCTTTATCTTTGAAGGGAAAAGCATTGGCATGGTATAGGCTATGCGATGATATTGGATCTTGGAATTTGAATCGATTGAAATTGGAATTTCACCAAAAATTTATCCTATGCATCTAGTTCATCATGATTGGAATTACATATATAATTTTTGGCCTCGTGAAGGAGAAAGTATTGCTCTAGCTTGGGGGAGGCTTAAGTCAATGTTATATGAATGCCCCAATCATGAGCTCTCAAGAGAAATTGTTATTCAAAATTTTGATGCTCGGCTTTCTCGTGATGATCAATCCATGCTCGATACTTCTTGTACTGGTTATTTTATGAAGAAGACTATTGAATTTCGGTGGGATCTTTTGGAAAAAAATAAATGTAACTCTGAAGATTGGGAACTCGATAAAGGTAAAGAGTTAGGTATTAAGCTTAAGTATGATTGTGTTAAATCTTTTATGAATACCGATGCTTTTCAAAAGTTTAGCACTAAATATAGACTTGACTCTAAGATAGTAGCCTCCTTTTATGAAGCATTTGCTACTCATGTTGATCTATCTAAAGAGAAGTGGTTTAAATACCACCCACCTATTAAAAAAATTAAAGAACCAGAACTAGCTAAAGAGGAAACTATACTTTATAATGTTGATCCCGTTGTTCTTCTGCTTATATTGAGAAACCACATTTCCCTGTTAGGATAAAGGAAGATGCTAAAGTCTCAACTGTGGTTAACAAAAGCTACATTAGAACACCTAAACCTGATGAACAAATTAAAGTTGAACCTAGTATTGCTATGGTTAAAGATCTCTTGGAAGAAGATATGGATGGACATGTTATTTACTTCTGTGAAGAAGCTGCTAGAATTAAAACCTGATAAGAAAGATAAACATAGACCTATTGTTGGCATGCATGTCATCTCAAAATAGGAGATCACTGTTATCATGGTTTATGTGACATGGGTGCTATTGTGAGTTCTATTCCTTACACCTTATATCAAGAAATTATGAAAGACATAGAACCTATAGAGTTAGAAGAAACAGATGTTACTATTAAACTGGCTAACAGAGACACCATATCACCATTTGGGATTGTTAGAGATGTTGATGTCTTGTGTGGGAAAATAAAATACCCTACTGATTTTCTTGTTCTTGATTCTCCACAAGATGACTTTTGTCCCATTACCTTTGGTAGACCTTTCCTGAATACAGCTAATGCTAAGATAAACTATAAGAAACAAACTGTCGATGTTAGCTTTGGTGATGAGTCTCATGAGTTTAATTTTTCCATGTTTAGTAGAAATCTTCATGAAAAATAATTTCCTAGTAAGAATGAATTAATTGGTCTTGCTTCTATTGTTGTACCACCTACTGATCCTTTAGAACAATATTTGCTAGACCATGAAAATGATTTACATATGCATGAAAGAAATGAAATTGATAAAATTTTCTTTGAACAATGTCCTATGCTTAAACATAATTTGCCTATTGAAACTCTAGGAGGTGATCCTCCACCTAAAGGTGATCCTGTGTTTGAATTAAAACAATTGCTAGACACTTTGAAATATACTTATCTTGATGAAAAGAAGATATATCCTGTTATTATTAGTGCTAACCATTCAGAACATGAAGAAGAAAGATTATTGAAAGTTCTAAGGAAGCACCGATCTGCTATTGGATATATTCTTGATGATTTAAAGGGCATTAGTCCCACTCTATGTCAACACAAAATTAATATGGAACCTGATGCTAAACCCGTTGTTGATCACCAACGTCGGTTAAATCCGAAAATGAAAGAAGTGGTAAGAACGGAAATATTAAAACTTCTGGAAGTAGGTATAATCTATCCCATAGCTGATAGTAGATGGGTAAGTCCTGTTCATTGTGTTCCTAAGAAAGGAGGTATAACTGTTGTTCGTAATGATAAGAATGCACTTATTCCACAAAGATTTGTCACAGTCTATAGAATGGTAATTGATTTTAGAAAATTAAACAAAGCAACTAGAAAAGATCATTACCCTTTGCCTTTTATTGATCAAATGCTTGAAAGATTATCTAAGCACGCACACTTTTGCTTCCTTGATGGATATTCTAGCTTTTCACAAATACCTATTTCTCAAGCTGATCAAGAAAATACCACTTTTAGTTGTCCCTTTGGAACTTATGCTTATAGACGTATGCCTTTTGGTTTATGTAATGCACCTGCTACCTTTCAAAGATGTATGACTGCTATATTCTCTGACTTTTGTGTGTGGAGGTTTTCATGGATGGCTTTTCTGTTTATGGGAAGTCTTTTGATTATTGTTTAAGCAATCTTGACCGAGTTTTGCAGAGATGTGAACAAATAAATCTTGTCTTGAATTGGGAGAAGTGCCACTTTATGGTTAATGAAGGCATTGTCTTCGGTCATAAAATTCTGAAAGAGGAATTGAAGTTTACCAAGCTAAGGTTGATGCAATTGAGAAAATGCCATGTGCTAAAGATATAAAAGGTATTCGTAGTTTCCTAAGTCATGTTGGTTTCTATAGGAGATTTATCTAAGACTTTTCAAAAATTTCTAGGCCTCTCACTAATCTCTTGCAGAAGTATATTCTTTTTGTTTTTGATGTTGATTGTTTAGAAGCCTTTGAAACACTTAAGAAAGCTTTAATTTCTTCACCTATTGTTCAACCACCTGATTGGAAATTGCCTTTTGAAATTATGTGTGATGCTAGTGATTATGCTGTTGGTGCTGTTCGAGGACAAAGAGTTGATAAGAAACTCAACGTCATTCATTATGCTAGTAAAACTCTAGACAATGCTCAAAGAAATTATGCTACTACTGAAAAGGAATTCTTAGCAGCTATATTTTCTTGTGATAAATTTATACCTTATATTGTTGATTCCAAAGTAACTGTTCACACAGACCATGCTGCTATTAAATATCTTATGGAAAAGAAAGATGCTAAACCTAGACTTATTAAATGGGTTCTCTTGTTAAAAGAATTTGATTTGCATATCATTGATAGAAAAGGAGCTGAGAACCCAGTTGCTGATAATTTGTGTAGGCTTGAAAATGTGCTTGATGACCCACTACCTATTGATGATAGTTTCCCTAATGAGCAGTTAGCTGCAATAAATGTTTCTCATAGTACTCCCTAGTATGTTGATTATGCTAATTACATTGTTGCTAAATATTTACCACCTAGCTTTACATACCAACAAAAGAAAAATTTCTTCTATGATTCAAGATATTACTTTTGGGATGACCCACATTGTCGGTGTCAAAACCGGCAGATCTCTGGTAGGGGGTCTCGAACTGTGTGTCTAAGGCGGATGGTAACAGGAGGCAGGGGACACGATGTTTTACCTAGGTTCGGGCCCTCTTGATGGAGGTAAAACCCCACATCCTGCTTGATTATTCTTGATAATATGAGTAATACAAGAGTTGATCTACCACGAGATCGGAGAGGCTAAACCCTAGAAGCTAGCCTATGGTATGATTGTATGTTGTCCTACGGACTAAAACCCTCCGGTTTATATAGACATCGGAGGGGGCTAGGGTTACCCAAGGTCGGTTACAAAGGAGGAGATATACATATCCGTATTTCCTAGCTTGCCTTCCACGCCAAGTAGAGTCCCATCCGTACATGGACGAAGTCTTCAATCTTGTATCTTCATAGTCCAACAGTCCGGCCAAAGGACATAATCCGGATGTCCGGATACCCCCTAATCCAGGACTCCCTTAGTAGCTCCCGAACCAGGCTTCAATGACGATGAGTCCAGCGTGCAGTGTTGTCTTCGGCATTGCAAGGCAGGTTCTTCTCCAAATTTAGAACATTTGTTAAGTAGTGTCCGGTCCCATAAATGTTGAACCTCTTGGCTTCTACGCCCAATAAGGGCAATCTTCCACGCGTCGAATGAATGTGAGGCGCCAGGGCGTTTTTACATTTGCCCCCTAGCCAGATAAATAAATTTTCTATTAAAGGGATGGGGATTCTTAGATCCAATCCATACCATCCTTCCCCAGCAAGAATCCATTGGAGCGCGCTTCGAAAAGATCCACTCCAGCATGGCCAACCTCCGCAGCTCCTCCTCCCGCCCCGTAGCCCTAAGCCCGGTGATTGGGAGAGGTGTTTAGTCCCACACAGTCGATTAGTCGAACTGCGGACTAAGGGATTTCTCCCTCCAGTATATATGGTGCCCATCTGAGCCGGGCTCGCCACCTACAATGGTGGGGAGCAAGCGGAGAGCTTCCCCAGCCCCTCTACGGGGGAGCGGGTATGCCTTGTTCCTTATTTATTGAGGGGACTAGGATTTCCGATTCATTCGTTCCTCCGCGGGCTCCTGGAGTTTTCAGCCTCCAACTGCATAATTTCACCCCTACTTCCATTTTACACATCGTCGGCTATGTTTCCCTCTGCGAGTTATTCCTGGGCTACGAGGCTCATTTCGAGATGTGGAAAAGGTTATTTTGCCTTGTCCCTCACACACAGAAGGGGTCACTTTATCAAGTGGGTGGAGCCAAAATATCGCGCATCGCCGAAACCAAATACCTGTCCGGTACTCCGAAGAAGACGTCTAAAGACTGGCCTTCGGAATGGTTTTATATGGAGGACGTCCCCCTTCCGGACCCTGTTCGGCGGGGTCTTCCTGAGTTCAGCAATGCTCCTCTGAAGAAACGCCAAAGTTGGCGCCCACGGAGCCCCCAGGAGGAAGACAATGGAGAAGTCGTTTACCTGATGAACCGGATTAAAGCGCTGGCTCAATCAGGATTGACAGTAATCGAGGTTATGTCAATATGCATAATGCGGGGAGCGCAACCACTTCAATATCGAGGGCACCCCTTGTGGTGTTTTAACGGGGAAGATGACGCCACCCGTTGCGGGAGTAAAGGTCTGGCCAACGCTGCCGCTTTAGCAAAAATTATGTCCGAATTGTTCAAGGGAGAGGAAGAGGAGTTCATCCGCATCAATCCACGGGATGGATTCTCCATGTACAACCCTCCAAGCTGGGTGAGTTATATTTCCTTACTCCCATTCTTCCCGTATTCTTTGTCGTAGGTACTCACCTTGCCATTTTGCGGCAGGAACTGCGAAAAGCCATAAGGGAGGTCAGCAGGCCATCTCCACAACCAGAGAACCCTGACCGGGCCCTTGGTCCCAGACTCGAAGAAGATCCGGACATATTCGTGGAGCTGATAGACCGGCAGTTCTATCAATTAAGCTGTGATGACGCCATGGTGGCCATTACGGCCGACTATCCCGGACTGCTTCCTGCATCGCACGTATGAAAAACAAAAAATCCCAACTCCAAAAACTAGGGTCCCCTTTTAGACAGTTCACCTACCATATACATATGGTGTTTTTACAGGGAAGGCATTCGGGACGCCATGCCGAACCCACAGCAACTCGCCAACAAGAGGCACCGAGGCCGGGCAGGCCAAAAAGGAAGGCGGTCAGGACGGAGACGCCAGCGCAGGGGTATGACAGAAACCCCGTGCCGTGGTTGTCGTCTTTCTTGAAATGTAATGACGTCCATGTTTCTTTAACAGAAAAATGCTTGTCGGAATATGTCCGGTGAGGCTGCCGATCACGCTTCCACCAGTCGGGCTCCAGGACCGGACATAGAGGCCGAAGCCGACATGGGGCGGACGCCGGATACTCCCCCTATAGAGGATGCGGATTGGTTATCCGCTACAAATTCAGAAGTGGAGAGCGCCATGAATCATAGGTGTCGCCGGGACGTACTCCGCGACGCTTGCTTCTCACCAGAGGCATTTGATGCCTTCAATTCTGGAGAGGCGTACCTCCGTGCTGCTCAAAATGGTCTAGCCAGAGCCACGAACCAGTATGTAAAGGATGTACGAGTAAGAAAATCTGACGATTATATGTATCAGTAGCCCCTGAGACTTGAAACAATTAGCAGAATTGATTTAAGGATCATCTTAGTGTGCAGGTTCTTACAGAGAAGAATAGTCGACTGTCACAGGAGCTGGAGGAATGCAAGGCCCAACTTCGGGCCGCTATTGCCGCATTGAAGGAACCTAAAAAGTCCCCAGCTAGTAACATTTCTTCCAAGGAATGATAGGTACGATATAGCGTGCGGCATGGCTGCAGATCTAATAATAGATGTTGTAGATGAATCCGGAGAGAATCCAGAGGAGCAGCACGCCATACGATAGCTAAAGGCTGGCGAACGCGTGCTGAATGAGGTCGGGCGGGAGAAAAACAATCTCCAAGACGCCAATACCAAGTTGAGCGTGGAACTGAAAGATGTTCGAGCCCAGCTTGCGGACTCCGAGAAGTAGAATAAGAGGGTTCGACACGGCATATTCAGTAAGTGCTTGAACGAACCCTTAATAAAGGGGACGACAGAGAAGCCGGCTAACAGAGTTATGTCTGCAGGTATCCTGACGGGTCGTCCCGCGGAGGAGATGCCCGGGTCTGCGGGTGATCTTCTATCCGAGCTCTCACAACTGCACGAACAAGTTTGGCAGGTGATGCAAGGTATTGCCCAGGCCGTGTGGCCATCCGTCTCCCTGCCAGAAGGCGTTGGAGAGCTTGTGGAGAAGCTCAAGGGAGCACGGCGGCGCTTCCGATTATCGAAGATATCTGCCTGCCGTCAAGGTGCCAGGGAAGCCCGGGCCATGGTGAAGACGCGGTATACCAAGGCTGACCCAAATCACATGGCCGAGGTCGGACCTGTGGGGCCCGACGGGAAAGAGATCCCCGTTAGCTTAGTCTATGGGCATGTAGAACTAGCCGTAAAGTATTCCCAACAGGATTGTAGGCTAGACCGCCTGTTGGATGGTATAGAAGAGAAATTTAGTCAGTCTACATGACTATGTAATTAAAGTGACATGTATAATGCCTTCTAGCTGGATTGTAGATCATTTGTCATGGCGGACCTTTTCGCTTCAACCTCGGGACCCGATAGTCCAGAGTGTATCCAAATACCCGCCCAGTTATATAAGAACCGGGGTATGCGTGGAAACCAGGTGTAGGGGTCATTAGTGCTTGAACAGACAAGTGCCCAACTAGTTATGTTATATTACATGGGTAGTAAGAAACATCTTCCAAGGAGAATAGTTCCGTTAAGGGTTCCTTTCCCTGGGTATGCATGCCCTAAAGTGCATGTCCGTAATGTGAGAGGAAACACAGGCAAAAACATCTGGGGGCACATATGGAAAATAAATAAATAAAAATCATCTTTTGTGCGCCGACCGAATATTCCCTTAAGAACGCTAGCTTTCGGCTTCACCCAGTCTGAGGTACACATCCGGCTGACCTGGCAGTAACAATCGCAGAGGTGCTCCCCTTATGCCCTAGCCGAATTAACGGGAACGTAGGGCATAAATACAAGAGCCAGGCAACCCAGCTTGGCCATAACTTAAGTCATATCGATGCATATAGTGGCGAAGAAAAGGTACATGCGGAAGAATAACACATGTGCGGGGCGTGAAGCCCAGATAGATCATTAAGCTTCTGTGTGAGAAGCCCCCAGTTATAATGAGCGTGGTTAGCACATCTATAATGTGCAAGCGAGGCACAAGTTGGCCCTTGAAGGCCTAGAGAAAGAATAAAAGAAAGAAAGAGAAAAAAGATAGATAATGTATATGCAAAAAATGGACAGAGGAAGGAGACGAACATAGAGTCCGGCGCTAGGCGTAGAATCTTCGGAGCCTGGCTACGTTCCATGGGTTCGGCTCAAGTCGATTATTCGATGCATCCCATAGACGGTACGCTCCACCGGTCAGAACTTGGTCAATAATGAAGGGACCTTCCCATTTGGGCTCAAGCTTGGACCTTTTCTTCTCCGGCAGGCGTAGAACTAACTCACCAACATTATAAGTTTTGGCCCGTACTTCTCTGCTTTGGTATCTGCGAGCCTGTTGCTGTTAAAATGCGGAACGGGCTTTTGCCACATCATGCTCCTCCTCCAGGGTGTCCAGACTGTCCTGCCGATCGAGCTCGGCTTCTCTTTCTTCGTACATGTGCACTCGAGGTGAGTCATGAATTATGTCGCAGGGAAGAACTGCCTCTGCGCCGTACACCACAAAGAAGGGTGTATATCCGGTAGTGCGATTCGGCGTGCTCCGCAGCCCCCAGAGTATGGAGTCGAGCTCCTCTATCTAGTGTGTGTTAGACTCCTTTAAGGACCGCACTAATCTGGGTTTAATGCCGCTCATGATAAGACCATTTGCTCGCTCAACTTGGCCATTGGTTTGTGGGTGATAGACGGAAGCGTAATCGAGCTTGATGCCCATGTTGTTGCACCAGAGTTTTACGTTGTCGGCCGTGAAGTTCGTGCCGTTGTCAGTGATGATGCTGTGGGGGACGCCATAACGGTGTACAACCCCGGATATGAAGTCTATCACCGGTCCGGATTCAGCTGTTTTAACAGGTTTGGCTTCTATCCATTTGGTGAATTTATCCACCAGGACCAGTAAGTATTTTTTCTTATGGGTTCCCCCTTTAAGGGGTCCAACCATGTCAAGCCCCCAGACCGCGGAAGGCCAGGTAATAGGGATTGTTTGGAGGGCGGTGGGTGGCATATGGCTTTGGTTTGCAAAAAGCTGGCAACCGACGCAGCATTGGACCAAGTCCTCTGCGTCTGCCCCGGTCGTCGGCCAATAAAATCCTGTACGGAAGGCCTTGCTTACAAGGGCCTGGGCTGCGGCGTGGTGGCCGCCGATTCTGGCGTGAATTTCTGCCAAAAGCTTCCGCCCTTCCTCTTCGGAGATGCACCTTTGAAGGACTCCGGTAGTGCTTTTCTTATACAGCTCTCCCTCGTGGACCCTGTAGGTTTTAGATCGCCACACTATGCAGCGTGCCTCATTTTGGTCCTCGAGAAGTTCCTGCCTAGTTAGGTAGGCCAGGAATGGTTCTGTCCACGGGGTGATGACAGCCATTATTACGTGGACTAAAGGTGTTATTTCGGTGGCAGAGCCTCCGATTATGTCAGAGTGTTCGGTATCGGGCATTTTGGCCGGGTCCGGACTATTGTTACCGGTGTCCCCTTCCCATAGCACCGATGGCTTAAACAATCTCTCGGAAAAGATGTTGGGGGGACCGCATCGCATTTTGCACCGAGGCGGGCGAGGATATCCGCCGCCTGATTGCTTTCCCGAGCCACATGGTGAAATTCGAGCCCCTCGAACCGAGCTGACATCTTTAGGACGGTGTTTCGATAGGCCGCCATCTTCAGATCCTTGGCATCAAAGTCTCCATTTATTTGGGATATTGCGAGGTTCGAATCCCCACGCACCTCTAGGCGTTGAATGCCCATGGAGACTGCCATCCGAAGACCATGCAACAAGGCTTCGTATTCGGCTGCTTTGTTGGAGTCTGTATACAGTATCTATAGTACGTACTGAACAATATCTCCAATTGGGGACGTCAGGACGACGCCAAGCCCCAGACCGGCCAGCATTTTGGATCCATCAAAGTGCATGATCCAATTGGACTATGCGCCGTACTCTTTAGGGACTTTGGCTTCCGTCTATTAGGCGACAAAGTCGGCCAATACTTGCGATTTAATGGCTCGCCGAGGTTTGTATGTTATGTTGAACGGGAGGAGCTCAATGGCCCATTTGGCAATCCGGCCTGTGGCGTCGCGGTTGTTTATAATATCATTAAGTGGCACTTCCGAGCCTACTGTAATTGAACACTCTTGAAAGTAGAGTCGCAGCTTCCAGGATGTCATGAATACCGCATAGGCTATCTTTTGATAATGTGGGTACTGTGATTTGCATGGAGTGAGGACAGTGGATACATTGTATACCGGCTTTTGAAGAGGGAATTTATGTCCGACAGCTTCTCGTTCGACGACGAGCAATGCGCTTACAACTTGGTGAGTTGCCGCAATGTACAACAGCATTGGTCCGCCAATGTTTGGCGCAGCCAGGATTGGGTTGGTTGCCAGTATGGCTTTTATTTCTTACAATCCGATTGTGGCAGCGTCCGTCCACTCGAAGTGTTTGGTGCGCCGAAGGAGGTGATAAAGGGGTAATGTCATTTCTCCTAAGCGGGAGATAAAGCGGCTTAGAGCCGCCACACATCCAATTAGTTTCTGGATTTGTTTGAGGTCCGTTGGGATAGCCAACTGTGACAGAGCTCGGATTTTGGCCGGATTAGCTTCAATTCCTCTACTGGAGACAATGAAGCCCAGGAGCTTTCCAGCTGGTACGCCGAAAACGCATTTTTCCGGATTGAGCTTGATGTCGTATGTTCGGAGGTTGTCGAATGTGAGCCTCAAGTCGTATATTAGAGAGTCGACGTGTTCGGTTTTAACGACCACATCATCTACGTATGCCTCTACTGTTTTGCCGATCTGTTTCTCCAGACATGTCTGGATCATGCGCTGATATGTTGCGCCAGCGTTTTTGAGCCCAAAAGGCATTGTGTTGAAATAGAAGGGGCCGTATGGTGTGATAAATGTTGTTGTGGCTTGGTCGGACTCCGCCATCTTGATTTGGTGGTAGCCGGAGTATGCATCGAGGAAACACAATGACTCGTGTCCTGCGGTAGCATCGATAACTTGATCGATGCGGGGGAGGGGAAGGGATCCTTTGGGCAAGCCTTGTTGTGGTCCTTGAAATCGACACATAGGCGCCAGGATTTGTCCTTCTTTGGTACCATCACCAGGTTTGCTAGCCAGTCCGGGTGTTTCATTTCTCTAATGAATCTGGCCTCCAATAACTTGGCTAGTTCCTCTCCCATAGCCTGTCTCTTAGGTTCGAAGAAACGCCGAAGTGCCTGCTTGACCGGCTTGAATCCCTTTAGGATATTGAGGCCGTGTTCGGCCAGCCTGCGTGGGATTCCTGGCATGTCTGAGGGGTGCTAGCGAATATGTCCCAATTCTCGCGCAGGAACTCTCGTAGTGCGGCATCCACGGCGGGGTTTAACTGTGCCCCGATGGAGGCTATTTTTGTAGGGTCCGTTGGGTGGACCTGGAATTTGACTATTTCATCCGCTTGTTTAAAAGAGGTGGACTTGGATCTCTTGTCAAGTATCATGTCGTCCCTGTCCACTGTGGAGCATAGCGTAGTTAATTCCTCGGCCGAAAGGGCTTCAGATAATGCCTCAAGGGCCAATGCGGCTATTTTGTTTTCGGCGCGGAGTGATGTGTCCGGATCACTAACGACAGTGATGATTCCATTGGGCCCGAGCATTTTGAGCTTCATGTACACATAATGGGGTATGGCTTGGAAGATCGTGAATGCCTCCCGTTCCAAGAGGGCGTGGTATCCACTACTGAACGGGGCCACTTGGAATGTAATTTCTTCAGACCTATAGTTCTCCGGCGTGCCGAATACCACATCTAGTGTGATTTTCCCAGCACAGCGTTCTTCCCGACTGGGGATGATTCCTCCGAAGGTTGTGCTGCTTTGATCAATGTGGTTCCAGTCTATTTCCATTTTTGAAGGGTTTCCTCATAGATGAGGTTCAATCCACCGCCACCGTCCATGAGTACTTTGGTGAGTCGAAAGCCGTCCACAATTGGACTGAGGACCAGTGCAGCTGGCGCTCGGGCTGTTTGGAATTTAGGTTCGTCACTGGCATTGAAGGTAATAGCCATGTCACTCCATGGATTTATTGCTGCCACGTGGGAGATTTCGGCGAGGCTGCGGAGTGTTCTCCTGCGCCTATTATTTGATGCGAAGGTTTCAAAGAGTGTTAATACCATATGGCTATCGACGAGATGGTGCTCTGTGGTATTTGGGATGAGAAGATCCTCACCACTTTTGGCCACCTACCGGAGTATCCAACATGCTCTAAGGCTGTGTGTTGGTATGGTATCCGCTGTACTATGAATTTTGCAGGGTCCGTTAAGCCATCCCTCCAATACGGTTCCCTGCCCTGAAGAGGGTTTTTGTTTCTTTGTAACTAACTCGGGTGTCTTATGATAGTGCACCCTTTTACTTTGGACTAGGTGTATATTCCGAGCCGGATTATCCCAAAATTTCTTTTCGGTTTTCCAGGCGCTTTCCATCGCACAGTACTTTCGTACTATGGATGCCAAGTTAGTGAAGCGTGATATGTCATGGCGACTCAAGGCGTTAAGGATTCCCTTGTCCGTGCAATTGTTGCAGAAAAATGAGACTGTGTCTTCCTCGCGACAGTCCTTAACCTTGTTCATCACAAGGAGGAATCTAGCCCAATAATGATGTATTGTTTCATGGGGCTCTTTCTTGATGTGGTAAAGATCGTTTATGTCTGGGTGGGTGGGTGGAATTGGGTCTGAACCCCTACCCAATCTGAGACCCAGGGGTCGAGGTGTTTCCATTATTGGAATTTCGGGTTCCAGGATGTTGCGCGATAAGTCTGGCCTGCTGCCTGACTCTAGGTTCAGTGCTTGGGTGATGTCCTCCCATAAACGGGTATCCGGCTCGGAGAGCTCGGGAATCCGGACATAGTTAGTCCTCATGATATAAGAAGATCGCCGCATTGTTCCTCCACCACCGCAACATGATGGGTGACCAGTGGAGAGTTAATCTCCCTTTGATCGGGTTTAAGCCCAATCCAATCATAGTCCGTAGCAACTCCCAAGGTGGAGATATGATCCAAGAGCTCATTTAGGGAAGAGTGCTCCATTGGATCCATCTGCTCGGCGAATTCCGAGCTGACGTGGAGGCTGTTTTCGATGACCCGAGAAGTCATCGTCGGGGCAGCAGCCGAACGGGCGGTCATGATGAAGCTGCCTAGCCGGAGAGTTTGGCCGACAGCCAGGGCTCCCCCGGCGGTGATGTTGTTTTTAACAACGAGACGAGGCATCCTTCCTTACGGTGACGGCACAGAGGAACTCTCACTGAAAGCACCAATGTCGGTGTCAAAACCGGCGGATCTCGGGTAGGGGGTCCTGAACTGTGCGTCTAAGGCGGATGGTAACAGGAGGCAGGGGACACGGTGTTTTACCCAGGTTTGGGCCCTCTTGATGGAGGTAAAACCCTACGTCCTGCTTGATTATTCTTGATAATATGAGTAATACAAGAGTTGATCTACCACGAGATCGGAGAGGCTAAACCCTAGAAGCTAGCCTATGGTATGATTGTATGTTGTCCTACGGACTAAAACCCTCCGGTTTATATAGACACCGGAGGGGCTAGGGTTACACAACATCGGTTACAAAGGAGGAGATATACATATCCGTATTGCCTAGCTTGCCTTCCACGCCAAGTAGAGTCCCATCCGGACATGGGACGAAGTCTTCAATCTTGTATCTTCATAGTCCAATAGTCTGACCAAAGGATATAATCCGGACGTCCGGATACCCCCTAATACAGGACTCCCTCACACATCTTTATAAAGAAGGAGTAGATGGTATTATTAGACGTCACTCCGAAGCTTATGGAGGGCATCATGCTGGAGATAGAGCTGCTCACAAGGTATTGCAATCTAGATTTTATTGGCCTGCTCTTTTCAAGGATGCACGTAAGTTTGTCTTATCCTGTGATGAATGTCAAAGGATAGGTAATATTGGTAAGCGTCAAGAAATTCCTATGAATTATTCACTTGTTGTTGAACCATTTGATGTTTGGGGATTTGATTACATGGGACCTTTTCTTTCCTCTAATGGGTATACACATATTTTGGTTGCTGTTGATTATGTTACTAAATGGGTAGAAGCTATTCCAACTAGTAGTGTTGATCACAACACCTCTATTAAAATGATTAAGGAAGTTATTTTCCCAAGGTTTGGAGTCCCTAGATATTTAATGACTGATGGTGGTTCACACTTCATTCATGGTGCTTTTCGTAAAATGCTTGCCAAGTATGATGTTAACCATAGAATTGCATCACCTTATCATCCTCAGTCTAGTGGTCAAGTTAAACTTAGCAATAGAGAAATAAAATTAATTTTGCAAAAGACTGTCAATAGGTCCAGGAAGAATTGGTCTAAGAAATTAGATGGTGCACTTTGCGCTTATAGAACAGCATATAAAAATCCTATGGGTATGTCTCCTTATAAAATGGTTTATGGAAAAGCTTGTCATTTGCCTCTTGAGTTAGAACATAAAGCTTGTCAAAGAACTCAATCATGACTTCAAATTTGCTGGTGAAAAGAGGTTATTTGATATTAGCTCATTAGATGAATGGAGAACCCAAGCTTATGAAAATGCAAAATTACTTAAAACAAAAGTAAAGAGATGGCATGACAAAAGAATTCAAAAGCGTGAGTTTAAAGTTGGAGAATAAGTTCTTTTGTACAACCCTCATTTCATATTCTTTGCAGGAAAACTCCTCTCATAATGGGAGGGCCCATATGTCACCGAGGAGGTTTACCGGTCTGGAGCCATCAAAATAAATAATTCCAAAGGTACTAACCTGAAGGTTGTCAATGGGCAACGAATAAAGCATTATATCTCAGGTATGCCTATTAATATTGAAAGCAATATTATCCAAACTATGACACCAGAAGAACACATAAAAGAGTCCTTCCGGAACACTCCAGAATCGTGAAAATAAGGAGGTACGTGATACGGTAAGTAAACGGACTCCGAAAACTCCGCAAAAATATTTTTTATCAGTTTTGGAATATTTTAGAATTTTGGGAATAAAGAAACTTCCAGGAAGCGTCCCCTAGTGCGCACAAGACATTAGGGTGCGCCAGGCAAGGCTGGCGCGCCCAGGTGGGTTGTGCCCACCTGGGACACCTTCCGTACTCCGTTTTTCTACCATATTCTTGTCCTCCAAGATACAAAATCCTCTGTTCTCTTTTCTTGATGTTTCCTGCGCAGTTTTGAAAATATGTCGACTCAATACTCCAATGGTGAGAGCTCTATCTCACATCTCATTGCTAACACAAAGACATATGGGGACCTATCTCCTTATGGTCGAACCACGGATGACGAGGAGGATGCTCACTTGATGAGGATCGATGATTCAAGCTCGGAGGAGGAGGATGTCCATCTAGTTCAACCTGGGGATATGCACATAATGTTTAAGAAGTCTAGTCTCCCTAAGAGAGCTAACCGGTCTAATAACCGATCTATTCCCTCTCATTTTCGGCAGAAAAGCAAAGGATATTTAAGTGACAAGATCTTGAAGCTGGAGTTAGATATCGATGATTTACAAGATTAGATTGCTTTGCTCAACTACAATATGAAAAAGTTGAAGGCACAATTGTCACCACCACCATCATACACACCACCAAAGAATAATTGAGTATAGGGTATGTGCACTTCCCATAGCTTCCGCCAAGCTTGGGGGAGGTGCCCCGGTATCGTATAATCCCACTATCTTTTTTCCTTTTACTTATTTTAGTTCGATCCTTTCTTCTTTGAGAGTTTACTTAGTGATCTATCCTTGTAATCGTGTGCAAGTTATATAATAAAGTTTATTGTGAGTTTTTGCTTTCTTTAATTTCATGTTGGAAATAAAAGAAAGAAATAAGAAAGGAAACAAATAAAAGAAAGGAAATAAATAAATAAAATATTATATACTACTCCTATGGTAGGTGATGTGTCGGTGGGAACGACACCTATGGAATTACTGGGATCCCTTCTATGGTTGGCGGGCGCGGGGTTGTGCAAAGAGCGGGTCTAGTAGCCAGCACAAAGGTTGTTTGCCCAGGTTCAGGCCGCAAGAATGCATAATACCCTAGTCCTGCTTTTGCGTATATTTGAGTGTTCTTGAGCTTTTGAACTAGTACAAAAGATCTGAATCCTTCTCCAGTACGCCTTGGGCCTCCTTTTATTGTCAAAAGGGGGTTGCCACAGTGGCACACATGAGGTGGAAAGGTAAATAGTGTACAAGCGTATCACCTGTCATTATGGGACAAGGCAGATTAAATGCGCCCCTTAGGTGTCCCGTTACTTTATTGGGGACGGTAACGAAGCACATCCCGTCCGTCGCCATTCAGCCTCGCTCTGAAACGCATCCAGGCCAACGAGGCATGCAGCACCACGTAAGCTGGCAGGCTGCTGAGATGGCGTGGTGGTAGGGTCTTCACGAAGATCTGCATGCCACCACACAGGTGCTTGCCTAGATGGATTAGCATCCATGTACCACCACGTGGGTACTAGCCTCAGTTGGTGGGTTGGCTGCTGAGCTGGGGCACTGATGGGGCGTCAAGGTCTTGTCGCGGTCCTGCGTATATTCCCGGCAAGGGTCTTGTAAGGGTCTTGTGGTCTGCCCCGGCAAGAATCTTGCTGGGGCCATGCAAGTGTTTTCGGCAAGGAGCCTTGTCGGGGACTCGGGGGCATCCTCGGCAAGGGGGCTTGTGATTGTCTTGTCTTCTGGTAATCATCTAGTCTTATGGGCTCTGTCTCCACAAAGATTTGTCTGTCACCATGGAGGTGCCTCCCGAGCCTTGGTTCCAATGTGGTTGATTGTGTTGGAACCCTTGGGCTCAAGGGTGGCGCACTCTGCTGGCGTTGGGCAAGTTGCCCTGGCAAGGCTCTCACCGGGGCTGCCCCGGCAAGGGTCTTGCCGGGGGAGTCCACCGCGCCCTCTTGATCTTTGTATCTCTGGTCTTGGTGTTGTTCTGGTTGTCTGGTGCTCCTGCTTCCTGCCTTCGCCCCGCTAAGCGTGGCCGCAGGTGCGGCTCTGACTGCCCGTGCACATGTAGAGGGGTAAAAAGGAGAGCCCCTACTTTTGTACACCGATAGGAGCCCCTGGGCCTGGGCCACACATAAGCGTAATGCGTTGTTGGGCCGGGCCCAGAATGGTGCGCGGGCATGCGTGCAGAGTTTTATTGCAGTAATTCCCTAGCCCGTTGTGCTTCCCCACGGCCCGTGTTGAATGCGTGACGTGGGGGTCGTGCGCGGAATGACCGCAGCATGCTTGCGTCATCCGTGTTGAACAGTAAAGAGGCGGCTTGCATGTTCTCTTGAAATGACGGAGCCGCCACTCATTTACTCTCTCCGCCACGGAACCGTCGTTCCACATTTCCCACTATGCCTTCTCCTTACGCCACATACGCCGCATGCACGGCGCGGGGTAGGTGATAGACGCATGGAATATGGGAAGGCGTGCGGGGGTTGATACTCATGTGCCTTCGATTGGGCGGGGAGGGCGGTTGATGGCCTCGCTTGCTACCACTTTAATGAGCCGGATTCGAGCGGGCTCTTCAGGGGTGTAGAGCTAGTCTTTCGGCCTCCCCTCCCCAACTATAAAAAGGGAACTCAGCGGCAGGAGGAAGAGCATCTCCCTGCGTCTCTCCTTCGTCTCCATCCCCACTCACGGTCATGGCGAGGGGCGTGACCACGACCATTCTTCTGCGGAGGCAACCAGGTCCTCCTCCCACCAGAGGGCTGTGGTGGCCAAGGAAGAGCCACATGCCTAGGGTGACGGCCATGCTTGAGGCAGGCCCGCCGAACGGGGCCGCGGTCGGCGAGGCGGTTGAGGCAGCGGCGGCCGTGGAAGGGGGATTCCTGCGTCGTTTCCATCTCTGTCGCCATGTCCTCCGCCAACTCCTCCTGCTTTGCCGAGTGGCCATGTCGGGGAGTCAGTGCTCGAGTTTATCCTGCAGTTGCGTGGGACGCTGTGCCGCCACCTTTGTCTTCCTCGGGCGTTCGCGAGGGTTCTGGATATCGACCAGCCACTGCGGTTGAGGCTTCACATGAAGGGGTGTTGCCATGGCGACATGTGGGTGAACACAGGGTTCCCCGCCCCTCAAGTAATGCTCCTTCGCTGGGGCTAGAAAACCTTTGCACGTGCCCATTTCTTAATGGATGGGCACGTCCTCTGCTTCAAGCTAGCGGAGAGCGATTTGCACTCCATCAACGTCTTCGGGCGCTCGGGACATAGGCTAGGGTGTTGTGCGGAGAGCTCGACTGATGGCGAAAGCTCCTCTTCTGGCAAGAGTGACAAGGAGGACAGCGACAACAACGACGAGGGTAGTGGGCAGGAGGATGACAGGTCCGACTAGGCGTCGGGCACACCGTTCCTGGGCAACACCGGCAGCACCATCATATGCATCGCCAGCTCCTTGAACTTCTCGGGTTCGTCACCTTGGGAGGCTGCCGTTGGAGGGACGGGGAAGACAAAGAAGGCGGGTGGCGGGCCGTCAAGTCGGAGTACGATGGCCTCGACAACTTCGTCGCATATTCCCGGACCGCTGCCTCATCTTCCGGCTCTTCCTCCGGCACCGTCATCACCGGCCTCCTTTCAGATGATCGCCGATATGTTCTCTTGGCGTCTTCTGCTACTCGTACCTTGCCTAGGCACTCCTTTTGCCCTTCCGCGATCTTGTTCTGTTTCCTGAGGAGAGGGACAAGAAAGGGATTACGGGCATCTTATCTCTTTTTAGTTTTTGAGCCTACGGGCCTTTGTAAGATTTAAATCTCGTAACCCCCTTGCTCATGTATGCATTCCGTACGAATTGTACTTGTAAGCAACGTATTAATGAGGAGAAGGGTGTTTGCCGGGTTTTGTTTGCGCGTGGCGAGGGCCACACCAAGGAACGAGTCCTCATTATCTTAAGATAAACAATGTACCCCGGCAATAGGCCTTGCCATCTTTCTGCTCTATAGCTCAGCTACACTCACGCCCTTGGCGGAGGTAGGGGATGAGTATGATTAGGCCCTTTGCTCGTCCCCTTCCAACTGCACTACAACCAAGTTCCGGCCCAAAGTAAGGTTTTCGGACATGGGACAGAGGGAGCAAGATGGTATGAGAGCGAGCGAAATCTCGTACGTTCAAGTTTCATACGGAGGCACAGAGTGGGGAAAGAAACTTATCTGATGTTGCAACCCCCGGCAACCTTGGCTTGCCGTGATCGGATCCTTAGACCTGCAGCCCCTGGCAACCTTGGCATGTCGGGGTCGGGGCGTCGGCCTGTTTTCTATCTTCCAAAATAGCTCAGCAGAAATGTCCATGCACCCTACGAACCAAAAAGGACGGGAAGGAACAAAGAGATGCATACTCGACCTCTATGCTATGGGTTAGTTGCCGCCAAGCACTATCAACCCTAACACAGAGAGAGACTCAACCTAGCATGCATGCTAAAACTTAGGGCGCCAGCGCTTCATTTATTTCTGCTCAGGGTCAGCGCCTGGCTTTGCACAAAGGGGTCACATGCCTTGCCGGCAAGGCTTGTACAAAAGGTGGTTTGCCGGGGAGCCCGACACCTCAGGAGTTTCTCACTGGAATACCATCTTAGGTCTCCAGACGGACTCCCCTAGGTCTAGTGACTCGTATTACCCGATAAGGGCCTTCCCACTTTGGCGTCAAATTGTTGGAATTCTTGGCCGACTGAACGTGCCGAAGAACAAGGTCGCCTTCCTCAAGGCTTCGGGCATGAACCTTGCGGCTATGATAGCAGCGCAAGGCTTGCTGGTAGCATGCAGCTCGCACAACCGCCCGAAGACGATCTTCCTCAAGGAGCGTTGCGTCATCTTGCCGCAACCGCTCTTGATAAAGCTCATCATAAGCGAGCACTCAAGGTGACCCGTGCGTGAGTTCCATGGGGAGAATTGCTTCTGCCCCGTAAATGAGGGAGAATGGTGTCTCGCCGGTGGCTCGATTTGGTGTCGTTCTGATTGACCAAAGAACCGATGGCAATTCATCAATCCATCGCCGTCCGCACTTGCGTAGCCTATCAAAAGTTCTTGTCCAGAGGCCTCACAATACTTCAGCATTTGCCCTCTCAGCCTGGTCGTTGCTTCGTGGGTGTGCAACAGAAGCAAAATAGACCTTGCTGCCGAGGTCCTGGATGTACTGCATGAAGGTGTAGCTCGTGAACTGCGTGCCATTGTTGGTGATGACTCTATTTGGCACACCAAAATGGCAGACTAGTCCCTTGAAGAACTTGACGACCGACTGTGTTGTCACCTTTCTCACTGCCTCCACCTCCGGCCACTTTGTGAACTTGTCGATTGCGACGTACAAGTACTCAACGCCCCCGACAGCACGGGGAAAGGGGCCCAGTATGTTGAGCCCCCAGACCGAGAATGGCCAGGAAAGAGGGATTGTCTGGAAATCTTGAGCTGGTTGACGATGCTTCTCTGAATGGAACTGGCACGCTTCACACTTGGTTACTAAGGCCGTTGCATCCTGGAGGGCAGTGGGCCAAAATAAACCTTGCCGAAATGCCTTGCCGGCAAGGGCCCTTGACCCTATGTGGGAGCCACATATGCCTCCGTGGATCTCTGCCAACAGCTCGAGTCCTTCCTCCCGGGGAATGCACTTCAATTTCACACTGTTCGGTCTTTTTCTGTACAGAACACCGTCGACGAACTGATACATGGCAGATAGACTGGCTACTTTCTCCACCTCTTCCCGCTCCTCAGGAAGTTCCCCTATTTGGAGGAGTCGGACGGTATGTTGTGCCCATGCCGGAGCCTGAGGCTCAACGACAAGGGCTAAAGGCATTTCCTCTACCATGGGAGTGGCGGTCTCTATGCCCAGGGCTTGACGCCCTGCCGGAGTCTATTGCCCCACGGCAGGCCCAGTGTCCACGGCAATGTCTTTTGCCGGTGGCTCCTGGGAGCTCGGTGGGAAAGTACTTGCCGGGGCCTGATTTCCTTCGCTTGTTCTGCCCTGTTGATGGTTCAACGGATAGTTGAGTTAATCAAAACACAAAAGTACCTGGTTCCTCAGGCAATTTGAAGGCAGCGCGTTTCGACAAGTAGTCGGCGATGCCGTTCTGCACTCGGGGAACATGCTCCGCTTGTATACCGTCAAAATGCTCTTCCAGCTTCCTAACTTCATCTACGTAGGCCTCCATCAATGGGCTTTGATAATCTTTGTTAAATAGCTTGACGACAAGTTGTGAATCACCCCTGACAATGATCTTCTTGATTCCAAGGTCTGACGCGATCCTGAGACCAGCAAGTAACCCCTCGTATTCAAAAGTGTTGTTTGTTGACATCTCCCTGGGAAAGTGCATCTGGACTACATACTTGAGGTGCTCTCCGGTGGGTGCGACGAGCAGCACACCTGCATCGGCGCCTTGCAGTGAGAAAGCCCCGTCAAAGTACATAATCCAGTCGCGACTTGTTTCCTAAATCTCTTCGTCGGGCGTTGAGGTCCATTCCGCAATGAATCCGCCAAGACTCTACTCTGAATTGTCAAAATGCTTTCAAACTTCAAACAAAAGCTTGATAGTTCCAAAGCCCATTCCACAATCCTCCTAGAAGCGGGTGACGATGGTGATTTCGTGTGCTTGGAAGTAATGACGCAGCTTCCTCGAGGCCATAAGGAGGCCAAAGAGCAATTTCTGCACACCGGAGTACCTTGACCTAGCCCCCTGCAAGAGGGAGCTCACAAAATAAACCGGGTGTTGAATCATCTTCTTCTTCTATACTATTTCATTCGGTTGCGTCGCTTCTGCTTCACCAGTGCCAGACTCTGCCAGGGGCCTGGCCTTACCGGCACCAGGCCCTTCCGGGGGAGTTCCGGTTTGCCATTTGCCATCCCTCCTGTTGCCATTGCCTCTTCATCGACCTCCCTCTATGCCACTAACACGGCGCTGACCACTTGCTTCATTGCCGCTAGATATAGCAGCAACGGTTCTTGTGGTTTAGGCGCAACCAGTATTGGCGTAGCGGAGAGGTATGTCTTCAAATCCTGCAGGGCCGCCTCGGCCTCTGGGGTCCATTCCATTGGGCCCACCTTTTTCAAGATTTTGAAAAAGGGAAGGGCACGTTCAGCAGACTTGGAGATGAATCTGCTCATGGCGGCAACGCAGCCAGCGAGCCGACGTACATCCTTGATCCGCCTAGGTGCCTCGATCTGCTCAATGGCCTTGATCTTGTCTAGATTCGCCTCGATCCCACGCTGCGACACAAAGAACCCGAGAAGTTTGCCGGACGGAACACCGAAGACACACTTCTCAGGATTCAGCTTGAGGTTGATATTGCATAAATTTGCAAACGTCTCTTCCAAATCTTATACGGGTGTCGCCCTGTCCTTGGTTTTGACCACTATGTCATCCATATAAGCTTCCATGTTTCTATGTAGCTGGGGCTCAAAACCAATTTGGAATGCTCTTGCAAACGTTGAGCCAGCACTCATCAACCCGAAAGACATTCGTAAGAAACAATACGTACCACATGGGGTGATGAATGTTGTCTTCTCTTCATCTTCTCTCATCAGGAATGAAATCCAGAGCTGCACCACCAGAGACCAAGAAGTTGTCCGTCAAGGAGGATGGCACGTGAGGGGCCTTCACCATAAGCTCCTCCCTTGACAGCAAATAGGAAGGCACGCTCGTCACCTTCCTGCGGGCGAATGTCGATGTGTTTGCATGGCGAGCATCCGACATCCCCGGTGTTCCCAGGGAGGTGATTGAGCACCATCTTGCTGTCTGTCCTCATGCACGACCCATCAAGCAGAAGGTCAGGAAGCAAGCTTTGGAACGGCAGGAGTTTATCTCGGAGGATATCAGGAAGTTAGAAGTGGCAGGCTTGGTGAGGGGAGTACTTCATCCGACATGGTTGGCCAATCCGGTGGTGGTGCGCAAGGCAAATGGGAAGTGGAGGTTGTGTATTGATTACACAGATATCAATAAGGCATGTCCGAAGGACCCTTTCCCGTTGTCGTGCATTGACCAGATTGTTGACCCCACGGCCGGGTGCGACTTCTTATTGTTCCTTGACGCCTACTCAGGAAACCACCAGATCTTCATGACGAGAGAAGATGAAGAGAAGACAACATTCATCACCCCATGTGGTATGTATTGTTTCTTACGAATGCTTTTCGGGTTGAAGAGTGCTGGCTCCACGTTCAGCAGACTTGGAGATGAATCTGCTCATGGCGGCAACGCAGCCAGCGAGCCAACGTACATCCTTGATCCGCCTAGGTGCCTCGTTCTACTCAATGGGCTTGATCTTGTCTTGTCGGCGTTCTGGGAACGGGGGTCCCCGGATTTGCCTGCCTGCGGCCCATGGCATGGCGTTGCTGGCAGGCCTGTATGGCCCATCTTCATCAACAAGGAATCAAGACCCTCGAGAGGGGCCAAGCCTCACGATGCGGACGACACAAGACCTCCTCAGGAGCAGCCTCATCAGGCCGGCTCGTGAGGGGCGGAGAGTTCAAGATCGGGCAAACCTCGCGAGGTGCTCGTGACGTAATCCATGACGACTGAGACCAGGAGGGCGCCAAGCAGGCGCCGGCGCGCGCATTGTCCTTGTTTCCTCTTTGGTGCTGTCGGATTCCGGGTTTCGGCAGACCCTTGAGGTTCGAACACTGGGGTGCGCACGGAGATTTCGCCTTCTACCTACCTGCACCCCTCCGCCTCGCTAAGATCTAAGCTATAGAAAGAACAGCACAAGAGACACAGGGTTTATACTGCTTCGGGCCACCGTTGTGGTGTAATACCCTACTCCAGTGTGTGGTGTGGTGGATTGCCTCTTGGGCTGATGATGATGACCAATACAAGGAAGAACAGCCTCGCGAGGGTCTGTTCTTGGCTGGGGGGTGAATTGCTAGGAAGAGTTCAGTCGCCCTTCTCTCTCTCTCTCCTCGATTCCGATTTCGATCCGATCTCCGATCCCTGATCTCCTCTACCCTGTGGGTGGCTAGTCCTATTTATAGGCAGAGGCCCTGGGCCTCTTCCCAAATATTGAGCGGGAAGGGAGCCAACAATTGGCCATTTTGAAGGGGAATTTCTGGTACACTTATCCTGACTAAAATTGGTCCTCGCCTGCCAAAGGCTCTGGTGGTGACGCTGGCTTGGGCCCAACAATGACTTCCTCCCTGCCGTTGGACTGGTCTTGGTCTCGTTGCACCGAAACGGATGCCTTTGCTTGATGCTCTCGCCTGCGCTTGCTCCCTTTGCACCAAAGAGGAAATGAGGACACTGTGCAGCTGGCGCTCGCCTGGCGCCTTTGGTCGTCATGTCTTGCGTCACGGGCACCTCGTGAGGTACCCCGCCTTGATCTCTCCGCCTCCTCGCGAGCCAGCCTGATGAGGCCGTGCCTGAGGAAGCTTCGTGTCGTCCGCCCCGCGAGGCTTGGCCCCTCACGAGGGTCTTGGGTCCATGTTGACGAAGATGGGCCGCACTGGGCCCCCTTTTGAGCCACGCCGCGGGCCGCAGGCAGGCAAGTCTGGGGACCCCCGTTCCCAGAACGCCGACAGTAGCCCCTGGGCCCAAGGCGCGTCCGGACTTGGCCGTGCAGGGAGGCGAAAGGGCAAGAGCGAAGCGCCGCAGGCCCTAACAGCCTGCGGCCTTGGGCGCCGCATGGCGGTTGATTGGACGTGGGCATCTCCACTTCCCCACGGTGCCTCGGCAACTGCGCGGATTGGACAAGTCCCTGCATGCAAAGCGGGTCATGATTACCTGCGATCATGGAGGTCGGCGGTTGGCCTTCGCCGGCCATAAGTACGGAACGGCGCGCGCCCTTCCAGTCCATCCCTTCTAGCTTCTCCTTCTTCCCAGTCCTTGCTCTGTCTTGCTGCGATGGCTCTGATCCGCCGGTTGTCGGCGGCAGAGAAGGGAAAGGCTCCCCGAGAGGAACCAGACCCGCTCCCGCCGAAGAAACGGCTCGCCCTCCGCGGCCGGGACCGGGGGGCCCATCAGGTGGTGTCGAGGCCCTGGTGCGAGCGGCCACCGCCGGGGTTCCCGCTTCCCTTGTACGCCCACATTGAGGGCTCTGAAGGAGTCGATGCCGATCGCCACAGGCGGCGCCGCCGTCGGCGCCGACAGGTCACGAAGGTGTGGGTCGTCCCCCCTGGGGTCCACACCGAGGGCTCCTCCCAAGAGTTCGTGCTCCACGCCGCCATGCCTCCTCAGTCTTGGATTCGCCTTCCTCCCTTCTTCGCCTCCATCATCCCGTAGGGAGAACTCCTGAAGCTTTGGCTGCAGCACGCCGGCTGCAGCACCCTCATGACCGAGACAGAGGTCGCGGTCGTTGCCCCGGGCGAGGTCTTCATGACTCGAGGCTGGAGCGAAATCGCCCGGGTTTGCAGGATAAGAGGCGCCCTCGCGATCCACTTGGAGTACGACAGCGCTTCGGTGATGTTCTTCAAGGTATTCGATGCTAACGGGCGCCGGCTGGAGTGCTGCCCGGGAGAGGTGGTCGGGACCCTGCTACGGCGAGGACTGGGCCCGCCGACCGCTCGCTTGGCGGCTCCTCAGGCGGCAGAGGCGTCGGAGGTTCCAGCGACTCCGACGAGCTCTTCGCGACCCCGGAGACGAGCGACGACAGCTACGAGCCCCCGAGCCGGCGCCGCTCCTAGAGCAAGGCGGGCTCGTCAGGCAATCGCCGACTCTGATCTGGATGGGGTTGACACCGGTGCTTGACGTCCCACTGTTGATGATGGCGTCTTTTGTAGGGGCGCGTGTAGTTAGCGTCCTTTTAGGATCTGTTCCCTGCGAGGAATCAAAGACGCGTCCCATGGGGGCTTGTAAGGTGCCTGTGATCCTGTTTTGGTAATATAACCCTTGTCGTAGAATTGTGCGAGTTGCCCATTCCGTCTTAGCTCAGTTCTCCCTTTCGTACCTCATGAGGGCTTGGTGCTCTGCGCCGACAGGTCCCAGTCCCAAGGCGGCTTCAGCCATCGCTGGTATGCCAGGTCGCGATGCCGTGGTCAAGGCCAGGAGGTGAGCGACCCGGGGTCCGGTAAGAGCCCCTGAGTCGCGATACTCAGGAGGTCCCCTTTGGCGCTCAAGCAGTCGCCGTTCGGTGAGAAAGGAGAGCGGCGTCGCTAACACGGGATTGCATTAGGTGCGGGGATGGTGCCACGGTAGCTGGTGAATCAGGGGCCGCTCTCTGGTGTGTCGCCGGGTCCGTGCATCGGCAGGCGTGAGGTTGCTCGGCGAGGTCCTCGCGTGTCCCTCCCCTCTCGCCTTTGCTCCCCTTTCTGCTCTACGTCCTCGGGTCCCGGCCCTCGAGCGAGTCTCAGCCGTCGCTGGTATGCCAGGTCGCGATGCCGTGGACAAGGCCAGAGGGTGAGGGCTGGAGAGCCAGTAGGAGCCCTGAGTCGCGATGCTCAGGCACCCCCCCCTTTAACGTGCAAGTGGCTCGCGCGGATGAGAGTGAAGGAGACACCGCAAGGGCCTCGCCTGACATAGCTCCTTTAGGAGATCCTGTAGACCCATCATAGAAAGAACGAGGGGTTGCCATGACAATTGACAGTCAGCCGTTGGTTGCTTCCGAGGGGCGATGAGGCACTGAAGGCTTGACGAGGTGGCGCCATGCGGGGCTGCCGCGGCCAGAGCTCAGCCATTCAGGTTTGTCGGCGTTGCAGGGACGGACCCATGCGCAAGCGTCGTGCCGTTTGGGAGCAGCTCCGTCAGTTGGCGTCAGTTGAGCGGGCAACTAGGTCAAACACATTAGCCGCGAAGGAGTGGATTCATTCAAATAGATGCTGGGAAGGCGGACATCACTGGGTCAGGCCCGAGCGACTTGGGGATGATGCAGCCCGAGGGGCGCCCCCAACAAGGTAAGCTAACAACATGAAATAAAAGGGATACATGCCGCAGGGACGGACCCACGCGGCCTGGGAATAATGCAGCCCTGGGGGGCGCTCCCAGCTGGAAATGAAACTTGAAAGATGTCACCTGATGATGTTGAGGACGAAGGAGTGTTGGCGTAGCAGACTCGGTGGGCTGCGGAAGCCGATCCTCACGAGCCCCCAGGCCCAGGGGCCTCGGGAGGCTCCGGAGGCGCTGGTGGCTCCTCGCGGACCATCTCCATCTCCGCCAGGGCTGCGGAACGCCTGGCCTCTTGAGCCTCCATGATGCCCCTCATGAGGCGCTGGTACGTGGCAGCCGTGTTCGGCAAGCCGTAAGGCATGCGAACGTAGCTGTGGGGTGGACCTTCGCAGCGCCCCACTCGCGAGGGCCAGAGGCGCTCCAGAGAGGCGACTCGATTGAGCCCTGGTATGTCGATGCAGACGCGCAGCCCACCATCCTCGCCTGGATGGGGAGCCACAGCTGGTAGGCGGCGGCCGCCTCTCATGACTCTTGACTCCTGTAGCTCCTGAATGGCCTTGCTGACGAACTCCTGAGGGTCTGGCCCTCCTTGCCTTACTCCTTCTTGAGGGAAACGTGCTTCGAAACACGCCTCCATGTGGTGCCCAAGCGCCTCCCTCGTGACCTTAGCCAGGTCGGTGGCCCTCCAGGGGAGAGCCCCCGAGCCCTGCCTGAGGAGGGTGCCGGGCGCGCTTTCCTATGCGATGGAAGGAGGTTCCCCCTGGGCAGGTGCGGGCCCTGAGGGGCCTGCCTCCTGAGGGGCCGAGTCGGACGATGTCTTCTTCTTCTTGGGGGCGGTCTCGGGAAGCCTCCTGCTTCCGCGATCCGGGTCTTCCAGCGATGCGGCCTGAAAGGCTCGTTCCAGGGAACACACCGCGTCCTTCTCTTCACAGGGCACCGTGATGACTCCGCCACTTCCTGGCATCTTGAGGACGTTGTAGCCGTGGTGAGTTACGTCCATGAACTTAGCCAGCACTGGGTACCCAAGGATGGCGTTGTACGGCAGGCGAATGTGAGCGACGTCGAAGTCAATGAGCTCGGTGCGGTAGTTGTCGCGTGCCCCGAAGGTGACAGGGAGGCGGACCTGCCCAATCGGGACCGTGGAGCCGTCGGTGACTCCGGAGAAAGGCTTGGTTGGCTGAAGCTGGTTGTAGGGCACTTGGAGATTGTTGAATGTTTCCATGGACAGGACGTTGAGCCCTGCCCCGCCATCGATGAGGGTCCTGGTGACCACCACGTTGCTGATGATTGGGGAACAAAGCATCGGGAGGACTCCGGCTGTGGCCGCACACTTGAGCTGATCTGCTGAGCTGAACGTGATGGCGCACGCCGACCACCTGAGAGGGCGCGTGGCTTCGAGCTTGGGGAGGACTGCATTCACTTCGCGGGCGAACTGCTTGAAGATGCGTTGAGAGGCTGGGGCTTGAGCCCCGCCCAGGATGCAGGCGATCGCGCGCGGCTCCTGGAAGCCCCCAGCCCCCTCGTCCTGATGGCGGTCCTCGTTTCTCCTTGGCTGCGGCGGCAGCGGAGGGAGGCCTGCGTTGCCTTGCGGGCGATCCTCGCGAGGCTGATCCCTCCAGTCTCCCTCGCGAGGCGGGTCTTGCCAGCGATCCTCGCGAGGTCGATCGCGCCACCCTTGGCGCGGGCAGCGGTCTTCCCAGCGTCCTGCGTTCCTTCCTCCTCCTCGACCGTAGCCCCGGTCACCGCGGTCGGGGCGACGGCCGATCCTTCCTTCTCGCACGGCTCGGAGCTCTTGACATTCGTTGGTGTTGTGGGTGTGGAGGTCGTGGTACACACAGTACCGACTGCCCTTGGAAGATTCGGGCTGATCTCTGCCCCGCTTGGTGTCTGGTTCTGCCGCGAGCACGGCAGCCCCCTTGCGCTTCACATCCTTGGCCTTGGGCTTCTTCTCTTCTGGGTCTGCGGCAGGCAGCTCGAGGAGGGAGAGACGCCCTTCCTCAGCCCTGGCGCACTTGGTTGCCAAGTTGAACAACTCCAAGGAAGTGCACAGGTCTTCATGCATCGCCAGCTCCTCCTTCATCTTGACATCGCGCACGCCGTCGGAGAAGGCTGAGATGATGGCCTCCTCGGTCACCTTGGGAATCTTGAGGCGTGCGTTGTTGAAGCGCTGGATGTACTTCTGCAGGGTCTCTCCGGGTTGTTGCTTGATGCGGCGCATGTCGCTCACGGCGGGTGGCCGGTCGCGAGTACCTTGGAAGTTGGCGATGAAGCGGGTGCGCATCTCGTCCCAGGAGGAGATCATGCTTGGAGCCAGGTTCAGGAGCCAGGTGCGGGCCCCGTCCTTGAGCGCCATGGGAAACCAGTTCGCCATGACCTTCTCGTCTCCGTTGGCAGCTTCGATGCCCAGCTCATAGAGCTGGAGGAACTCCGCAGGGTCGGCCGTGCCGTCGTAACGAGGAGGCAGGTCTGGCTTGAACTTGCCGGGCCACGCGACGCTGCGTAGCTCGGCGGTGAAGGCACGGCAGCCTGCTATGGCCACGGGAGGCCTTGGGTGACAGAGCTTGGTCTTGTATGTCCCCACGCGCTGCAGCTGGGAGCAGCGCGGGGTCTTGACGTGCGGGAGCAGGAACATGGTCGCGACGTGCTGGAGCAGGGAGCGTCCGGGCAGCTTCTTGCGGGCGAGGGACTTCTTGGCAGCTCTACTCTTGCCGCGCTGGCACCTGACGGAGCGGGTTCCGCCCAGGAGCCACGCGCCTTGGAGCCATGGCACCTTCTTGAGGAGGAGGCGGCTGGGGCGCCCCCGGAGCTTCGTCGCCCGCGCGGGGCGGGGTGCGGTGAAGCGGAACGGACGGTGCAGGAGAGCCCCCTGTGGCGCGGACGAGCTCGGCGACGCGGTCGAGCCATTCTTCGTAGACGTTGTCGACGGGATGGTAGCGCAGGAGCTCGTTTGCCACGATGAGCGCAGCTCGAGCCTCCATGGGTGCGCGGAGCGCGCGGGACGAAGAACCAGCTGGGATGAGTGAGGGAGTAGCGGTGCGGCCGTCTTGCCGCACGGACGGATGCTGAGACGACACTTGCTACTTGTCCCCCGCCGGGCCAGTGGCGATGTTGACGTCAGGTGACGAGGAATGGCGAGGACGCCCGCCGACAGGAGCCGTCTGGGCGACGCGGGAAGCGAGAGTGGCCCGGCAGTCGGTGCGGGCCCGACGAGCGTCAGACATGGACGCGATGGTCGGAGGAGAACGGGGTGGTGGAAGACGAATTCCTGCACACCCCTACCTGGCACGCCAAATGTCAGATTCCGGGTTTCGGCAGACCCTTGAGGTTCGAACATTGGGGTGCGTGTGGAGATTTCGCCTTCTACCTACCTGCACCCCTCCGCCTCGCTAAGATCTAAGCTATGGAAAGAACAGCACAAGAGACACAGGGTTTATATTGGTTCGGGCCACCATTGTGGTGTAATACCCTACTCCAGTGTGTGGTGTGGGGGATTGCCTCTTGGGCTGATGATGATGAGCAATACAAGGAAGAACAGCCTCGCGAGGGTCTGTTCTTGGCTGGGGGGATGAACTGCTAGGAGGAGTTCAATCACCCTTCTCTCTCTCTCTCTTCTCGATTCGATCCTGCTATTTCGATTGCCGATCTCCGATCCCTCTACCCTGTGGGTGGCTAGTCCTATTTATAGGCAAAGGCCCTGGGCCTCTTCCCAAATATTGAGCGGGAAGGGCGCCAACAATTGTCCATTTTGAAGGGGAACATCTCGTACACTTATCCTGACTAAAGTTGGTCCTCGCCTGCCAAAGGCTCTGGCGGTGATGCTGGCTTGGGCTCCACAATGACTTCCTCCCTGCCGTTGGACTGGTCTTGGTCTCATTGCACCGAAACAGGTGCCTTTGCTTGATTCTCTCGCCTGCGCTTGGTCCCGTTGCACCAAAGAGGAAAGGAGGACACTGCGCGGCTGGCGCCCGCCTAGCGCCTTTGGTCATCATGGCTTGCGTCACGGGCACCTCGTGAGGTACCCCGCCTTGATCTCTCCGCCTCCTCGTGAGCCAGCCTGATGAGGCCGTGCCTGAGGAAGCTCCGTGTCATCCGCCCCGCGAGGCTTGGCCCCTTGCGAGGGTCTTGGGTCCGTGTTGATGAAGATGGGCCGCGCTGGGCCCCCTTTTGAGCCACGCCGCGGGCCACAGGCTGGCAAGTCTGGGGACCCCCGTTCCCAGAACACTGACAGGTGCTAAGGAGGAAATCATAGGCGCGGAGTACCGAGGCATCAAGCAAAGGTTTCCATATTGGTGCAACGAGACCAAGACCAGAAGGACGGCAAGAAAGAGGTCACCATGGAGCCCAGGGCGGCGTCACCACCAGAGCCTTTGGCAGGCGAAGACCACCTTTTGTTAGGATATCTTGTACTAGTTGTCCCCTTTCAAATTGGCCATTGTTGGCCCCCTTCCTGCTCAAAATTTGGGAGAGGACCAGGGCCTCTATAAATAGGACTAGCCACCACCATAGGCGGAGAGAATCCAAGATCATCCTCAGCCACACAAGTGCACCAAGCACAAGAACACCTCAACCTGAGGAGGCTGTTCTTCCCTTTGTATTGTTCATCCTCATCCCAAGAGGCAATCCACCACCACCACACTGGAGTAGGATATTACACCACAACGGTGGCCTGGACCAGTATAAATCTCATGTTCTTTGTATTGCGAGTTCGTTGAGTTAGTTCGTGAGATCTAGGCCAAGTTAGGACGCGGATCGATAGGGGGGAGATCTTCACGCGCACCCTAGTGTTCGAACCTTAAGGGTTTTGCCGGAACCCGTGATCCGACATTTGGCGCGCCAGATAGGGGTGCGCCGAAGCTTCCTTTCCGTCGCTCCGCACCTCATCGCTCCATCTTCTTCATGGCGGATGCACGTCACGCCCGTGCCGAGCACCGGGCTGCCCTCGCCACTCGCATCACTCAGACAGCCCCTGTCGGCGGGCCACCCCGTCGCTCTCTGTTGACTGCCGCCAACGCCGCCACCGGTTAGGCGGGGAACGAGCAACAAGCATCCTGCAACCCTCGGTCCGACAGGACAGCCGCATCGCCACTCCATCGCTGACTCCCGCTGGTTCATCGTCTCACGCTTGTCGTGTTCCCACAGACGCACGGGCCATGCTCCTCATGGCGCACGAGCTCATGCGCTACCGCCCGGTCGATGACCTCTACGAGGACTAGCTTGACCGCATCATCGAGCTTGTCCACGCCGCAGGAGGCTCCCCTGCGCCGTCCCACTCTCTGCCTCGCCCTCCGCCAGCCACGGGCGACGCAGCTCAAGAATCACCTCCGCCACCTCTGCCCCAAGACGGCACCCTAGAGCCAAGGCACGCGGCTCCGCGGCGCGACCCACCGCGTCCGATGCCCGCGCGCGAAGAAATAAGCTGCCAAGAAGTCCCTCGACCGCAAGTGAACACTTTGCCACTCGTTGCTCCGCCGTGCCAGGATCGTTTGCTGCGACAAGGCCCCGCACCGCTGGCCGCAGCATCGCGCGGGCGCCAAGGCCAAGCTCCACCTCCAAGGCGGTCCCCGGTGACCACGGCCGACTATCGCGCCTTCACTCCCGAGCTGCGTAGTGTCGCCTGGCCGGGCAAGTTCAAGCCAGATCTGCCCCCTTGCTACGACGGCACCCCTGATCCCACGGAGTTCCTGCAGCTCTATGAGCTGAGCACCGAGGCTGCCAACAACGACGAGAAAGTCATGGCGAACTGGTTTCCCATGGCTCTCAAGGATGCCCCCCTCTCCTGGCTCCTGAACCTGCCTCCAGGCTCAATTTCCTCTGGGACAAAATGCGCAACTGCTTCATCGCCAACTTCCAGGGCACTCGCGACCGCCGCCCGATGGCGGGTGACCTGCGCCGCATCAAGCAGCAACTAGGAGAGACCCTGCAGAAGTACATTCAGCGCTTCAACAGCGTGAGCATCAAAATCCCCAAGGTGACCGACGAGGCTATCATCTCAGCGTTCTCTGACGGTGTCCGTGACGTCAAGATGAAGGAGGAGCTTGCCATCCACGAAGAGCTGTGCATGACCCTAGAGCTGTTCAACATCACAACCAAGTGTGCAAGAGCTGAGGAGGGGCGCCTCTCCCTCCTCGAGCTCCCTGCTGCAGACCCAGAGGAGAAAAAGACCAAGGCCAAGGACATGAAGCGCAAGGGAGCAGCCATGCTCGCGGCGGAACAAGACACCAAGCGTGGCAGAGACCAGCCTGAGTCATCCAAGGGCAGCCGACCGTTCTGCGCCTTCCACATCCTGCATACCCACAACACCAGCGACTGTTTAGAGCTCAGAGCCATTCGAGAAGGACGCTTCGGTCGACGCCCCGAGCGCAGCGACCGGGGCTACGGCCGAGGAGGAGGACATGGTGGCGGACACTGGGACGACCGTGGCCCGCGCCAGGAGTGGCACGAACGGCCTCATGAGGACCGCTGGCAGGATCAGCCTCGCGAGGGCACCTGGAGGGACCAGCCTCGTGAGGCTCATCCTCAAGCTAACGCTGGCCTTCCTCCATTACCACCACCACCCTAGAAGGAATGACGACCACCATCAAGATGAGGGGGCTAGGGGCTTCCAGGAGCCATGCGTTGTCTCCTGCATCTTGGGCGGAGCTCAAGCCCCAGCCTCGCAGCGTATCTTTAAACAGTTTGTCAGTGAAGTGAATGCAGTTCTCCCTAAGCTCGAAGACACAAGCCCACTCAGATGGTCCAGGTGCCCCATCACATTCAGTTCGGCAGATCAGCTCAAGTGTGCGGCCACTGTCGGCATCCTCCCAATGCTCTGTTCGCCAGTCATCAGGAACGTGCAAGTTACCAAGACCCTCATCGATCGCTGCGCATGGCTCAATGTCCTGTCCGTCGACACGTTCGACAACCTCCAAGTACCATATGATTAGCTTTAGCCTACCAAGCCTTTCTCAGGAGTGACCGACGGCTCTACTACTCTGATCGGGCAGGCCTGCCTCCCCGTTACCTTCGGAGAACGCAACAACTACCGCACCGAACTCACAGACTTCGATGTCGCCTACATCCACCTGCCATACAACGCCATCCTCGAGTATCCAGCCCTGGCCAAGTTCATGGTGGTGACCCATCACGGCTACAATGTCCTCAAGATGCCGGGAAGCGGCGGAATCATCACAGTCCCATGCAAAGAAAGAGACGCGGTGTGCTCCCTTGAGCGTGCCTTCCAAGCTGCAGCAATCGACGACCCCGACAGTCAGGGCGAGCACCCTCCTGAGGCCACCCCCAAGAAGAAGAAGCAGTTGCGTCACGTAGGGCCTCAGGAAAGCGGCGCCTCGTCAGGATTGACGTCCGCGCCTGGGGAGCCTCCCTCCATCGCATAGGGAGGCGCACCCAGCGCCCCTCTCGAGCAAGGCTCGGGGGCTCTCTTCTGGAGGGCCTTAGACTTTGCCACCATCACGAGGGAGGCGCTTGGGCACCACTTGGAGGCGTGCTTCGCAACACGTTTCCCTTAGGAGAACACAGGGCAAGGAATGCCCACCGCTGAGGAGTTCATCACCAAGACCACTGAGGAACTGCAAGATGTGAGGGCCATGCGCGGCAGCCGCCGCTAACCAGACACAGCTCCCCATCCAGGCGAGGATGTCGGGCTGCGCGTCTACATCGATGTTCCAGGGCTCAATCGGGCCGCCTCTCAGGAGCTTCTCAGGCCTTCGCGCGTGGGACGCTGCGAGGGCCCACCACATAGTTACGTTCGCATGCCTTCGGTCTGCCGAGCGTGGCGGCCGCCTATCATCGCAACCTGTGGAGCATCCTGGCAGCTCAGGAGGCCAGGCACCACGCGGTGCTGACGGAGATGAAGACGGTCCTCGAGGAACCACCTGGGACCCCAGGGCCTCCCGAGCCTCAGGGCCCCAGTGGCTCATGAGGGGCAGCCCTCTCGCAGCACGCCTTCAGCTACCTCAACTGTCCTTCATCAACAGAGTCAGGTGACATTTTCCAAAGTTCATTCAACTGGGAGCGCCCACAGGGCTGCATCGTTCCCAGGCCGCGTGGGTCCGTCCCTGTGGCGTGTATCCTTCCTTTTATGTCTTTATCTTACCCTGATGGGGGCACCCCTCGGGCTGCATCATCCCCAAGCCTTTCGGGCCGGACCCGGTGGCATGCATCTTCCCTACACTTACCTGAGCTAGGTTGCTTTCCATGCTTAATCTATCTATGACTATCGCCTCCTTGATTGTCACCCACCATGAGAGCCGCGCGATGGCCATCTTTCTTCAGGACCCTTCGCGTTGTCTAACCATTTTGTAGGACCAAGACAGCAAACAAGAATCAAGACCAGGCGCAACCCGCCTTGAGGTAGGGCCTCGTGAGTCCCGCGCTGGCTCGCGAGCGCCCAAATGCACCTCGTCTAGCCCTGCCTTGCAAGCCACATGTCAGGGCGGGGTTGTACATGCCTCGGGGGCTCTCCGCAGTAGGGAGCCCCCACTCACGCACCAGAAGCAAACCCGCAACCACCACGGCGACTGGTGGCCTTCCTTGTGCTAGCTTGCAAGAACTTCATGAAGGCCACAACAGGCGGTACCACGGACTCTCTCTCTCCTCTCATGCGATTCACTTGCGCGTTAAAAGGGGGCTCCTGAGCATCGCGCCTCAGGAGCTCTTACTGGCTCTCCAGCCCTCACCCCCTGGCCTTGACCACGGCACGCGACCTGGCATACCAGCGGTGGCTGAGCTCGCTCGAGGGCCGGGACCTAAGGACGCAGAGCACCGAGAAGGACATGGAGAGGAGGGGGAGGCCAGCACGGGCTAGACCTAGCCACACTATAGCTACCGGCGAGCGAGTCTGGCACGACCCGAGGAGCAGACCCCAGACAGCCAAAGATAAGTTCTCGCTCTGGATCCACCAATCGCTTGCAGCACGAGACCCTCGCTCACTCCCTTCGCTTCCCTACTACGGTAATGTTTTCTTCCTTTCCGTTCTAAGACAGCTGCTTGCGCGCTAAGGGGGACCTCTTGAGCATCGCGCCTCAGGAGCTCTTACTGGACCTCGTGCCGCTCACCTCCTAGCCTTGACCACGGCACGCGACCTGGCATACCAGCGATGGCTGCAGCCTGCCTGGGGACCGGGACCTGTCAGCGTAGAGCATCAAGCTGCCGCAGGATTGGAAAGGGGAGGCCGAGCCTCGCCAGGATATGTGCACACAAATATTCATAACGAGCTATATTGACAAAAGGCATTACAGACGCTTTACACACCCCCACGGGGCCCGTGTCTTGATTCCGTGTAGGGAACAAAGGGAAGGAATTCCTAGGGGTTCTATCTACGCGCACAAGGTGTCGCCGACGCCATCATCAACAGTGGGCCACGTGAGGACGGCGCCAACCCCATCTAGATCAGCGGCGACGGTGGCTGGACGCCGCAGCCCTGCTCCGGGCTCGGCGGGAGCTCGGGGGCACGTAGCTGTTGCCGCTTGTCTCCGGAGACTCCAAGAGCTCAGGAGAGTCGCTGGACCACCAGGAGTCGCCGCTGTCGCTGGAGGAGCTGCAGCTGAGACCAGTGGCAGGACCCGCACCCGCCACAGCGTCGCCCTGGCGACCTCCTTCGAGGAAGCACTCCAGGCGGCGACCTTCCATGTCGAAGACCATGAAGAACAACATAGAGGCGCCGTCGTACTCGAAGTGGATCGCAAGGGCTCCCTCCACGCGGCAGACTCGGGCAATCTCACCCCAGCCTCGGGTCATGAAGATCTTCTCGGACGCAATGGTTCCAATCTCCGCTCCAGTCGCCGGAGCGTCGCAGTGTGCGTGCTACAGCCAAAGTTCACGAAGGCCCCTCGGCGGCATCTCGGCGGTGAAGAATTGCAGGAGGCAAATCTAGGTGGTCGGGGCATCGCCGCCCACAGGACAAACTTACGCGAAGACTCTGCAGCATGGACCCTTGGGGCGACGGCATGCGCCACCGCGGCACGGCGACCACGGTCCTGGCGCGGGCGGCACCGCTCACCGCTCCTCCCTTCGGAATCATCAACGTGAGCGTACAAGGGTAGCGGGTACCCAGGAGGCGGCCTCTCATACCAAGGCCTCGACACCACCGGCCTCACGACCACCTCGTGACGATGAGACCTCCTTTTCTTCGGTGGGAGCAGCTCGGGCACATTGAGGGGAGCCTTGCCTTTCTCTGCGGCCGAAAACCTCCGCATCGGCGCCATGTCTACACAAGCAAGTAGTGGAGCGAGGAAGAAGAAGAAGTAGGAGAGGCAGAGGAAAGATGGGAGACAGGGGCTCTGCCCCCCTCCCATTTATACCAGGAGAAGGCCAACCGGCACCCCCCACGATCATAGGTAATGATGGTTCTCCTTACATGTCGAAGGGACTTGTCACGTCGGGCAATTGCTGAGGCAGCATGGGGAAACGGAGACACCCACGTCCAATCCACCTCCACGCGTCACCCGAGGCCGCATGCTATTGGGGCCTGCAGCGCTCCACACATGACCCTTGGCTTCGCCTCGAAACCAAGCCCGAGCGCGCCTTGGGCCGGGGGGCTACTGTCGGTGTTCTGGGAATGGGGTCCCCAGAGTTGCCTGCCTGCGGCCCATGGCGTGGCTTTACTCGCAGGCATGTACGGCTCATCTTCATCAATAAGGAATCGAGACCCTCGTGAGGGGCCAGGCTTTGCGAGGTGGACAACACAAGACCTCCTCAGTAGCAGCCTCATCAGGCCGGCTCGTGAGGGCCGGAGAGTTCAAGATCGGGCAAACCTCGCGAGGTGCTCGTGACGTAAGCCATGACGATCGAGACCAGGCGGGCGCCAGCGCACGCAGCGTCCTTGTTTCCTCATTGGTGCGAAGGGGGCAAGTGCAGGCGCGGAGTACCGAGGCATCAAACAAAGGTTTCCATATTGGTGCAACAAGACCAAGACCAGAAGGATGGCAAGATGGAGGTCACCGTGGAGCCCAGGGCGGCGTCACCACCAGAGCCTTTCGCAGGCGAAGACCACCTTTTGTCAGGATAGCTTGTACTAGTTGTCCCCTTTCAAATTGGCCATTGTTCGCTCCCTTCCCGCTCAATATTTGGGGAGAGGACCAGTGCCTCTATAAATAGGACTAGCCACCACCATAGGCGGAGAGAATCCAAGATCATTCTCAGCCACACAATTGCACCAAGCACAAGAACACCTCAACCCGAGGACGCTGTTCTTCCCTTCGTATTGTTCATCCTCAGCCCAAGAGGCAATCCACCACCACCACACTGGAGTAGGGTATTACACCACAACGGTGGCCCGAACCAGTATAAATCTCGTGTTATTTGTGTGGCGAGTTTGTTGAGTTAGTTCATGAGATCTAGGCCAAGTTAGGACGCGGATCAATAGGGGGGGAGATCTTCGCGCGCACCCCAGTGTTCGAACCTTAAGGGTTTTGCCAGAACCCGTGATCCGACATGTCTGGATTCGCCTCGATCCCAAGATGTGACACAAAGAACCCGAGATGTTTGCCGTACGGAACGCCGAAGAAACACTTCTCAGGATTCAGCTTGAGGTTGAGCTTGCACAAATTTGCAAACATCTCTTCCAAATCTTGTACGAGTGTTGCCCTGTCCTTGGTTTTGACCACTATGTCATCCATATAAGCTTCCAAGTTTCTATGTAGTTGGGGCTCAAAACCAATTTGGACTGCTCTTGCAAACGTTGAGCCAGCACTCGTCTACCCGAAAGACATTCGTAAGAAACAATACGTACCACATGGGGTGATGAATGTTGTCTTCTCTTCATCTTCTCTCGTCATGAATATCTGGTGGTATCCTGAGTAGGCGTCAAGGAACGATAACAAGTCGCACCCGGCCATGGAGTCAACAATCTAGTCAATGCGTGGCAACGGGAAAGGGTCCTTCGGACAGGCCTTATTGATATCTGTGTAATCAATGCACAAACTCCACTTCCCATTTTCCTTGCGCACCACCATCGGATTGGCCAACCATGTCGGATGAAGTACTCCCCTCACCAAGCCTGCCGCATCTAAATTCCTGATCTCCTTCATGATGAACTCCTGCCGTTCCAAAGCTTGCTTCCTGACCTTCTACTTGAGGGGTCACGCATGAGGACAGACAGCAAGATGGTGCTCAATCACCTCCCTGGGAACATCGGGGATGTCGGATGCTTGCCATGCAAACACATCGACAATCGCCCGCAGGAAGGTGATGAGCGCGCCTTCCTAATTGCTGTCAAGGGAGGAGCTTATGGTGAAGGCCCCTCCCGTGCCATCCTCCTTGACGGACACCTTCTTGCTCTCTGGTGGTGCACCTCTGGATTTCTTGCTCTTGCCGGTGGAGCCGTCTGGCACGCCCTCGATGGGAGCACAACACTCCGAAGAGGTGCGCTTGCCGGAGTGGGTGCGAGAGGTCTTGCCGGTCTTCTGCCCTCCCGGGGCTTCGGCGGTAGGAGCAAGTGCCTTGGCGTCAGTCGCTGCAGCTGCCTCCAGGTAGAGTTGATCATCGCAGATCAGCGCATCCTTCTTGTTAGAGGGGACGGTGATGATAGTCATCGGCCCAGGCATCTTCAGCATGTTGTAGGCGTAATGTGAAGCCGCCATGAACTTAGCTAGTGCCGGGCAGCCGAGGATCCCATTGTAGGGCAAGGGGATCTCGGCTACATCGAAAACAATCCTCTCTGTCCTGTAGTTTAACTCGCCTCCAAACGTCATGGGCAGTGTGATCTTACCCTTCGGCTGACTCCTTCTCGGGTTGATCCCTTGAAATGTGCCCGTCTCTTCGAGGTCTCCATCAGGAATCTGCAGCCTTTTGATCACAACAGGTGAGATCAAGTTCAGACCGGCCCCGCCGTCAACTAGCATTTTTGTCACCTTGAGGTTGCGTATTGTTGGCGAAACCAAAAACGGCAAACACCCGACCGCAGTTGTGCGATCAGGGTGGTCCTCGGTGTCAAAAATGATAGGCGTGCTGGACCACTTCAGTGGCTTTCGAGCATCGAATGATGGTTCCGCTGCTATGATCTCATGCGCCCACTACGTGAGCTGGCAGTCAGAGGTGTGCAGCGAGACACCACCATCGATGCACATGGCCTCTGTAGCTTTCTAAAACTCATGCTCGCCAGACTTGTCATCCTCGTCATGACCGTCGTCTTCCTGCTTCTTGTCGTGGCCCCGGGCGGGCCTCTATTGCTGGTTATCCTTGCCGTGGCGACCTCCTTGGCCGCCATGCTTCTTGCCAGATCCTTCGGCACCATCCTGACCCTTCTCCTTGTCCCGCCTCTCATACTCAGCTTTTTGCTTCTCAGCAAGCAGCTCAACTTGTCGGCAATTCTGGAGGTCATGGCCCTTGGTGCGGTGGATCTTGCAGTACTGCTTGTCGGAGCCTCCTGGCTTGTCGGCAGCCGCCAAGGCCCGGCAAGCAGCGCACCGGGCAATTTCCTTGCCGGGTCGTCTGCCTTGGCCTTCTTGGCAGTGCTGGTGTCCTCGGATCCCTCAACGGCAAGCACGTTCTTGCCCTTGCGCTTCCTGTTGCGGTGCCGACCCTTCTTTGTCGGGGCGGCTGTGTGTTCGTCTATGGAGTCGGTTTCTGCACCGGCGTCCTCGCCGGGGTACTTCCTCCCCACTTTAGCTCGAGCGCACTTGTTAGCCAGAACATAAAGTTTGGCCACATCTTTTACCTTGTTCGTCGCCAGCTCTTCACGCATCTTGCGGTTGCACACATTCTGATGGAATGCGCTGATCACGGCGGCGGGATGAACATCTTGGATGTTGTACTGCACCCGGCTAAACCTCTGTATGTACTTGCACAGGTTTTCACCTTCCTTCTAGGGGATGATATGCAAATCGCTTTCCTGACCATGAGCCTGGTGCCCTCCAGTGAAGGCGCCAACGAACTCATGACACAAATCCGTCCAAGAAGAAATGGAATCCGTCGGCAAGTGCATCAACCATGACATGACATTGGGTTTAAGTGCCAATGCGAAGTAATTGGCAAGCACCTTGTCATCGTGAGCACTAGCAGCTTGCATCACGATGGTGTAGATGCTGAGGAACTCCGACGGGTGGGTCTTGCCGTTGTAATTTTCGCCAACGTCGGGCTTGAATGTGCGGTGGGAGGGCCACTCAAACTACCATAGCTCGCGGGCAAAGGTTGGGCAACCCACCTCGTAGGGTAGGCCACCAAAGCCTCCCGATGCTGGGTGGTCCATAGTGGGCCCCGCCCGCCTATCTGACTGGTGGCGTGCTTCGTGCCGGTGCTCGATGGTGGTTCGAGCGTCTTCATGGGCTCGCTCCCGAAAAACTTGGTGCTCATCGCGGTGAGTTTGTGGGTCGGACAATGCTATGGACATGTTATCACAAGCGTCATCATGACGAACCAACACCCGCGGTGGCTGGCGTGGGGGAGGAGAGTGCACTGTGCCGCAGCACCTCCGGTCTTCCCACCACTGGCATGCGGTGGCTCGACGGAGCGCCGGCCTGAGGGCCCCGCTGGTCGCGGCTCATCTTTATTGGCAACGCCGACGAGGCTCCGGATGGTGGCTCTCCACTCGTCGAGCTGTTCCATAGCAGGAGGAAAGTCGAGGAGCAACTGCGCGCACGCCAAAGCTTCTGCTGGCGTGGGTGGTAGTGAAAGCTGCATGGACCGTGACGCGCTCCGACTTCTAACCCCGTTAGAAGGAGCTCTATCACGACCTTGCGGCTGTGTGCCATTTCCGCCAATGCCTCGGTGTGCATGCCGGCCTTCTACGTCCCGGGAATGAGGCACAAGACTCTTCCCACGGAGGCGCACGGGGTCATCAGTGTGGTGACGCTTCTCATCGCGCACAACCTGGGAAGAGTGCGTCGTGGGCGCCGACGTAGGCGTCTTGGAAGTCGCCACGCCGCCTATGGGTGGCGCGACGGCGCCCTTGGATGGCCCGCGCCGGCTCCGTCTTTGGATTTGGCGATGTGCGGCCCGTCGTCTCGCACACGAACGACGCCCCTCGCCAGGCTTTAACTACCAGAGCGACGAGGGTGTTCGTGGGCCGCGCCTTGGCTTCCGTCCGTGACCGCCCCACCACTCGCCCATACTGGTACGGGCCGTTCGGCTCCCGATGAACTGATCGGCGTGATTGTCTTCTTCTTGGGAGCCATGGCGATGAAGAACTGCTAAACTGATAGCTAGACTGGATTTTCACAACTGCGCCCCCTACCTGGCACGCCAGATATATCGGTGGGAACGACACCTATGGAATCACTGGGATCCTGTGGCACCCCCACTCAGAGAAAACCGGAACGCCCCGTATTCCAGCCCAGAGATCAAGGAGAAGTCTTCTGTAATACAGCACTGCTTAGCATAGAACAAACCAGCTTTCTATTATTACACGAATATGATTACAAGGTCTTCGACATTAGAATGAATAACATCAGCACGACGACACTACGCCATCCTCAGTTGCTCTATGCAAGAAGCAGAACAACTCGAAGCAGCGGAATAACTCTAGCAGCGGAAAAACTACTGGCAGCGGAACAACGACAACGGTGGTGAACTCCAATCGGCAGGGACTCTGGATGGAACGCTTATCCTAGCTTGCAAACAAAGAATCCACAGCAAACAAGCATGCAATCCAGGCACGACCTGCAAGCTGGCATGACACGCCCGGTCTGTACATTGAATGTACTTGCAAGCTCACAATAAACCAGAAGCATTCAAGACAAACAACAGCATGGAAATTACAGGTTAAGCAGGAATTAACATGATATCCTCATAATAACATGACATGAACAACATGTCATCCAAAGTAGTACTCCCAAAATAATACCAACTACCATCATGAAAATAATCATAATGGCCACTAAGAATCCAAAGGCAACATGAACATGATACCGCTAGAACAATATGAGCATAGCATAAACATATGAATCTGATGATACTAGCATGCAACATGATAACACAACATGCACCAATTATTCTGCTCAGGTTATCTCGTAACCATCACACGCGGCACTTACCAACCTCGGACATCACACGATCATCTCAGGATCAAATCAAGCTTGGTATAAACAATACCGTAGTAATCATTAAATGACCACAAGGAGCTTGATCTTTACCCATGATTCTCGCACAACATCACGAAAATCTTACAACTCGGTATCCTCGATACCACCGTGATCCTTCCGGTGATCACAACCACTACCAACACTTGGTCTCAAATCGTGATCCTTACGGCGATCACAACCACGACCAATATTTGGCCCGTGATCCTTACGGCGATCACAACCAAAGTAACTCGTCACCGAACCGGGGTTGTCATTAATCAAGTTATTATTAATACTGTTGACTCACGGTGGGACCGACATGAACTGGGCCCTTTCCCGCGGGCACGGATATCGATAGATTTAATATACACTCTACAGAGGTTAGCACACTGTACCCACACGACGGAACCCATGGCCTCGCACTCCCATTCGGGTAGACCAACGGCGTTCCAACAAAATTGATCTATTGTCATGACACTCTCCCGGCCACTCCGACCCACTCCCAACTGGGTTAGTCCTGGGTGGCCCCGTGTCTACCAAAGACACCCCGACCACCGTCGTGGTCAAACTCCCTCACAGGGAAAACTCCCTCAAGGGGACCGGATCCATAAAAACAACGGGCACACAAGGTTATGTCTCCTTACCGGGCCAGGGTACGCACACCCATAACCTTCCCTAGTTGGAGGCACCGGCGAGATGCATGACAATAGATCCAGTTAGGAACTTACCCATATGGTAAGCGTGGTTGCACTGGTCAGTTTCGATCTGGCGGCACCATGACTCAGCCAACAGTTGTTCAAGTTCAATTAAATCCGGTTAAACTTGAATGCAATATGCTGAGCCATGATAAAATAACATGATGCATTTACAAAGCATGAGCATGATGTCAACATAAGCACAGGATGCAACACAAGTGTCCATCATATCAACTATGAAATAATCTCAAACTGAACATGGCATAATGACGAGCATAAATATTACAAGTGCAACACTACTCATAGTATAACATAACATGACCACTAGCATTAACCATAAATAACATGCAAGAACTTATCAATAACATCACCGAGTAACACTTAACCAACTAACAGCAACGGAAAATGCATATTAACAGTACTCGGTAACCGACGTTAGTCATGCACCGAAGAGCATGACCAACCCAACATGTAGTACTATCGAGCATGACAATATGAAAGTAATACTAACAACTAGCAGGGCATGATAACTAGGTGCATAATAACATAGCAAACAAGTAAGCACTAACCCAGAAACATTACCGAAACAACGATAACCATCTTCTAAACAAGCAATCATTTAATAAATATTCAAGTTGAAAACCATGGCTAATGGATGACTATCATGCAAGTGGGTGTTGTGGCTTGCCTGGGGATGAAGAATACTCCAGGAAGAAGTGCGGTGAAGCCGCGGAAGGATTTGCCAGAAATAGTTCTCTCTCGGAGGGGCTGTTTACGTGCAAGGGCAAAAAGGTCTTTTTCACAGTGTCAAACCATAGTGAAAATGAAACCAACAAAACGAGTTCGACGAGACAAAGAAATGGGCTTTGGAATCACCTCATTTGGAGTTGTGGTTAAAAAGATATGAGGTGTTTTCTGCCAGGGACCCATCTGTAATGAAAAACTTCAAAATCTGGGCCTGGACAGAAAAGCAGAAAGCGCAATCAGCGAAATATGCTTTCACTAAACTGAAAACACAATCGGGGCTGAAGAAGAACGGAAATTCGCTTCCTCTAAAAGAAAACGTACACACAGGAAAACACACTTTCTAAAGATGAAAACTTACTTCTAGGATGTACGCTTCCACTTATCCAGTCAGCAGGGCGGGGCCGCGGTGCTGTGCGGCTGACGGGCGGGTCCCATGGGCTGTGGGGCCCGTCACTTATCCACGCTGGCCGCCCGGGGTCAACGCTGCTGAGGCTGTCGTGCGGGGCCCACAGAGTCATCTCTCTCTCCTCGTGCGCCTGTCTTCCTCCTCCCGATCGGGGACAGGAGCGAGGCGAGGCAGAGCGCTGCCGGCCAGGGCCCAGCCGGCTCCGGCCATCTCCCGCCTGGCTGATGGCACCGCCGGGTGCGCAGAGGCCTGCCGCACCCATCTAGAGGGTTGGCCGGCGCCGGGGAGGAGTAGGGAGGCGGCGACGCACGGGAACAGAGGGCGCGGGCAAGGGCTCGGGTAGGAGGAGACCCGCGGCCATGGTGGTTCCAGCGACGAATGGAGGGTTTGGGGAGGAGCTATGGGGTCCGGGCAGTCCTCTGGTGAGGTCAGGAGGGAGGGAGAGGGCTTGGGTCGGCCGAATTTAGCCAAGGCCGTGCGGCGGCCATGGCGGCAATGGAGACTCCAGAGAGCTCCTTGGGCTCGAGGGGATGGCTAGGCGGGACCGGAGGAGGGTTGTGAGGCTCGTGCTGAGCTTAGAGGTGCTCGGGGACGGCTTAAATAGCCAGCAGGGGAGGAGGTCAAGCTGGCACTGTCGCGGACGCGCGTGCACGCGCTCGAGCTCGGGGGAAGGCGACGGGGGAGGCACAGGGGAGAGCTTCACGGGGCAGAGGAGACCAAGGGAGCGCAGAGAGAAGGATCCGAATGCCATTAATGCATTGCCGGCATTGTGCGCTCGTGGACGCGCGGCGGCTTGCGTTGGTGAGCAAGTGGATGGAGGGGGAGAGGGGTCCAGGTGATCGGCTATGACGAGAGGAGGACAATGGACATGCTCACGAGCTCGAAGACGCCGAGAGGAGGAGGGGGTCCAGCACAAACAGCGTTCTGGGCGCGGCCATTGCACGCCAAAACGGTGGTCACCGCGCAGACTGACATCAAGAAGAGCCAAATGGCTGGCAATTGTTTTCTAGGGGTTGGTCCTTACTGGGGAGGTTGCAACCGTGGTGGTAGATTGGTTAAAAGTGACACGGTTGAATGGCAGTTAACACCTGATGTTTACTGCAGTAAACTTGATCGTGTACTGCTGCTCAATAGGGAGGTGATTGGGTCAAATGGAGTTGTCTGGTAAGTTCAGGGTAAGAAGGACTTACATCCTGGTAACTTGGAGATGATTTGGATCAAGGATTAAGGGAGTTTCTTTGCAACTGCCAAATCTGGTCCAGAATGAAGATCATGATGATACTCTCAAATGGAGAAGCCACTTGAGCTGAACTTTGGCAAGGCAGGCTTATTTGGCTATATGAAGATGCTGCAAAAGGTTTTATACCAATTGGATAAACAAAAATGGTACTTCCTTCACAAACATTTTCACTGAACAGAAACTTGCAAAAATTCTAGAGGATAAATGGCTTGATGAAACATGCCCAAAATGGGTGGAGGTAAGTTATATGGGTAAAATAAGGCCTAGAAAAATTGGCAGCCATAATGGAGCAAGATAAAATATACTTGCTTCACAATCTGAAATTTTGGGCAGAATCAAAGAATTGAAGGTGAGCTCACATGGAGGCATGATATGAGCTATTCTTTGGTGGAGGGCTATGATATGATGATATGAGAGATCATGCAAAATGGCAACTCATTTGGATATGCCTAGCTTGTGCTTCCTTCACAACCAGTTCCCTCAGATAGGAACTGTGGAAAATCATAATTAAATGATTACTAGGCAAATGAGGTTGCACTTTGGCATGTGGCAATGATATGGACAGGAAAAGGTTCCCAAGGAGTTTGAGGTCAATTGGGAAAAGATAAATGGCACTTGCTTCACATTCTGCAATTTAGGGCAGAATAGGAAATGAATTATTTGAGCATGATGATAAACATGACAAATGAAATATTTTTGCCATATTTGATAAAGATATGACCCAAACAATTTATGAGAATTATTTGGGAATTTTAGGAGTGATGGAAATTAAGGTTGCTTCACAACCTAAGGCAATTTGGGTTATTCCTTTAATAGAAAAGGAATATTCCCAAGGAAAAGAATATTGGGATTTGGGCTAGGATGAAAATGACAGGGTCTAGGGAAGGATTTGGGTATGACAAGCCACTCTGGAAGCAAAGAAGAAGGCATCTTCTTCACTTTCCAGACCACAAAGCCACGGAAAAAGAAAACTCAAGCAAAAACCTCAGAAAAACAAAAGAAAAAGAAAGGGCCAAAAATCAGGCTGTCACAGATCCCTTCTACGGTTGGCGGGCGCGGGGTTGTGCAAAGAGCGGGTCTAGTAGCCAGCACAAAGATCGTTTACCTAGGTTCAGGCCACAAGAATGCGTAATACCCTAGTCCTGCTTTTGTGTATATTTGAGTGTTCTTGAGCTTTCGAACTAGCTGCGGTGCGTGCGTAGTCCAAAAGATCTGAATCCTTCTCCAATACGCCTCGGACCTTCTTTTATAGTCAAAAAGGGGTCGTCACAGTGGCACACAGGAGGTGGAAAGGTAAATAGTGTACAATCTTATTTCCTGTCATTACGGGACAAGGCACATTAAATGCGCCCCTTAGGTGTCCCGTTGCTTTATTGGGGATGGTAACGAAGTCCGTCCCGTCCGTCGCCGTTCCGCCTCGCTCGGACACGCGTCAAGGCCAATGAAGCATGAAGTGCCATGTAAGCTGGCAGGCTGCTGATATGGCGTGGTGGTAGGGTCTTCACGAAGATCTACATGCCACCACTCAGGTGCTTGACTAGCTGGATTAGCATCCACGTACTGCCACGTGGGTACTAGCCTCACTTGGTGGGTTGGCCGCTGAGCTGGGGTGGTGACGGGGTGGCAAGGTCTTGTCGCGATCCTGCATATATTCCCGGCAAGGGTCTTGCCAAAGTCTTGTGGTCGCCTTCGGCAAGAGTCTTGTCGGGGCCATGCGAGTGTTTTCGGCGGGCATCCTCGGCAAGGGGGCTTGCGATTGTCTTGTCTTCCGGTCATCGTCTAGTCTTGTGGGCTCTTTGTCTCCACAAAGATTTGTATGTCACCATGGAGGTGCCTCCCGAGCCTTGGTTCCAATGTGGTTGATGGTGTTGGAACCCTTGGGCTCAAGGGTGGCGTGCTCTGCTGGCGTTGGGCAAGTTTCCCTGGCAAGGCTCTTGCCGGGGCTGCGGAGGCCGCTCCGGCAAGGGTCTTGCCAGGGGAGTCCACCTCGCCCTCTTGCCCTCTGTGTCTCTGGTCTTGGCGTTGTTCTGGTTGTCTTGTGCTCCTGCTTCCTCCCTTCGCCCCGCTAAGCATGGCCGCAGGTGCGGCTCTGACTGCCCGTGCACAAGTAAAGGGGTAAAAAGGAGAGCCCCTACTTTTGTACACCGACATGATGGCACCACATAAGGAAAAGTATAAGTATAAAATTTTAATAGAGATTGACAAACATAGCATTAGTCAATGATGCAACTCATGAAATAATTAATAAGGGAAGAGAAGATTCACAAATAAATATACTATCCTAGAAATCTTTTGTGATTGTGAGCCCTCATCAAAATATTATCTGCCAAAATTGTTGACATTGGACAAGGAAGACAACTTAATGATTTATGTTTGTTCATATTCACATAGAAGTCATATTGTCATAGATCCTTTACCATGTGGTGCTTGCCTCCTATCTTTGCTAGCCAAAAGTTCTGCACTAAGTAGAGATACTACTTGTGCATCCAAAACCCCTTAAACCCAAATATATTTTTGAGTGTCCACCATACCTACCTAGGGATTGACCAAGTTCCCTCAAGTAAGTTGTCATCTGTGCAAAAAGGCAATAAAAATTTCTTCCAAAAGTGTGAGATCATTTAGTGTATGACAAAATTGAGCGTTGCACGAACTTGTGATGGTGAAGAATAAAAGCGACAGACTGCATGATAAAGTTCACTGTCACAAGGGGTAACGTAACATGACGTTCTTTTGCACTAAGGGATTGAGCATACAAACAAATAAACGCATGGGAACCTCTCCTTCCCTCTGCGAAGGGGCTATCTTTTACTTTTATGCAAGAGTCAAAGTTTTTCTCTCTATTCCTTTTATTTTTCTCCTTTGGCAAGCATCATTTGGTGAGGAAAGATCTAGGCACATATGTCCAGTTGAATATGGGTGTCATGAGTTATTATTATTGACATTACCTTGTAGGTGAGTATGTTGGGAGGTGAAACCATAAGCTCCTATCTTTCTATGCATCCGGTTGAAACGTTTTGCTCATGGGTACGAGGTGTGTGTTAGCAATAATAGAAGACTATATGATGGTTGAGTATGTGGACTTGTGTTGGTGAAGAATAAAAGCGATAGACTGCATAATAAAGGTCGCTACCACAAGGGGCAATGTAACGTGACTTTCTTTTGCACTAAGGGATTGAGCATACAAACAAATAAGCGCATGGGAACCTCTGCTTCCCTCTGCGAAGGGGTTGTCTTTTACTTTTATGCAAGAGTCAAAGTTTTTATCTCTATTCCTTTTATTTTTCTCCTTTGGCAAGCATCATTTGGTGAGGAAAGATCTAGACACATATGTCCAGTTGAATATGGGTGGCATGAGTTATTATTGTTGACATCACCCTCGAGGTGAGTATGTTGGGAGGCGAAACCATAAGCCCCTATCTTTCTATGTGTCCGGTTGAAACGTTTTGCTCGTGGGTGTGTGTTAGCAATCATAGAAGACTATATGATGGTTGAGTATGTGGACTTGCCCAAAGGCTCCGACACGTGACGCTTCCTGAAAAGATGATGAATTGTAGTGGCAACGTTGACTGAGATCATAGTTTGTCGGTTTCCAATAGAGTTTTTGCTTTATACTTCATTTGTGTGATGAACTATTACTTATTCATGAGAAGTATATGATGAAAGTTCTATGATAAAAGTCCTATGTTTAATTTTGTTGTTGTTATAATAATCAACATGATGCTTTTATGTCCGTATTTTGTTTTTATCGACATCTCTCTCTCAAAGCATGTGGACATGTTTTTCGATTTCAGTTTTCTCTTCAGGACAAGCAAGGTCTAAGGTTGGGGGAGTTGATACGTCCATTTTGCATCATGTTTTCTTAATGTTATTTATAATATTTTTATCCATAATAATGCTTTTTGGAGTAATTCTAATGCCTTTTCTCTCATAATATGCAAGGTACACACCAAGGGGGAGAATTTTGGCAGCTGGAAATCTGGACCTAGAAAAGCTACGTCAGGCTACCTATTCTGCACAACTCCAAATGAGATGAAACTTCACGGGGATTTTTTATGGAATATATAAGAATTATTGGAGCCAATAACTACCACTTGGGGGGGCACCAGGTGGGCACAACCCACCTGGGCGTGCCCTGAGCGGTTGTGGCCTCCTCGTCCCACCTCCGGTGCCCATCTTTTGGTATTTAAGTCATTTTGACCTAGAAAAAAAATAAGGAGAGGACTTTCGGGACGAAGAGCCGCCGCCTCGAGGCGGAACTTGGGCAAGAGCACTTTTGCCCTCAGGCGTAGCGATTTCGCCGGGGGAACTTCCCTCCTGCACGGGGAAATCATCGTCATCATCATCACCAACAACTCTCCCATATTGGGGAGGGAAATATCCATCAACATCTTCAACAACACCATCTCCTCTCAAACCCTCGTTAATCTCTTGTGTTCAATCTTGTTACTGGAACTATAGATTGGTACTTGTGGGGGACTAGTAGTGTTGATTACATCTTGTAGTTGATTACTATATGGTTTATTTGGTGGAAGATTATATGTTGAGATCCAATATGCTATTTAATACCCCTCTGATCATGAGCATGTTTATAATTTGTCAGTAGTTACCTTTGTTCTTCAGGTCACAGGAGAAATCACGTTGCAAGTAATCATGTTAATTTGATATGTGTTCGATATTTTGATAGTATGTATGTTGTGATTCCCTCAGTGGTGTCATGTGAACGTCGACTACATAACACTTTCACCATATTTGGGCCTAAGGAAATGCATTGTGGAGTAGCTATTAGATGATGGTTTGCAAGAGTGACAGAAGCTTAAACCCCAGTTTATGCGCTATTCCGTAAGGGACCGATTGGATCCCAAAGTTTAATGCTATGGTTAGAATTTATTCTTAATACTTTTCTCGTTGTTGTGGATGCTTGCGGGAGGGTTAATCATTAGTAGGATCTTTGTTCAAGTAAGAACATCACCTAAGCACCGGTCCACCCACATATCAAATTATCAAAGTAGCAAACACGAATCGAACCAACATGATGAAAGTGACTAGATGAAATTCCCGTGTACCCTCAAGAACGCTTTGCCTATTATAAGAGACCATTTTGGCCCGTCCTTTGCCTCAAAAGGATTGGGATACCTTGCTGCACTTCTGTTACTACTATTATTACTTGCTCGTTACAAATATCTTACTATCGAACTACCCTGCTACTTACAATTTCAGCACTTGCAGACATCACCTTACTAGAAACTACTTATCATTTCCTTCTGCTCCTCGTTGGGTTCGACACTCTTACTTATCGAAAAGAGATACAATTGATCCCCTATACTTGTGGGTCATCAAGGCTATCATAGCCATAGGGTTCATGCGAGGAGCCTTGAGGAAGGTGACCTTGTCCTTAGGCGTGTTTAATCCGTTAATGGTTCAAACAAGTTGACAACGAAGTGGGAAGGCCCTTACTAGGTAGTACATGTCTCTAGACTTGGCGCAGTCCGTCTTGAGGCTGAAGATGGCATACCAATGCAAAACTCATGGAACACTGCGCGTCTTCATAAGTTCTAACTATAAGGCGCGGTTGCCAGGCCTTGCCTCGACAACTTGTTTTGTACAAGCATAGTCCCTAGGACTTGTAACCCTTTGTACAAAGCTAGGTGCAGACCCTGTGCGAAGATAATAAAACGAAGCGATGACACAAAACTTGCATGCATGTAACTATTTCTCCCCTATTCTTCTTTTTGAACATTAGAAGTAGGGTTCTACCACAGATGGACTCCCTGGGAAGAAGATTAAAGCTAGCAAACACAGCTAAGTTCGCCTCGCCATCTGTGTCGTATTCATGGATGAAAAACTTGTGCGTAGGGAAACCTTGTCGCTTCCATCATCTGTGGTCCCATCTTTTGATTTGAAGTCTTTTTGGTCAAGTTGGTTGCGATGACATTTGAGGGGAGCTAACAAGGGGCCAGCCCTCATCTATGCTCCTAACCCATTCTAGACTCATCAGACGAGGATCAATGGCAGATGTGAAAGGGTCGGCAGGATGTCTTGCCGGAAAACTTTGTTTGCTTGAGAGTATTGAAGGATCCTTCCTCGGAGTGTTTATGATACATGCACAAGTACCCGAAAATCATTCTTTTTCCATTAATACGTAGATAAACAAGTACAGATCATACAGAGTACAAACCTGGAGAGAGGATTATATGATTTAAACTAAAACTCTACAACTGCCTACTTCTTTTAATTTTAAAAATGATAGGTGCCCTGTAATGCCTTTCTTGTCCCTCTCCTCCTAGGAGTTGCATCGAGAAGGAAAGAGGGCAAAAGGAGCGCCTAGGCAGAAGCCCAGCCCGACCCCGTCAGGGCCTGCAGGACGCAACCTGAAAAGATAGGGAGGACGCCTCCCCGACAAGGAAGAAGAGGCCAGGGACAGAGATAGCGACTGGGCGATGCCCTCTTCACCCCCGCTAGGACCAAAGGAATGCGACAAGAGGGACACCGGCAGTGAAGACGAAGCCAGAGTCCACGAGGAAGCTTGCCGGGGTCCAGATGGTGGAAGCGGAGTTGACCCGGCCAAGAACCCGCGTCAAACCGCTCTGCCGGGGTACAGCTGTAGATGGTGGTGCTACTGCTGCCTAGCTGACGGTGATGGTGCGTCTGGCGCTCAGCCGGAGTCCGAGTCATCGTCTTCATGCTTGACGACCGGGGGCTCGGTGTCGCCGTCAATGTCCTCTTCATTGTTGTCGCTTGAGGAGGAGCATTCGTCATCAGTTGAGCTCTTCGCGCAACATCCTAAGCGAGCACCCGAACGCTCGAAGGCCTTGATGGAGAGCAAATCAACCTCCATTAGCTTAAAAAGGAGAATGTGCCCCTCCACCAAGCTATGGGCACATGCAAAAGTCTTCCAGCCATGCCGGAGGAACATGACATGAGGTGCAAGGAACTCAACGTCCACCTGCATGGTGTTGCTCCAGTAACCCCTCATGTGCAGCCTCAACCCATGCGGCTAATCGACCTCCATTACACTTGCAAAGGGGCCATGAAGCCATAGACGGCTGCACGGGGGCTCACGCGGCCTGACAATGAATTCCAGCGCTGTATCTCCAATATGACCCTTCATTGGAGTCGGAGCAGCTGGGGTAGGCACGGTCGGAGCGCCACCTCGTCCACCTCTGCCCCAAGCACCTCGCCAGCCGCGAGCGCATCATGCGGCCCCGCCTTGCGCACTGGATCCTGCCCCTGCATCCCTGATAAGTCCATTTTGCATCATGTTTTCCTACTATTATTTATGATGTTTTTATGCATAATAATGTTTTTTGGAGTAATTCTAATGCCTTTTCTCTCATAATATGCAAGGTACACAAAAAGAGGGAGAATTCCGGCAGCTGGAAATCTGGACCTGGAAAAGCTACGTCAGGCCACCTATTCTGCACAACTCCAACCAAGCTGATACTTCAGAGAGATTTTTTTATGGAATATATGAGGAATATTGGAGCCAATAAGTACCAGAGGGGGCCCACCAGGTGGGCACAACCCACCTGGGCGCGCCAAGGAGCCCAGGTGCGCCCTGGTGGGTTGTGCTCCTGTCGGCCCACCTCTGGTGCCAATCCTCTAGTATATAAGTCATTTTGATCTAGAAAAAATCAGGAGAGGACTTTCGGGACAGAGCGCCGCTGTCTCGAGGTGGAACTTGGGCAGGAGCACTTTTGCCCTCCAGCGGTGCGAATCCACTGAGGGAACTTCCCTCCTGGAGGGGGAAATCATCATCATCACCAACAACTCTCCCATCTCGGGGAGGACAATCTCCATCAACATCTTCAACAGCACCATCTCCTCTCAAACCCTAGTTCATCTCTTGTGTTCAATCTTTGTAACAGAACTATAGATTGGTGCTTGTGGGTGAATAGTAGTGTTGATTACATCTTGTAGTTGATTACTATATGGTTTATTTGGTGGAAGATTATATGTTAAGATCCAATATGCTTATCACTTGTGATTAGTTACTTTTGTTCTTGAGTTCATGGGAGAAATCATGTTGCAAGTAATCACGTGAACCTGATATGTGTTTGATATTTTTGATAGTATGTATGTTGTGATTCCCTTAGTGGTGTCATGTGAACGTCGACTACATGACTGTCATGGGGAACCACGACCACCTATGGGACCAAGGGTCCCTTGCTGGTTCGGGAGGGGGGATGTCACGTCGCACAAAGAGGAGAAGAGCGTGGGGCAGCATGGTAGAGATCACACGAGCGATTTTACCCACGTTCGGGCCGTCGTGTGGCATAAAACCAAACTCCTGCTTTGGTGGATTGATGGTGGAAGAAATGTGGTGGAGCATAGTACACTTGCCCGGCAGGGTTGCCTAGGCGTTGCAGTGGCTTCATGCATACGGATGCGTTGGGATTCAACCTTCTAACCCTTTCTACGATGCCATGGGCACCCTTTTATAGGTTAAGGGGTCACCACAATGGCAAAGTAGTCATTATGCACTAATAAGATAGCAAACAATGCTATCATAACTAACTCCGCAGGCTGATAGGGCGCATTAAATGTGCCGCTCAATGTCACATCATTGCTCGCCCGCCAAGCCTTGCCGGGTTATCTTACCAGTTTGACACCTGCTTGTTTGAAACGTTGCAGGGTGGGTGTCGTTCGTAGGCTTCTCCCGTAGAAAGAGGCTGCCATATGGCGAATGGCTTCCACTTAGTCACTTTGCAGCTTGACAGTGCATCATTTGGCAACGTGGGTCGTGGTGGAGTAGTTAGGTGAGGTGATTTTGCCTCCGTGAGTCCCGGCAGGCCCTGCTGGGATGTCTTGCACGTTTTCTTCCGGGGGTGATCCCGCCTTCGGCTAGCTCGCCTGCTAGGAAAGGGAGGCTTTTCTCCTGGTGGTGTCTTGCTTCTCTAGCTTGATCTTGGTCCTCTTGATCTCCATGTTGGTTCTTCGAAGATCTTGGTTTCTTGTGCCCTGACTTGGCTCGGTGCCGTAATCTTGTTCCCGTGCCCGCGAATAGTCTGGGCAACTGACCCACGGTTTGTTGCACCGACAGATGCCCCCTGGACTGCCCCGAACGCGCTGCCGAGCATCATCGGGGTAGGGCCTAATAAGTGCGCGGGTGAGGGCATGGAAGAGGACAGTCTCTTGAGGTCTTCTTTGCTTCTTCATTAGTCTTGAGTCTTGGCCAGTTTTCGGTTCTCTGCGCGTCGTGTGTGTGACGTTACGGAAAAAACTCAGATGATGGCCCGTTGGATGCCCACGCCCCATAGTCACGGGGTAGAAACTGCCATCCCACCCGCCCCTGGCTTTACGCACACCCACCACGTGTACTCCATGCATTAGGTGGGGTAGGTGCATGCTGGGAGCACGGAGATGAGGGCCATGGTAGGAAATAAGGCACCACTGGTTGGAGCAGAGGGTCAGTTCTGGCTCCCTGAGCCACTAGGGGGGAGAAGGGAGGCCTCATTGGAGGAGCAGGGTGGCCGCCTTTAGCATGAGAGGCTAGCCCCCTGCCTCATCCTTTGTATAAGAGGGGGCAGGGTGGTGCATCTTCATACACCTGCATCCCTCCTTCCCCCTTCGCAATATTTCTTCACTCGCTATGGTGATAGGACGAGGGCATGGTAGTGATTCAGCGGCGGTGACGAGGGCTTCTTCTCGGCATGGTGTTCCTCCTCCTTCAGATCCCATGGCAGCAGAGCCCGTTGTGAGAGGAGGAGGGACGGGCCGAGGCCGAGATCGCCACAGTACCCGAGGAGGAGGACGCAGTGGCGCCTTGGTCGCGCCTCCGCCAGTAGCTCCTCCCGCAATGGAAGGCCATGTCGGGGATCAGCCTCAAGAATTCATCATCAGGCTGTTCAAACCTCTGTGCTGTCACCTCCGTCTTCCTACCCCGTTCGCACGGGAAATGGAGCTTGACCGGCCACGCGCTCTAAGGTTGCACATGAGGGGCTGTGGGAATGGTGGCATGTGGGTGGACATCGATTTCCCAGCCCCTCATGTTATGTACCTCCGCTATGGTTGGAAGACCTTCGCTCGTACCCATAGCTTCTCGGAGGGGCACATTCTCCAGTTCAAACTAATGGAGAGCGGCCTGCTCTCTGTCAATATCTTCGGGTGCTCATGATCTCGCTTAAGGTGCTGCGCGGAGAGCTCGACCGACGATGAAAGCTCATCCTCGAGAGAAAGCAATGAGGAGGATAGTGACGACAATGATGACGACAGTGACCGAGAGGGCGACGACTCTGACTTCTGCTAAGCATCGCCCGCACCATATTCATCAGGCAGCAGCACCATCATCTACACCTGCATCTCCTCCTTGACAATGCATTTGCTGGGGAGTTGGATGCAGAGGTGGGGATGGTGCTTCCAGGCTTCCTCCAGCAGCCTTTCAGCTGGACCCCGACAGGCTTCCTCTCGGGTTGCAGCTCCGTTAGCCCTGCCGTGTCCTACAGGCTCTGGTGGCAGTGTCGACGGGTCGCCTCCGTCATGCTCTCAATCGATGTGTTCCCCCGGCGTCATCTTGCCCCAAGGCAACCTCTCCTGGAGCCCGATGGGGGCAGGCTGGGCCTCTTCCCAGGCGCTCCTTTTGCCTTCTTCGCCTTCTACTGCCGTGCCTGGGAGGATAGGGACAAGAAAGGGCATCACGGGACACTTATCTTTTTTCAATCTTAAATTTGTCGGCACTTGCCAAATTTTAATTACAATAATGTAATCCCTCGAGTGCATGTTTGTGTTCTGTAAGATTAGTACTTGTAATATAAGCATATTAATGAAAAAGATGAACCTTGCCGGGAACTCATGCATGTATATGTCCATGTAGAGGTAGGATACCACTTTAGTTTTAATAAACGAGTCTTCCCCGACAGGCTATCCTGTCGGTACCCTTCTGATTTTGTTTGTCGGAGAACTAAGCCTACCGGGCAAAAAATAAAGGGACCAGCCCCCCGCCAACCTCTTTTCACCAATGGCCACTACGACCATCCTGACCAAAGCAATGTTCGAGTCAAGGATGGTAGCACCTAAGTTTCAAAGAGAGGCGAGGTTTTCTTATGCATAGGTCTTCATCTTATAGAACACTTTATGGACAAGAGGTAGAACTTATCTGTCTGGCTTGTCGGGGATTGCAGTGCTGGTCCACCTACCCAACTCTTTGTAGAGGCCAACTCCACGACAGGAACCTGTAACTTCATGGACGTGGGAATGATGCAGGATGCGATCCTATCTATATGCATATGCAAATGCTTATGCAATGTTCTTGGAATGCTCATGCATGCATGCAACTTGGTCGTGGCCCCCCAGCGCTTTGTTTATTTCTCTGGTGCTCAAGGTCATCGCCTGGCTTTGTACAAGGGGTTAGATGCAACTGAGGGAAGGTTTGTACAAAAGGGTGGCTGCCGGACAGGGCTCGACAGCCACGCCTTACGGCTAAAACTTGCGGAGATGATCAATTCCATGAGTTTTGCAGTTCAATGCCATCTCCGGTATCCAGACAGACTGCGCCAGGTCTGATGACTCGTAATACCCAGTAAGGGCCTTCCCACTTTGGCGTTAACTTGTGTGTACCCTTCGCATACTGAATGTGCCTAACAAAAAGGTCGCCTTCCTAAAAACACCGGGCATGAACCCTGTGGCTATGGTAGCGACGCAGGGCCTGCTGATAGCGTGCAACATGCGTAGCAGCCCGGAGACAGTTCTCCTCGAGTAGCACAATGTCGACACGCCAGTGCTGATCTTGCGCTACTTCATCGTAGGCAAACACTCGAGGCGACCCGTAAATAAGTTCCCTGGGGATAACTGCTTCTACCCCGTAGACTAGAGAGAAGGGAGTCTTCCTAGTAGCTCGATTTGGTATCATTCTGAGGGACCACAGAACTACCAGCAGCTCATCGATCCACCACCTGTCGTGCTTCCGCAGCGTATCAAAGGTTCTTGTCTTGTGTCCCTGCAGCACTTCAGTGCTCGCCCTCTCAGCTTGCCCATTGCTTCTAGGATGTGCGACAGAGGCAGATGAGATCTTGCTTCTGAGGGTACGAACATATTGCATGGAGGCGCAGCTCATGAACTGAGGCTGTTGTCGGTAATGATCCTTGCCGAAACTCCAAAATGTCACACCAATTCTTTCAAGAACGCGATAGCTGACTGATACATCCATTTTGCATCATGATTTTATATCGATATTTATTGCATTACGGGCTGTTATTACACATTATGTCACATTACTTATGCCTATTCTCTCTTATTTTACAAGGTTTACATGAAGAGGGAGAATGCCGGCAGCTGGGATTCTGGGCCGGAAAAGGAGCAAATATTAGAGACCTATTCTGCACAGCTCCAAAAGTCCTGAAACTTCATGGAAGTTATTTCCAGAATATATAAAAATACTGAGCGTAAGAAGTACCAGAGGGGGGCCACCCACCAGCCACGAGGGTGGGGGGTGCGCCCTACCCCCTGGGCGCGCCCCCTGCCTCGTGGGCCCCCTAGTGGCCCTCTACTACCTCTTGAGCACTTGCGTTGGTTTTCCCTTGAAGAGGAAAGGGTGGTGCAGCAAAGTAGCGTAAGTATTTCCCTCAGTTTTTGAGAACCAAGGTATCAATCCAGTAGGAGGCTACGCAGACTCGCACCGACACAAAACAAATAAATCCTCGCAACCAATGCGATAAGGGGTTGTCAATCCCTACATGGTCACTTACGAGAGTGAGATCTGATAGATATGATAAGATAATGTTTTTGGTATTTTTATGATAAAGATGCAAAGTAAAATAAAAGCAAAGTAAAAAGCAAAGGAAATAACCAAGTATTGGAAGATTAATATGATGAAGATAGACCCGAGGGCCATAGGTTTCACTAGTGGCTTCTCTCTAGAGCATAAGTATTTTACGGTGGGTGAACAAATTACTGTTGAGCAATTGACAGAATTGAGCATAGTTATGAGAATATATAGGTATGATCATGTATATAGGCATCACGTCCGAGACAAGTAGACCGACTCCTGCCTGCATCTACTACTATTACTCCACACATCGACCGCTATCCAGCATGCATCTAGAGTATTAAGTTCATAAGAAGAGAGTAACGCCTTAAGCAAGATGCATGATGTAGAGGGATAAACTCATGCAATATGATGAAAAACCCATCTTGTTATCCTCGATGGCAACAATACAATACGTGCCTTGTTGCCCCTACTGTCACTGGGAAAGGACACCGCAAGATTGAACCCAAAGCTAAGCACTTCTCCCATTGCAAGAAAGATCAATCTAGTAGGCCAAACCAAACTGATAATTCGATGAGACTTGCAAAGATAACCAATCATACATAAAAGAATTCAGGGAAGATTCAAATATTGTTCATAGATAAACTTGATCATAAACCCACAATTCATCGGCCTCAACAAACACACTGCAAAAGAAGATTGCATCGAATAGATCTCCACAAGAGAGGGGGAGAACTTTGTATTGAGATCCAAAAAGAGAGAAGAAGCCATCTAGCTAATAACTATGGACCCGAAGGTCTGAGGTAAACTACTCACACTTCATCGGAGAGGCTATGGTGTTGATGTAGAAGCCCTCTGTGATCGATGCCCCCTCCGGCGGAGCTCCGGAACAGGCCCCAAGATGGGATCTCATGGATACAGAAAGTTATGGCGGTGGAATTAGGGTTTTGGCTCCGTATCTGATCGTTTGGGGGTACGTAGGTATATATAGGAGGAAGAAGTACGTCGATGGAGCAATAGGGGGGCCATGACGGTGGAGGGCACACCTGGGGGGTAGGCGAGCCCCCCTACCTCGTGGCCTCCTTGTTGGTTGCTTGATGTAGGGTCCAAGTCTCCTGGATCTTGTTCGTTCCAAAAATCACGTTCCCGAAGGTTTCATTCCGTTTTGGACTCCGTTTGATATTCCTTTTCTTCGAAACCCTAAAATAGGCAAAACAACAACAATTCTGGGTTGGTCCTCCGGTTAATAGGTTAGTCCCAAAAATAATATAAAAGTGGATAATAAAGCCCAATAATATCCAAAACAATAGATAATATAGCATGGAGCAATCAAAAATTATAGATACGTTGGAGACTGGAGACGTATCATCCTCTGATGCCCATCTTCTGCTATATGAGGTCTTTCGTCCAAGAAAAAATCATAAGCAAGTTTGCGGGACGAGACTCTGCCGCCATGAGGCAGGACCTTGGCGGAACCAATCTAGGGCTCCGGCGGAGCTGTTCTGCCGGGGAAACTACCCTCCTGGAGGGGGAAATCATCACCATCGTCATCACCAACGATCCTCTCATCGGGAGGGGGTCAATCTCCATCAACATCTTCAGAAGCACCATCTCATCTCAAACCCTAGTTCATCTCTTGTATCCAATATTTGTATCCAAACCTCAGATTGGTACCTGTGGGTTGCTAGTAGTGTTGATTACTCCTTGTAGTTGATGCTAGTTGATTTACTTGGTGGAAGATCATATGTTCAGATCCATTATGCATATTAATACCCCTTTGATTATGAACATGAATATGCTTTGTGAGTAGTTACGTTTGTTCCTGAGGACATGGGAGAAGTCTTGCTATTAGTAGTCATCTGAATTTGGTATTCGTTCGATATTTTGATGAGATGTATGTTGTCTCTCCTCTAGTGTTGTCATGTGAACGTCGACTACATGACACTTCACCATTGTTTGGGCCTAGAGGTAGGCATTGGGAAGTAATAAGTAGATGATGGGTTGCTAGAGCCCTAGTTTATGCGTTGCTTCATAAGGGGATGATTTGGATCATATGTTTCGTGCTATGGTTAGGTTTACCTTAATACTTCTGTTGTAGTTGTGGATGGTTGCAATGGGGGTTAATCATAAGTGGGATGTTTGTCCAAGTAAGGATAGCACCCAAGCACTGGTCCACCCACATATCAAATTATCAAAGTACCAAACGTGAATCATATGAACATGATGAAACCTAGCTTGACGATAATTCCCATGTGTCCTCGGGAGCGCTTTCCTTCATATAAGAGTTTGTCCAGGCTTGTCCTTTGCTACAAAAAGGATTGGGCCATCTTGCTGCCCCTTATTTACTTTTATTACTTGTTACTCATTACAAATTACCTTATCACAAAACTATCTGTTACCGATAATTTCAGTGCTTGCAGAGAATACCTTGCTGAAAACCGCTTATCATTTCCTTCCGCTCCTCGTTGGGTTCGACACTCTTACTTATCGAAAAGGCTACGATAGATCCCCTACACATGTGGGTCATCACTGAATGAGCAGTCACCTTTCTCATGGCAGTCACTTCAGTCCACTTTGTAAACTTGTCGACATCAATGAACAAGAATTCAAAGCCCCCGATTGCTCGGGCGAAGGGGCCGAGGATATCGAGCCCCCAGACCGAAAATGTCCATGATAAAGGGATTGTCTGAAGAGCTTGGGCAGGCAGGTGTATATTCTTGGAATGGAACTGGCAGGCTTCACATCTGGTGACTAGCTCGACCACATCTTGGAGGTTTCTGGGCAAATAGAATCCTTACCGGAATGCTATCTCAACCAATGCCCTTGATCCAATGTGGGATCCGCACATGCCTTTGTGTATCTCGGCCATCAGTTCCTTTCCTTCTTCCCGGTAGATGCACTTCAATTTCACACCGTTGGGCCTCCTTCTGTACAAAGTGTCATCGACAAACTAATACATATTGGCCCTCCGGGCTACTCTTTCAGCTTCATCTTGGTCGTCGGGAAGTTCTCTGGTTTGGAGAAAGTTGACTACGTGCCTTGCCCAAGTTGGAGCCTGGGGCTCGGCAACAAGGACTAGCGGCACCTCCTCAGCTGCGGGGGCACATTCCTCGTTCCCGGGGACCATAGGCCCGGCTGGAGGGTGCGGTCCGGCAGGTGGTGAGGAGTTTTTTCGCTAGGGTCTCTGCCAGGAGCGGAAGGCTCTACCGAGAGAGGCTAGCCATTGTTGTCGGGGATATGGAGGGTTGAGTAAGATGGAGAACAAAAGTCACTAGTTCCATAGGGAGCTTCTGCGCATCACACTTTGACAGATGATCAGCTATGCTGTTTTCCGCACGGGGTACATGCTCTATCTGTAATCCCTCAAAGCGCTCCTCCAATCATCTCACTTCCTCAATGTATGCCTCCATCAATGGGCTTTGGTAATCCTTATTGACTTGTTTCACCAGAAGCTGTGAGTCTCCTCGAATGATCAGCTTCTTAATTCCCAGTTCTGCGGCAATCCCGAGCTCGGCAAGGAGTCCTTCATACTCTGTTGTATTGTTGGTTGCCTCTTCTCAGGCAAAGTGCATCTGGACGACGTACTTGAAGAGCTCCCCAGAGGGGCGACAAGAAGCATGTCAGCCCTACACCTTGCAAGGAAAAGGCACCATCTGTTGGGGAACGTACCATGCAATTTCAAAAAAAATCCTACAATCATGCTAGATCTATCTAGGAGATGCATAGCAATGAAAGGGGGAGAGTGTGTCCACGTACCCTCGTATACCGAAAGTGGAAGCGTTAGCTTAACGCGGTTGATGTAGTCGAACGTCTTCTCGATTCAACCGATCAAGCACCAACGTATGGCACCTCCAAGTTCTGCACACGTTCATCTCGATGACGTCCCTCGAACTCTTGATCTAGAAAAGTGTCAAGGGAAAGTTTCGTCAGCACACTGGCATGGTGACGGTGATCGCGCAGGGCTTCGCCTAAGCACCGCGACAATATGACCGGAGGAGTAAACTGTGGAGGGGGGCACCGCACACGGCTAAGAAACAATTGATGTACTTTGGGGTGCCCCCTTGCCCCCGTATATAAAGGAGGAGAGGGGAGGAGGCCGGCCTAGGGGGCGCGCTAAATGGGAGGAGTCCCACTTGGACCCCTAGTCCAATTCGGCCCCCCTTTCCTTTTATCGGAAGGGGGAAGGGGGAGGAGTAAGAGGAGGAGAAGGAAAGGGGGGGCGCGTCCCCTTCCCCTGTCCAGTTCGGACTCCCCATGGGGGGCACCCCTTGTGGGCTGTCTCCCCTCCCCTCTATGGCCCATATGGCCCATATCTTTCCCCTGGGGGTTCTGGTAGCCCCCCGATACTCCAATAAAAACCGGAAACACTTTGGAACCATTCTGGTGTCCGAATACTATCGTCCAATATATCAATCTTTACCTCTCGACCATTTCAAGACACATCATGAAGTCCGTGATCTCATCCGGGACTCCGAACAATCTTAGGTCACCAAAACACATAACTCATAATACAAATTGTCATCGAATGTTAAGCATGCGGACCCTACGGGTTCGAGAACTATGTAGACATGACCGAGACACATATCTGATCAATAACCAACAGCAGAACCAAGATGCTCATATTGGTTCCCACATATTCTATGAAGATCTTTATCGGTCAAACCGCAATGACAACATACGTCATTCCCTTTGTCATCGGTATGTTACTTGCCCGAGATTTGATCATCGGTATCTTCATACCTAGTTCAATCTCGTTACCGGCGAGTCTCTTTACTTGTTTCGTAATGCATCATCCCGCAACTAACTCATTCATCACATTTCTGGCAAGGCTTATCATGATGTGCATTACCGAGAGGGCCCAGAGATACCTCTCTGAAACTTGGAGTGAGAAATCCTAATATCGATCTATGCCAACCCAACGAACACCTTCGGAGATACCTGTAGAGCATCTTTATAATCACCCAGTTACGTTGTGACGTTTGATAGCACACAAGGTATTCCTCTTGTATCCGGGAGTTGCATAATCTCATAGTCAGAGGAATATGTATTTGACATGAAGAAAGCAATAGCAATAAAAGTGAACGATCAATATGCTAAGCTAATGGATGGGTCTTGTCCATCACATCATTCTCCTAATGATGTGATCTCGTTCATCAAATGACAACACATGTCTATCGTTAGGAAACTTAACCATCTTTGATTAACAAGCTAGTATAGTAGAGGCTCACTAGGGACACGGTGTTTTGTCAATGTACACAAACATGTATCATGTTTCCAATTAGTACAATTCTAGCATGAATAAAAATATTTATCATGATATAAGGTAATATAAAATAAAAACTTTTTTATTTCCACTAGGGCATATATCCTTCAGTCTCCCACTTGCACTAGAGTCAATAATCTAGTTCACATCGCCATGTGATTTAACACCAATAGTTCACATCTTTATGTGATTAACATCCATAGTTCACATCGCCATGTAACCAACACCAAAGGGTTCACTAGAGTCAATAATCTAGTTCATATCGTTGCGTGACCAACACCCAAAGGTGTGACCATGTTTTGCTTGTGAGAGAGATTTAGTCAACGGGCCTGTCACATTCAGACCCATATGTATTTTGCAAATTTCTATGTGTACAATGCTCTAGATGGAGCTAATCTAGCTAATTGCTCCCACTTTCAATATGTATCCACATTGAGACTCAGAGTCATCTGGATCGATGTACAATCTTGCATCGACGTAACTCTTTACGATGAACTCTTTATCACCTCCATAACCGACAAATATTTCCTTAGTCCTCTAAGGATAATTTTGACCGTTGTCTAGTGATCTACTCCTGGATCACTGTTTGACCCCCTTACCAAACTCATGGCAAGGTACACAATAGGTCTGCTACACAACATGGCATATCGTATAGAACCTATGGCTGAGGCAGAGGGAATGACTTTCATTCTCTCTCTATCTTCTGTCGTGGTCGGGCTTTGAGGCTTACTCAACTTCACCCCTTGTAATACAGGCAAGAACCCTTTCTTTGATTGATCCATTTTGAACTTCTTCAAAACTTTATCAAGGTATGTGCTTTGTGAAAGTCCAATTAAGCGTCTTGATCTATTTCTATAGATCTTGATTGAAAAATTCTTATTCAAAAATCCTTTTATGCCATCCAGTAATTCTATAGCATTTCCAATCAACAATATGTCATCCACATATAATATTGGAAATGCTATAGAGCTCCCACTCACTTACTGGTAAATACAGGCTTCTCCAAAAGTCGGTATAAAACCATATGCTTTGATCACCTCATCAAAGCATATATTCCAACTCCAAGATGCTTGCACCAGTCCATAAATGGATCGCTGGAGCTTGCACATTTTGTTAGCACCTTTAGGAGCGACAAAACCTTCTGGTTGCATCATATACAACTCTTCTTTAAGAAATCCATTAAGGAATGTAGTTTTTACGTCCATTTGCCAGATTTCATAATCATAAAATGCGGCAATTGCTAACATGATTCGGATAGACTTAAGCATCACTACGGGTGAGAAGGTCTCATTGTAGTCAACTCCTTGAACTTGTCGAAAACCTTTCACAACAAGTCGAGCTTTGTAGACAATAACATTACCATCAGTGTCAGTATTCTTCTTGAAGATCCATTTATTCTCTATGGCTCACTAATCATCGGGCAAGTCAACCAAAGTTCACACTTTGTTCTCATACATGGATCCTATCTGAAATTTCATGGCCTCAAGTCATTTTGTGGAATCTGGGCTCATCATCGCTTCCTCATAGTTCGTAGGTTCATCATGGTCTAGTAACATGACTTACATAATAGGATTACCATACCACTCAGGTGCGAAACATACTCTGGTTGACCTACGAGGTTTCGTAGTAACTTGATCTGAAGTTTCATGATCATCATCATTAGCTTCCTCACTAATTGGTGTAGGCATCATGGGAACATTTTTCTGTGATGAACTACTTTCCAATTCAGGAGAAGGTTCAATTACCTCATCAAGTTCTACTTTCCTCCCACTCACTTCTTTCGAGAGTAACTCCTTCTCTAGAAAGGACCCATTCTTAGCAACAAATATTTTTTCCTTTGGATCGGTGATATAAGGTGTACCCAACAGTTTCTTTTGGGTATCCTATGAAGACGCACTTCTCCGATTTGGGTTCGAGCTTATCAGGCTAAAGCTTTTTCAGATAAGCATCACAACCCCAAACTTTAAGAAACAACAACTTAGGTTCTTGCCAAACCACAGTTCATACGATGTCATCTCAACGGATTTAGATGGTGCCCTATTTAAAGTGAATGCAGCTGTCTCTAATGCATAACCCCAAAATGATAGTGGGAAATCAGTTGTAGCGACCAGACCTCAAACAGTCTGATCTCTGTGCTCAGGTGTCATCCCTGGATCAGTAATGCTGACACCACACAGTACATCGAAGGATTTATAGCAGAGTGGCAATCACACACTTATTACATCGTTGTCTCAAAGAGACTTATTACAATAAATATGGCTTAAGGCCATATAGTGTCGATAACAGCGGAAGACTTGGAAGGTAAATGGGTCCATCAACTCCAACGGCATCACTGAGTATAGGGCCATGACCTAAAAGCACTTTACTCGTCGTCTGAAAAGTCTGCAACATAAGAAGTTGCAGCCCGAATACGAGTCAGCACATGGAATATGCTGGCAAAGTAACACATAGAGAGTAATGGAATGAAACAGCTATACTATATGCATATATGGCTGGTGGAAAGCTCTATGGTTACAGTTTTTGCGTAAAGCCAGTTTTTCCCTACTGCAAAGGAATAAATTTATTTAACTATCATGGTGGTTGTGAAACATTGAGAATGGTTGACAGCATTCTCAATCCCAATTAAAAGTAATTAAAACCCAACAACATTAATTAGAAGTAACATGTTGAGATTCACAATGATATTCAAGTACTAGATACTCAAGTTGTCCATAACCGGGGACACGGCTAATCATGATTAGTTTGTACACTCTGCAGAGGTTTGCGCACTTTTCCCCACATGACTCGATCGCCTCCGTTTGTTTTCTCGCACTACATGGTGTTTGAGAAACGGATGACCGAGACATAGTCTTTCAGAAGCGCTAGCACCTTACATGTGGGGTAGACCGTACCACCTACAACCCCTACATCTGCTAGTCCACCCCGTAAGAGTTCGCACAACTTAGTCAACTATGCCAGAGCCCATAGTAGCATGTGGCTGCACACGGAAGTTTCTAGCATGAAAGATCTTATGATCCCTTTGAGCCTGGGTGGCGGTCCAAAAAAAACAGGCAAGTCCTGATAGACATCAGGTGCCTCAATCCACCCAGATGTGTGTTTAAGTTGCCACCTTAGATAAACCATTAAAATTATCAACTCACATCTGTCATGGATTTCACTCACCCAATCCACGTCTACTAGCATAGCATGGCATAATAAGCAAACGTAGAAGTAACTCCCAAAGGTTTCATAATAATACAGGTAATAGGTACTACCTCATCTACTTCCCATCCCACAGTTTAATTAGATCCTAATCATGCAATGTGAGAGGATTGATCTAATGCAATAAAACTGGGTTGTAGAAAAAGTATGATCAAAGTGTTACTTGCCTTGCTGATGATCCGCGAGACCTAGGGTTTCGAAGTAACAAGCGGCGCAATCCGGGTGATCTATCGCAGACAAACAACAAGCACACAATAAGTACTCATCTAATGCACAGGTAAAACTCGAACAAGAGAACGAACCAGAAAGTTCAATTTAAGAACTCCGGTTGCAAAGAAAGAAAGAACCGAACAGACGACGGAAAAACAAACGGCGGAAGAAAACAACTCGGTTCTAGCAAGTTGAAACTAGGTCAAATTTTACCGGGGCAAAAACTTGTTTAAGTTGATTAGACGGAACGGTGGTTTCGCAATGAAACTCCAGGCGCTTGAATCACCTGATTCCGATAAACGAGCGAGAAGAAAGACTAGAACGAAGATCGGATCTGAGATCACGATCGCGGAATAAATCCGACGAAAAGAAAAAGAAGAACGGTTAAATGAACGGGCGTCGTTAACCGGGGAAAAATCGGTGATCACGTTTGTTGAGACGAACGGTCTGAAAGAAGAATGAAAACCGATCTAGGGTTTTCGGAGAAAAAGACCGAAACGAAAAACCGATCTAGAAACCAGAACGGTTTAGAAAAGAACCGAAAAGAAAACGAATCGGAAGAGAAGAAAAGAATCGGAACGATTAGATGAAAACGATACAAGGAAAAGAGACGCGGGGCAACCTCCGGCGAGGTCTCCGGCGAACGGCGGCGTTGGGCGGCGGCGACGATGCACAAGGGCGGCGGCGGGTGGTGTGGGGCGGCGCGGGGTGGGGTGGCGCGGGTGGTGGTGAGGGGCGGTGGTGTGGGGCTTGGGGAGGAGAGGGGCTTTTGATTTGATGTGTTTAGAGGGGGTGTGTGGGGGTATTTATATAGGTGAGGGGAGAGGAGACTTGGGGTAGGGGACAAGAAATAGACTAGGAATAGGAAAGCAAAAGAAAAAGAAACAAGGAAAGGGGAGGGGCTAACCGACCTAAGTCCCGCTGGGACTCGGCCAGGGAGCGGCGGCGGCTGCCTGGGCGCCTGGCGCGTGGCGCCTGTGCTGCGTGCGAGGGGAGGGGCCGGCTGGCTGGGCCTTTGGCCCAGCTGGCTTGGCGGGAGGCTCCTTTTTTTTTCAAATCGGTTTCGCGCGTAGAAAACAAAAGAAAAGAAAATCTAAACGAGTTCCAAAAATTCTAAAGTAAATTTTCCCCGACTCCTAAAAATGAGCCGAACAAAATGAACTTTTCTCCGGGCCTAAAATGCAATTTTCAAAAACGCGCATTTTTCCCTATCCAAATAAAACGCAAACAAAACTCCGGCAAAAGAAAATTGATCTATTTATTAAATCTTCATTTTTCCTAAATTTGGGAAAGTCATATTATTCCCTCTCTCATATATTTTGACACCGGAAAAATAATTGAAGATAAAATAAATAAATCAAATGATCCTCTTTTCAAAATTTGAGAAAACTCAAATATGAAAATAACGAAATCTCCAACTCTCTCCGAGGGTCCTTGAGTTGCGTGAAATTTCTAGGATCAACCAAAATGCAAGAAAATATGATATGCATGATGATCTATGTATAACATTCCAAATTGAAAATTTGGGATGTTACAAACCTACCCCCCTTAAGATGAATCTCGCCCTCGAGATTCGGGTTGGCTAGAAAATAGGTGAGGGTGGTCCTTGAGCAAATCTTCTTCTCTCTCCCAGGTGGCTTCATCCTCTGAGTGGTGGTTCCACTGAACTTTGCAAAACTTGATAACCTTGCTGCGAGTAACTCTGCTGGCATAATCGAGAATCTTGACTGGCTTCTCCTCATACGTTAAGTCGTTATCCAACTGAATCGCTTCGAGTGGCACTGTATCTCTTAGCGGTACTTCCGCCATTTCGGCATGACATTTCTTCAGCTGAGAAACATGGAATACATCATGAACTCCTGACAGTCCTTCTGGTAATTCCAACTTATAAGCGACTTCTCCCATACGTTGCAAGATCTTGTACGGTCCAACGAAACGCGGTGCTAACTTTCCCTTAACTCCAAAGCGCTTAACTCCTCGAAGTGGGGATACTCGAAGATAAACTCTGTCTCCGGTTTCGTAAACTGTCTCCTTGCGTTTAGAATCTGCGTAGCTCTTCTGCCTGGACTGGGCTACCTTGAGCCTATCGCGAATCAACTTAACTTTCCGTTCAGACTCCTTAATCAAATCTGGTCCAAAGAATTGACGGTCTCCAACTTCGTCCCATGACAACGGTGTCCTGCACCTCCTTCCGTATAAAGCTTCGAAAGGTGCCATCTTCAAACTGGTTTGGTAACTATTGTTATAAGAAAACTCCGCATACGGCAAGTTATCGTCCCAACTAGATCCATAATCTAGTGCACAAGCTCTCAGCATATCTTCCAAAATCTGATTGACTCTCTCGGTCTGTCCATCTGTCTGCGGATGAAAAGCTGTGCTGAACTCTAGTCTGGTTCCTAAAGTTTCATGCAACTGATTCCAAAACTTTGAGGTAAATTGGTTTCCTCTATCTGATACGATACTCCTCGGAACTCCATGCAAACAAATGATCCTAGTCATGTATATCTTTGCCAACTTAGCACTGGTGTAAGTGGTCTTAACTGGAATAAAATGTGCTACCTTCGTCAAACGATCAACTACTACCCATATCGAATCGTAGCCTGCCTTTGTCCTGGGTAGTCCTGTGATAAAATCCATGCCTATCTTATCCCACTTCCATTCGGGTATCGGCAATGGTTGTAACAATCCTGCTGGCTTCTGATGCTCTGCCTTTACTCTCTGACATACGTCACAAACTGCTACATATGCTGCAATATCCTTCTTCATTCCGGTCCACCAGAATGTTTCCTTCAAATCCAAATACATCTTGGTATTCCCTGGGTGAATCGAATACGGTGAATCATGTGCCTCTTGCAAAATCAACTTCCTGATCTCCGGGTCATTTGGCACATAAACACGGTCCTCAAACCATAGGGTATCGTGCTCATCCTCACGAAATCCCTTTGCTTTTCCTTTGCTCATTTCTCTTTTATAGCAGCAATCTCCTTGTCAGATTTCTGAGCTTCTCTGATCTTATCCATCAATGTTGACTGAATCTCCAATGCTGCTACATAGCCTCTCGGAACTATTTCCAAACATAGCTCACGAAGGTTTTCTGCTAACTCCTTGGGTATTTTCTCCGTCACTAGGGTATTGACATGGCTCTTACGGCTCAATGCGTCAGCTACTACATTAGCTTTTCCGGGATGGTAATGCAATCTCATGTCATAATCCTTGATGAGCTCCAACCATCTCCTTTGTCGGAGGTTCAACTCCTTCTGAGTGAAAATGTACTTCAAACTCTTGTGATCCGTATACACTTCACAATGATTTCCAATGAGGAAATGTCTCCACGTCTTCAATGCATGCACTACGGCTGCTAACTCTAAATCATGCGTGGCATAATTCAACTCATGAGGCTTCAGTTGCCGTGAAGCATACGAAACAACTCTTCCTTCCTGCATAAGCACTGCTCCAAGTCCTCGACGTGAAGCGTCGCAATACACCTCATAATCCTTGGTCTGATCTGGCAAGATTAATACTGGTGAGGTGACCAAACGTTTCTTCAACTCCTGGAAACTAGCCTCACACTCCTCAGTCCATTTGAACTTAGTATCCTTCTTCAACAATTCAGTCATAGGCTTTGCAATCTTTGAAAAGTTCTCAATGAATCTCCGGTAGTATCCTGCGAGTCCAAGAAAACTCCGGATCTCTCCAACTGTTGTTGGTGCTTCCCATTCGGTTACGGTCTCAACCTTAGTGGGGTCAACTGCTATACCTTCTCCGGATATAACGTGTCCGAGGAATCCAACTTCCTTTAACCAAAACTCACATTTGCTAAATTTGGCATATAACTGATGTTCCCTTAGTTTCTCCAAAACCAAACGCAAATGTTCCTTATGCTCCTCTTCATTCTTTGAATAAACCAGGATGTCATCAATGAACACTACGACGAACTTATCCAAAAACTCCATAAACACTTTGTTCATCAGGTTCATGAAATAGGCAGGTGCGTTAGTCAATCCAAATGACATAACGGTATACTCATACAGTCCATATCTCGTGGTGAACGCTGTCTTAGGTATGTCCTGCTCTCGAATCTTCAATTGATGGTACCCTGATTGCAAATCGATCTTGGAAAACACTTTAGCTCCTTGCAACCGATCAAACAGATCGTTGATCATTGGCACTGGGTACTTGTTCTTGATGGTTACTTCATTCAATCCCCGATAATCTACAACCATCCTTAATGATCCATCCTTCTTTTCCACTAGAAGCACGGGTGATCCCCAAGGCGAAGAACTTGGGCGAATGTAACCTTATCCAATAACTCCTTAATCTGATTCTTAATTTCCACCAAATCCTTTGCTGGCATCCTATATGGTCGCTTCGATATTGGGCCTGTACCTGGCAATAACTCAATCAAAAACTCAATGTCTCTATCCGGTGGCATGCCTGGCAACTCTTCGGGAAATACATCAGGAAAATCCTTTACCACTGGTACATCCTCTTGCACAACTCCTGTTAGGCAGTTTACTTGTGTCCTGTTTGGCACATGCCGGGATACATACTTGATCCTTCTTCCTTCTGGTGTGGTAAGCAAAATTGACTTACTAGCACACTCAATATTCCCTTTATACTTTGATAACCAATCCATGCCTAATATTACATCCAATCCTTGAGATTCCAATACTATTAGGTCTGAGGGAAACACATAGTTACCAATCCTTAATGGTAACCGATCACACCATCGTCTAGCCATAAACTCCGCTCCTGGTGAGCTTACTAACATGGGTGACCTAAGGGCTTGGGTTGGCAGGTTATATTTATCCACAAATCCCCTTGATATGTATGAATGCGATGCTCCAGTATCAAAAAGAACGAGTGCAGTAAATGACTTAACCAAAAACTTACCTATTACTGCATCGGGCTGATCTTCAACCTCCTCCACATTAAGGTGGTTCACCTGTCCCCTATTGAAAGGGTTCGGCTTCTTCCCAGAGCTTCCATTGCCATTTCCATTCTGGCCTTCGGGACATTCATTGGCATAATGTCCGGTCTTGGAACACTTGAAACAAGTGACTTGACTCAGGTCTCTCTTGGTTGGGGTCGATGGGGTGGTCCGGTTCTGGCCGTTGCTTCCTCCATTCCCATTACCATTCTTGTGGCCATTATGGTTGTGCGAGCTACCTCCTCCATGGGTGTGCTGAAACTTAAATCCCGGTTTAGGGGTAAAACGGGGCTTCTGCTGGGCTCCAGAGTTATACTTCCCCTGTCCATACTTCCTCTTACGGTTTTCAATCTGCTGTTGCTTCCCTTCAATCATGATGGCACGATCTACCAACTCCTGGTAGTTGTTGAAACTCGCTACCATCAACTGCATGCTTAGCTCATCATTCAGTCCTTCCAGAAACTTCTCCTGCTTAGCTGCATCCGTAGCAACGTCATCTGGGGCATAACGTGCTAACTTGCTGAAGTCGTCAACGTACTGGCCAACTGTCCTTCCTCCTTGGCGTAAGTTGCGAAACTCACGCTTCTTCATGGCCATAGCTCCTGCTGAAACATGGGCAGTGCGGAAAGCTTGCTGAAACTGATCCCATGTGACAGTGTCTACTGGGTAGGTGGCTGTGAAATTCTCCCACCATGCTGCCGCGGGTCCGTCAAGCTGGTGAGCGGCAAACTTCACTTTCTCACCATCCGTGCATCCTGCAGTGGTCAACTCCCTTCCTATCTTACGGAGCCAATCATCTGCTACAATCGGCTCGGTGCTACTGGAAAACACCGGCGGATTCAGCCTAAGGAAACGGGCTAAGTGGTCAACAGGTGGTGGTGGTGGTGGGTTGTTGTTGTTGTTCTGCTGGTTCTGGACTAACATCTGCATCAATTGATTCTGCTGCTGGATCAACTGAGTGAGCTCCGGTGGGAATCCGTTGTCACGTCTCGGAGGCATCTGAGGGTTTAGAAAAGACGAGAATTAAGAATAGAGAGAGGTCTAAAGGGAAAACACTACCCCAATGCACATGAGCAAATGCACACAAAAATCACTTCATTCAATCAAACAAGGGCTTACAACGGTCTAACTATCGCAAAAGTGCTCGAACTATTGTGTTTACAGGGGGAATACTACTACTATCTGGTGGTCTTCTAGAAATTTGAACCGGTGGAAGACTCCATGATATCCGCTCCAGCTTCGTCTTCAAAGTCGGGTTCACTTGGATCCGAATCGGTGTCATCGATGATGATGTAGTCGTCCGGACATGCGACGTACTCGTCTTCCTCCTTGGATCCTAACTTCCTCTTGAGTTCTTCAATCTCCTGCTTAAGATCGCCATTGTGTCTCGCTAGAGCTACGATCTCGTCCATGTAGTCCTTGCGTGTAGACTTCAGTTCTCCTTCTAGCTCGATGATCCTTGCCTTCGCATTCTTCAACTCTATCATATCATTGCACATCTGGTTCTCGTGGCGTTGAATGTGCTGGTTTAACTCCTGGATGAAAGATGCAATGGATCTATCCTTCTTGGTGCTGACTAACTCCCATTGTTCATCTCGGCGTCCGCAAATCTGGTAGATAGTGTCCTTGAGGTCTTCTTGGTAAACTTCTCCAATGCGTCCTATGGTGATATGAGCTGCCATGCTCCTTCCCAGACTCCAGGTTGGTGCATTGAAAACACTATCTATAGGCTTCGTGATTGGCGCGAATGTCCTTCCCGGAACGTGAGCTTGAATCTTCCAGCGCTCCTCTTCAGGCAGAGTGGCGTTGAAGGTTCCCGTGAAACTTGGTAATCCAATGTTCAGGTACTTGGTGACTTCCTTCAAGTGAAATCCAAAAGGTGTGCCTTCATCCGGTTGAGCGTACTTAATCTTCGCGTTCGTCATCCTAAAGAGTAGAAAAGATGAGGAGTTAGAAAATGAGAAGAGAGTGATGATCTATGGCTTTAACTTAGTGGTCGTGTCCTACAGTCAGCGTGTGCTCTGATACCATCTCTGTAGCGACCAGACCTCAAACAGTCTGATCTCTGTGCTCAGGTGTCATCCCTGGATCAGTAATGCTGACACCACACAGTACATCGAAGGATTTATAGCAGAGTGGCAATCACACACTTATTACATCGTTGTCTCAAAGAGACTTATTACAATAAATATGGCTTAAGGCCATATAGTGTCGATAACAGCGGAAGACTTGGAAGGTAAATGGGTCCATCAACTCCAACGGCATCACTGAGTATAGGGCCACGACCTAAAAGCACTTTACTCGTCGTCTGAAAAGTCTGCAACATAAGAAGTTGCAGCCCGAATACGGGTCAGCACATGGAATATGCTGGCAAAGTAACACATAGAGAGTAATGGAATGAAACAGCTATACTATATGCATATATGGCTGGTGGAAAGCTCTATGGTTACAGTTTTTGCGTAAAGCCAGTTTTTCCCTACTGCAAAGGAATAAATTTATTTAACTATCATGGTGGTTGTGAAACATTGAGAATGGTTGACAGCATTCTCAATCCCAATTAAAAGTAATTAAAACCCAACAACATTAATTAGAAGTAACATGTTGAGATTCACAATGATATTCAAGTACTAGATACTCAAGTTGTCCATAACCGGGGACACGGCTAATCATGATTAGTTTGTACACTCTGCAGAGGTTTGCGCACTTTTCCCCACATGACTCGATCGCCTCCGTTTGTTTTCTCGCACTACATGGTGTTTGAGAAACGGATGACCGAGACATAGTCTTTCAGAAGCGCTAGCACCTTACATGTGGGGTAGACCGTACCACCTACAACCCCTACATCTGCTAGTCCACCCCGTAAGAGTTCGCACAACTTAGTCAACTATGCCAGAGCCCATAGTAGCATGTGGCTGCACACGGAAGTTTCTAGCATGAAAGATCTTATGATCCCTTTGAGCCTGGGTGGCGGTCCAAAAAAAACAGGCAAGTCCTGATAGACATCAGGTGCCTCAATCCACCCAGATGTGTGTTTAAGTTGCCACCTTAGATAAACCATTAAAATTATCAACTCACATCTGTCATGGATTTCACTCACCCAATCCACGTCTACTAGCATAGCATGGCATAATAAGCAAACGTAGAAGTAACTCCCAAAGGTTTCATAATAATACAGGTAATAGGTACTACCTCATCTACTTCCCATCCCACAATTTAATTAGATCCTAATCATGCAATGTGAGAGGATTGATCTAATGCAATAAAACTGGGTTGTAGAAAAGGTATGATCAAAGTGTTACTTGCCTTGCTGATGATCCGCGAGACCTAGGGTTTCGAAGTAACAAGCGGCGCAATCCGGGTGATCTATCGCAGACAAACAACAAGCATACAATAAGTACTCATCTAATGCACAGGTAAAACTCGAACAAGAGAACGAACCAGAAAGTTCAATTTAAGAACTCCGGTTGCAAAGAAAGAAAGAACCGAACAGACGACGGAAAAACAAACGGCGGAAGAAAACAACTCGGTTCTAGCAAGTTGAAACTAGGTCAAATTTTACCGGGGCAAAAACTTGTTTAAGTCGATTAGACGGAACGGTGGTTTCGCAATGAAACTCCAGGCGCTTGAATCACCTAATTCCGATAAACGAGCGAGAAGAAAGACTAGAACGAAGATCGGATCTGAGATCACGATCGCGGAATAAATCCGACGAAAAGAAAAAGAAGAACGGTTAAACGAACGGGCGTCGTTAACCGGGGAAAAATCGGTGATCACGTTCGTTGAGACGAACGGTCCGAAAGAAGAATGAAAACCGATCTAGGGTTTTCGGAGAAAAAGACCGAAACGAAAAACCGATCTAGAAACCGGAACGGTTTAGAAAAGAACCGAAAAGAAAACGAATCGGAAGAGAAGAAAAGAATCGGAACGATAAGAAGAAAACGATCCGAGGAAAAGAGACACGGGGCAACCTCCGGCGAGGTCTCCGGCGAACGGCGGTGTTGGGCGGCGGCGGCGATGCACAAGGGCGGCGGCGGGTGGTGTGGGGCGGCGCGGGGTGGGGTGGCGCGGGTGGTGGTGAGGGGCGGTGGTGTGGGGCTTGGGGAGGAGAGGGGCTTTTGATTTGATGTGTTTAGAGGGGGGTGTGGGGGTATTTATATAGGTGAGGGGAGAGGAGACTTGGGGTAGGGGACAAGAAATAGACTAGGAATAGGAAAGCAAAAGAAAAAGAAACAAGGAAAGGGGAGGGGCTAACCGACCTAAGTCCCGCTGGGACTCGGCCAGGGAGCGGCGGCGGCTGCCTGGGCGCCTGGCGCCTGGCGCCTGCGCTGCGCGCGAGGGGAGGGGCCGGCTGGCTGGGCCTTTGGCCCGGCTGGCCTGGCGGGAGGCTCCTTTTTTTTAAATCGGTTTCGCGCGCAGAAAAACAAAAAAGAAAATCTAAACGAACTCCGAAAAATCTAAAGTAAATTTTCCCCGACTCCTAAAAATGAGCCGAACAAAATGAACTTTTCTCCGGGCCTAAAATGCAATTTTCGAAAACGCGCATTTTTCCCTATCCAAATAAAATGCAAACAAAACTCCGGCAAAACAAAATTGATCTATTTATTAAATCTTCATTTTTCCTAAATTTGGGAAAGTCATATTATTCCCTCTCTTATATATTTTGACACCGGAAAAATAATTGAAGATAAAATAAATAAATCAAATGATCCTCTTTTCAAAATTTGAGAAAACTCAAATATGAAAATATCGAAATCTCCAACTCTCTCCGAGGGTCCTTGAGTTGCGTGAAATTTCTAGGATCAACCAAAATGCAAGAAAATATGATATGCATGATGATCTATGTATAACATTCCAAATTGAAAATTTGGGATGTTACATCAGTAAGAGACATCATAGATCAAACCATATCTAATAAAGTACGATTACACCATTCAGACACACCATTACGCTGTGGTGTTCCAGGTGGCGTGAGTTGTGAAACTATTCCTCATTGTTTTAAATGAAGGTCAAACTCATAACTCAAATATTCGCCTTCCGTGATCAGATTGTAGAAACTTTATTTTCTTGTTACTATGATTTTCCACTTCACTCTGAAATTATTTGAACATTTCAAATGTTTCAGACTTGTGTTTCATTAAGTAGATATATCCATATCTACTCAAATCATCTGTGAAGGTCAGAATTTAATGATACCCGCCATGAGCCTCAACGCTCATCGGACCGCATATATCGGTGTGTATTATTTCCAATAAGTTAGTGGCTCGCTCATTGTTCCGGAGAACGGAGTATTAGTCATCTTGCCCATGAGGCATGGTTCGCAAGCATCAAATGATTCATAATCAAGTGATTCCAAAAGCCCATCCGCACAGAGTTTCTTCATGCTCTTTACACCAATATGACCTAAATGCCAGTGCCACAAATATGTTGCACTATCATTATTAACTTTGCATCTTTTCGCATCAATATTATGAATATGTGTATCACCACGATCATGATTCAACAAAAATAGACCACTCATCAAGGGTGCATGACCATGAAAGATATTACTCATATAAATAGAACAATCATTATTCTCTGATTTAAATGAATAACCGTCTCGCATTAAACAAGATCCAAATATAATGTTCGTGCTCAACGCTGGCACCAAATAACAATTATTCAGGTCTATAACTAATCCTGAAGGTAGATGTAGAGGTAGCATGCCGACGGCGATCACATCGACCTTGAAACCATTTCTGATGCGCATCATCACCTCGTCCTTAGCCAATCTTCGTTTAATCTGTGGCCCATGTTTCGAGATGCAAATATGAGCAACAGAACCAGTATCAAATACTCAGGCGCTACTACGAGCATTAGTAAGGTACACACCAATAACATCTATATCAAATATACCTTTCACTTTGCCATCCTTCTTATCTGCCAAATATTTGGGGTAGTTCCGCTTCCAGTGACCATTCCATTTGCAGTAGAAGCACTCAGTTTCATGCTTGGGTCTAGTTTTGGGCTTCTTCACGGTAGTGGCAACTTGCTTGTCATTCTTCTTGAAGTTCCCTTTCTTTTCCTTTGCCCTTTTTCTTGAAACTAGTGGTCTTTTCAACCATCAACACTTGATGCTCTTTCTTTATTTCTACCTTCGCTAATTTCAGCATCATGAAGAGCTCGGGAATAGTTTTCGTCATCCCTTGCATGTTATAGTTACTCATGAAGTTCTAGTACCTTGGTGATTGTGACTACAGAACTCTGTCAATCACTATCTTATCTGGAAGATTAACTCCCACTTGATTCAAGCGATTGTACTACACAGACATTCTGAGTACATGCTCACTGGCTGAGCCATTCTCCTCCATCTTGTAGGCAAGTATTTGTTAGAGGTCTCATACCTCACAACATGGGCATGAGTCTGAAATACCAATTTCATTTCTTGGAACATCTTATATGCTCTGTGGCGTTCAAAATGTTTTTCAAGTCCCGATTCTAATCCGTAAAGCATGGTGCACTAAACTATCCAGTTGTCATCATACTAAACTTGTCAAACGTTCATAACGTCTGCATCCACTCCTGCAATAGGTCTGTCACCTAGCGTTGCATCAAGGACATAATTCTTCTGTTTAGCAACAAGGATAATCCTCAGATCACGGACCCAGTCCGCATCATTGCTACTATCATCTTTCAACTTAGTTTTCTCTAGGAACATATCAAAAACATGGGGGAGCTATAACGCGAGCTATTGGTCTACAACATAGACATGCAAATACTATCACGACTAAGTTCATGATAAATTAAGTTCAATTAATCAAATTACTTAAGAACTCCCACTTAGATAGACATCCCTCGAGTCATCTAAATGATTACGTGATCCAAATCAACTAAACCATGTCCGATCATCACGTGAGAGGGAGTAGTTTTCAATGGTGAACATCTCTATGTTGATCATATCTACTAAATGATTCGCGTTCGACCTTTCGATCTCCAGTGTTCCGAGGCCATGTCTGTACATGCTAGGCTCGTCAAGTTTAACCCGGGTATTCCACATGTGCAAAACTATCTTCCACCCGTTGTATGTGAACGTAGAGCTTATCAACCCGATCATCACGTGGTGTCTCAGCATGACGAACTGTCGCAACGGTGCATACTCAGGGAGAACACTTATACCTTGGAATTTTAGTAAGGGATAATCTTATACCGTCATACTAAGCAAAATAAGATGCATAAAAGTTAAACATCACATGCAATCAAAATATGTGACATGATATGGCCATCATCATCTTGTGCCTTTGATCTCCATCTCCAAAGCACCGTCATGATCTCCGTTATCACCGATTTGACACCTTGATCTCCATCGTAGCGTCATTGTCGTCTCGCCAACTATTGCTTCTACAACTATCGCTAACACATAGTGATAAAGTAAAGCAATTACATGGCGATTGCATTTCATACAATAAAACGACAACCATAAGGCTCCTACCAGTTGCCGATAACTTTCACAAAACATGATCATCTCATACAATAATGTATATCACATCATGTCCTGACCATATCACATCACAACATGCCCTGCAAAAACAAGTTAGACGTCGTCTACTTTGTTGTTGCAAGTTTTACGTGGTTGCTATGGGCTTCTAGTAAGAATTGTTCTTACCTACGCATCAAAACCACAACGATGTTTCGTCAAGTTTGCTATTTTAACCTTCAACAAGGACCGGCCATAGTCAAATTCGATTCAACTGAAGTTGGAGAAACAGACACCCGCCAACCACCTTTATGAAAACAAGTTGCATGTCTGTCGGTGGAGCCGGTCTCATGAATGTGGTCATATAAGGTTTGTCCGGGCCGCTTCATCCATCAATACCGCCGAATCAAAATAAGAGGTTGGTGGTAAGAGTATGACTATGATCGCCCACAACTCTTTGTGTTCTACTCATGCATATCATCTATGCATAGACCTGGCTCAGATGCCACCATTGGCGAACGTAGGATGCAATTTCAAAAAAATTACTACGATCACGCAAGGTCTATCTAGGAGATGGATAGAAACGAGAGGGGGAGAGTGTGTCCATGTACCCTCATAGACTGAAAGCGGAAGCATTAGCTTAATGTGGTTGATGTAGTCGAACTTCTCGGTTCAACCAATCAAGCACCGAACGTAGGGCACCTACGAGTTCTGCACACGTTCAGCTCAATGACATCCCTTGAACTCTTGATCCAGCAAAGTGTCGAGGGAGAGTTTTGTCAGCACGATGGCATGGTGACGGTGATGGTGATGTGATTTGCACAGGGCTTCGCCTAAGCACTGCGACAATATGACCGGAGGAGTAAACTGTAGAGGGGGGCACCGCACATGGCTAAGAAACAATTGATGTACTTTGGGGTGCCCCCTTGCCCCCGTATATAAAGGAGGAGAGGGGAGGAGGCCGGCCTAGGGGGTGCACCAAGTGGGAGGAGTCCCACTTGGACCCTTAGTCCAATTCGCCCCCCTTTCATTTTACCGGAAGGGGAAAGGGGGAAGGAGTAGGAGGAGGAGAAGGAAAGGGGGGTCGCGCCCCCTCTCTGGTCCATATGGCCCATACCTTTCCCCCGGGGGTTCCGTTAAACCCCCCGGTACTCTGATAAAATCCCGAAACACTTCAGAACCATTCGAGTGTCTGAATGTTATCGTCCAATATATCAATCTTTAACTCTCAACCATTTCAAGACTGCTCGTCATGTCCGTGATCTCATCCGAGACTACAAACAATCTTCTGTCACCAAAACACATAACTCATAATACAAATCACCATCGAACGTTAAGCGTGCGGACCCTACGTGTTCGAGAACTATGTAGACATGACCGAGACACATCTCCGATCAATAACCAACAATGGAACCTAGATTCTCATATTGGTTCCTACATATTCTACGAAGATCTTTATCAGTCAAACCACAATGACAACATAGATCATTCCCTTTGTCATCGGTATGTTACTTGCCCGAGATTCGATCATCGGTATATTCATACCTAGTTCAATATCGTTACTGGAAAGTCTCTTTACTCATTCCATAATGCATCATCCCGCAACTAACTAATTAGTCACATTGCTTGCAAGGCTTATCATGTTGTGCATTACCGAGAGGGCCCAGAGATACCTCTCCGATACTTGGAGTGACAAATCCTAATCTCAATCTATGCCAACCCAACAAACACCTTCGGAGATACCTCTAGAGCATCTTTATAATCACCTAGTTACATTGTGATGTTTGATAGCACACAAGGTTTTCCTCCGGTATCCAGGAGTTGCATAATCTCATAGTCGGAGGAATATGTATTTGACATGAAGAAAGCAATAGCAAAAAAACTGAACGATCAATATGCTAAGCTAACGGATGGGTCTTGTCCATCACATCATTCTCCTAATGATGTGATCTCGTTCATCAAATTACAACACATGTCTATGGTTAGGAAACTTAATCATCTTTGATTAACGATATAGTCTAGTAGAGGCTCACTAGGGACACGGTGTTTTGTCTATGTACACAAACATGTATCAAGTTTCTGGTTAATACAATTCTAGCATGAATAATAAACATTTCTCATGATATAAGGAAATATAAAATAACAACTTTATTATTTCCCTCTAGGGCATATTTCCTTCACCATAGAAATAGATAATCCATTCTTGGGGCGCCTCCTTGTCGGGGATAACTGTTTCTGGCACTCCATCAGGGGTTGGCGTCCATTATGCAATAAACTCTACGAATGCTCCACTCGGATTGTTGATGTGCTCTGAAACTTCAGGCCAAAACTGGATAAGTCCAAAGCCCACTCCACTATTCTGCTAGTAGCCTCAGGGTTTCGGAGTACCCTTTGCAACGGGAAGCGAGGTGACAACCGTGATCTCATGGGCTTGGAAGTAGTGGTGCAGTTTCCTTGAGGCCATGATGAGACCAAAGATCAACTTCTGCATGCCAGAGTACCTCGATGAGCTCCTTGTAACAAGGAACTGACGAAGTACACCGGGCGCTACACCACTTTCTTCCTTGGCGTGTCCTTGGGGCTGCTCTCGCTGTCGTACTCATTTTTGTCCTGGTCCTTCTCTGCTTCTGCCAGTCCTTGCTCACTCTGTGCTTCGTCTACTTCTTACTGCGCCACCAAGGCTGCACTAACCACTTGGTTGGTTGCCGCCAGGCGTAGCTGCAATGGTTCCTGTGGTTTGGGAGCAACCAAGATGGGACAGTGGACAAGTATGTCTTTATTCTTGCAAAGCTGCATCTGCTTCCGGGGTCCACTTCATGGGTCCTGCCTTCTTCAGGATTTTGAAGAACGACAGGGTGCGCTCGGCAGAATTGGAAATGAATCTGCTTAGCGTGGCAACGCACCCTGTCAGATGCCTCACATCTTTAACTGTCCTTGGCGCTTGGATCTGTTCGATGGCTTTTATCTTGTCGGGGTTGGCTTCGATTCCCCGATGGGACACAAAGAACCCAAGAAGCTTGCCAAAGGGAACGCCAAACACGCACTTCTCCGGGTTGAGCCTCAAGTTGATCTTGTGCAGATTGGCAAATGTCTCCTCTAAATCCTGGATAAGGGTTGCTCTGTCCTTGGTCTTGACCACATTATCATCCATATAAGCTTCAATGTTCTTGTGCAGCTATGGCTCGAAACCAATCTGGACAACCCTTGCAAAAGTGGACCCGTTACTCTTTAATCCAAATGGCATGTGGATAAAATAGTACGTACCACATGGGGTGATGAATAAGGTCTTTTCTTCGTCTTCCTTGGAAATGAAGATCTAGTGATACCCGAAATATGCGTCCAGAAAGGAAGGAAAATCGCATCTTGAAGTGGAATCCACAATCTTATCGATGCACGGCAAGGGAAATGGGTCCTTCAGGCAAGCCTTGTTGAGATATGTGAAATCTATGCACGACCTCCATTTCCCGTTAGCCTTCCGAACAACCACTGGATTTGCTAACCATGTGGGATGTAACACTCCTCTGACCAAACCACCTGCTTCAAGCTACTTGATCTCCTCTGCAATAAACTTCTGCCTCTCCAAGGCCTGCTTCCGTACTTTCTGCTAGACAGGTCGGGCATGTGGGCAGACAGCAAGGTGCTGCTCGATTACCTCCCTGGGAACACTGGGATATCAGATGATTTCCAGGAAAACACATCGATATTCTCCTGCAGGAAGGCAACAAGCGCACTTTCCTATTTGTCGTCGAGGGTGGCGTTGATAGTGAAAGTACCATCAACGTCAGCCAGCCCTGCCGAGACCTTCTTCACTTGGGGTGCAGTGACCTTGGATCTTTTGCTGTTGGAACTCTCCGGCAAGTCATCAACGGGTGTAGCGTACTCCGAAGAGATACGCTTCTCAGATTCCTTGCCAATGTCCTTGCTACCCTTCTTCCTTCCTCTGTGCTCCTTGGTGGGAACACCTGCTGCCGCTGCCTCTGCTGCGATTGCGTCTCGGTACATCTTGTCCACGCAAATGATTGTGTACTTCTCATATGATGGGATGGAAATGACTCCTATTGGCCCATGCATCTTCAAGGGGTTGTAGGCATAGTGGGATGCCGCCCTGAATTTAGCCAGGGCTGGGCGTCCAAGGATCCCATTGTACGACAAAGGAAGGTCAACCAGATCAAACACAATCTTCTCAGTCCGATAGTTCACTCTCCCCCAAATGTCACTGGCAGCGTGATCTTTCCCTTAGGATGACTCCTGCCGGGATTAACTCCTCGAAACATGTCGGTGGCCTTCAATTCTTCCTCTGCTATCTGAAGTTTGCTGATGATTGCCAGGGAAATCAGATTCAACCCGGCCCTGCCGTCCACCAACATTTTTGTGACCTTGAGGATGTGAATTGTTGGAGAGACCAACAATGGCAAACATCCTACCGCAGTGGTACAGTCAAGATGATCCTCTTTGTCAAAGATGATGGGCATGCGTGACCATTTGAGTGGTTTCTGGGCTCCTGGCGCTGGTTCCATGACATTGACCTCATGTGCCTGCCGTTTGAGTTGGCAGTGAGAGGCATGTAGAGATGCACCCCCGTCAATGCACAGGGCATCAGTAGCCTTCTGAAACTCCTACTCACTGGTTTCCTCTTAATCCCCTCCATCACACTCATCATCGCGGGCTTCCTTCTCTCTACCTTTGTCGGGTTTTCCTTTGTTCCGGAAGGGTGTGCCGGGGCGATTTTCTTCATCGCCTCGGCCCTTAACGCGAGCGACATTCTGACCCTTTTCCTTGTCACGCTTCTCATATTCTGCTCTCTGCCTCTTGTTGAGCTACTCAACTTGATAACACTCTTGAAGGTCATGGACCTTGCTCCGATGGATCTTGCAATACGGCCCATCGCCCTTCCTAGCCTTCTCGGCAGTCGCGACCTCCCAGCAGTCAATGCATACGGCAGCTTCCTTGCCCGGGACTTCGGCCTTAGCCTTCTTGCCAGTACTAGGTGTACTCGATCCTTCAACATTCATCACTTCCTTATCCTTACGCTTCTTAATGCACTTCTTGCCCTTCTTCTGACTGGTGGATTCGTCATCATCCTCTGAATAAATGTTGAAGCAATCCTCCTCCCTATGCAACTTCCTTCCCTCCTCCATCCGAGCACACTTGTCCACCAAGGTGTAAAGCTCCTTCACAGTCTTGGGCAACCACATGTTCATCTTGGAACGGATCTTGCGGTTGGGCACATTGGACTGGAAGGCTGCTACCACCGCTGTCGGATGGATATTTGGGATGGTCCTATGGACCTTGCTGAATTTCTGCAAATACTTCCAGAGGGATCACCTTCTTTCTATTGGAGAAGCTACAAGTAGCTGGGCCTGCCTGGCTCTTGATGGCCACCGATGAAGGCGCCAATGAACTCATGGCACAAGTCAGCCCACGACGAATTCGAGTTCTCTGGAAGGTGCATTAGCCAAGACCTCATATTGGACTTGAGAGCCAAAGGGAAGTAGTTGGCAAACATCTTCTCATCTCTTCCCCCGGTAGCCTGAACGGCAATGGTGTAGATGCTCACGAACTCTGCCGGGTTCAGTCTTCCGTCATACTTCTCGGGTATCTCTGGCTTGACGTGCGAACGGAAGGCCAACGGACTTGCTGCAGCTCACGAGTAAAGGCGGGTCACCCAACCTCGAAAGGTAGGTACCCGCCAATACCGAGCGCAGGCTCATCGATGTCGGGGCCATCACACCCATCGGTCCGGCGGTGGTCGTCACGGCGTCGCTCTACGACCACGCGCGCGTCTCCCCTCTGCCCATCCTATGGGGCTCACCATCGGCCTGGACATGCTCGAGGGTAAGAAGAGGCAATTAGGACGTCATCAGGTTCTTGATTCGGTTGCACTCGCACTGGCTGCCGTGGCGGGGACTGCACCGCAAGGGTGGCCCCTTCCGTATGGCCAGCAGCACGAGCTGTTGTCGTCACCTAGGGACGTCATGGCGGGCTAACTCATTGCGAGCCCCCAGCCTTGGCGAAACCGAGCAGACTTTGGATGGTAGCACTCCATTCGTCCATCTGCTTGGCTGCTAGTGGAAACCTCAGAAGGAGCTGAGCCCGCGCCATGGCCTCTGTAGCTGTACTTGGCATGGGTGACGACGATGTAGATCGCACCGTCACCCAGCTCCTGGCGGTACCAGCAGCGACAGTACCACATCCCCGCTATTGCGGGGCGGCCACCGGGATGGCGTGGTGGCATGGTGAAGGCGCTTGAGGGCTAGCAGCTCTGTTGGGCGCTTGAGGTGCGTGCGCTGCGGCCGCTCCCATGGCGGGGCCGACCGGAGGGCGGTGATTCACCCTGGACCGAGTGCCATTGCTGCGGTTGTGCTTGTCAGTGAGAGGAAGCGGGATAGAAGGAGTAACCCCTTCACCCGTACCACGTGGAGCGTGGCCATCGGGGTGTTGTTGTTGCTGCTATTCTCCGGTGTCTCCTGCTCTTACTTCGGGCGTGGGGGAAGTGGTAACGGCGCCGCCTACTTCGAACACGTCCCCAGCAGCATCCACATCCTCGCACGCCTCCGCATCCCTCATAGTGTTGGTGGCCGTGGGTGGTGGAGCCTTCGAGGTGGACGGATGAGCCGAAGCACCAGACTTCTTATTGGGTGCCATGCTTGATGGCGCCGTCGAAGATGAAGACGGTGATGAAGATGATGCGTTGCACACGATTTCAGGTTGGCACAAGTGATCCCCCTACATGGCGCCCCAAAGATGTCATAGGGAACCATGACCACCAATGGGACCAATGGTCCCTTGTTTGTTCGGCAGGTAGGATATCCCGTCGCACAAAGAGCAAAAGAGTGTGGGGCAGCACGGCAGAGATCACACAGGGGATTTTACCCAGATTCAGGCTGCCGTGAGGCGTAAAACCCTACTCCCGCTTTGGTGGATTGATGGTAGAAGAAATGTGGTGGAGCGTAGTACACCTCCCCAGCAGGGTTGCCTAGGGGCGGCAGTGGCTACGCGCGTACGAATGCATCGGGATTCAACCTTCTAACCCTTTCTATGGTTGCCATGGGCCTCCTTTTATAGGTTAAGCGGACACCACAATGGCAAAGTAGTTATTGTGCACTGATAAGATAGCAAACAATGCTATCATACCTAACTCTGTAGGCTGACAGGGTGCATTAAATGCGCCGCTCAACGTCACATTGTTGCTCGCCCGGCAAGCCTTGATGGACTATCTTGCCAGTTTCACACCTGCTTATTTGACACGTTGCACTACGGGTGTCGTTCGTAGGCTTCTCCTATAGAAAGAGGCCGCCATGTGGTGAATGGTTGCCACTTAGTCACTTTGCAGCTTGACACCACATCGATTGGCGGCGTGGGTCATGGTGGAGTAGTTAGGTGGGGCGGTTTTTGCCTCCATGAGTCTCGACAGGCCTTGTCGGGACGTCTTGGACGTTTTCTTCCGGGGGTGATCCCGCCTTCACTGAGATCGCCTTCCTGGCAAGGGAGGCTTTTCTCCTGGTGGTGTATTGCTTCGCTGGCTTGATTTGGTCCTCTTGATCTGCATGTTGGTTCTTCGCAGATCTTGGTTTCTTGTGCCCTGACTTGGGTTGGTGCCGTAATCTCGTTCCCGTGCCCGTGCACAGTCTAGGCAACAGACGCAGGGTTTGATGCACGAAAAATTACATTTCACCATATTTGGGCCTAAGGGAATGCATTGTGGAGTAGTTATTAGATGATGGGTTGCGAGAGTGACAGAAGCTTAAGCCCTAGTTTATGTGCTATTCCGTAAGGGACCGATTGGATCCAAAATTTTAATGTTATGGTTAGAATTTATTCTTAATATGTTTCTTGTAGTTGGAGATGCTTGCGACGAGGTTAATCATAAGTAGGAGGTTTGTTCAAGTAAGAACAACACCTAAGAACCGGTCCACCCACATACCAAATTATCAAAGTAGCAGTCACGAATCGAATCAACATGATGAAAGTGACTAGATGAAATTCCCGTGTACCCTTAAGAATGCTTCGCTTATTATGAGAGACCTTTTTGGCCTATCCTTTGCCTCAAAAGGATTGGGCTACATTCCTGCACTTGTGTTACTATTCTCATTACTTGCTCGTTACAAAATATCTTGCTATCAAACTACTCTTTTACTTACAATTTCAGCACTTGCAGACATTACCTTCCTGAAAACCACTTGGCATTTCCTTGTGCTCCTCGTTGGGTTCGACACTCTTACTTATCGAAAAGAGCTACAACTGATCCCCTATACTTGTGGGTCATCAAGGCTATTTTCTGGGTGAGTATATCATATGAAAACCAATATTCAATGAAAACTTCATGAAAACCATACTTTAATGCTTCAAAAAAATCTGGAAAAAATATGGGATGTTAAGAGGGTGATGTGTTATCGCCACGCAATATTTCAAATTGAAACACTTTATGAGATGTGAGCTATGAAAAAGACAAATTCAGCCATGAATAGTGACATTATCGTTTGCCACTATTCAACATTGATTTTTTCTTTTTGATAGCTCATGTCTCGTAATGTGGTTCCACTTGAAATTTTGAATGACAATAAAACATCATCCTCCTAACATCTTGTATTGTTTTCAGATTTTTATGAAACTTTGAAACATATTTTTCTCGTGGTTTTCACCGGTTTCCAGTTAATGTTGCTTTTCGTATGATATTCTCCCATTTTCTGGCGCTGTTGCTGGGGAGTGAAGCGCCTTTGGTAAGTGTAAATTGGTAAGGAAACATTTATATAGTGTGCTGAAATTTATTGTCACTTATTACCATGCAAAACATTCCTTTGATGGGTTTGTTCGGGGTATCTTCACCTCGACCGGAACCACAATTAGCTACCCCTCAACCTACAACACCTACTAAAAATATTGAATATGAAATTCCTTCGGGTATGATAGAACAACTGCTAGCTAATCCTTATGCAGGAGATGGAACCGAACATCCTGATATGCACTTGATATATGTGGAACAAATTTGTGGATTGTTTAAGCTTGCAAGTTTACCCAGAGATGAAGTTAAAAAGAATGTTTTCCCTTTATCTTTGAAGGGAAAAGCATTGGCATGGTATAGGCTATGCGATGATATTGGATCTTGGAATTTGAATCGATTGAAATTGGAATTTCACCAAAAATTTATCCTATGCATCTAGTTCATCATGATTGGAATTACATATATAATTTTTGGCCTCGTGAAGGAGAAAGTATTGCTCTAGCTTGGGGGAGGCTTAAGTCAATGTTATATGAATGTCCCAATCATGATCTCTCAAGAGAAATTGTTATTCAAAATTTTGATGCTCGGCTTTCTCGTGATGATCAATCCATGCTCGATACTTCTTGTACTGGTTATTTTATGAAGAAGACTATTGAATTTCGGTGGGATCTTCTGGAAAAAAATGTAACTCTGAAGATTGGGAACTCGACAAAGCTAAAAAGTTAGGTATTAAGCTTAAGTATGATTGTGTTAAATCTTTTATGAATACCGATGCTTTTCAAAAGTTTAGCACTAAATATAGACTTGACTCTGAGATAGTAGCCTCCTTTTATGAATCATTTGCTACTCATGTTGATCTATCTAAAGAGAAGTGGTTTAAGTACCACCCACCTATTAAAAAATTAAAGAACCAGAATTAGCTAAAGAGGAAACTATACTTTATAATGTTGATCCAGTTGTTCTTACTGCTTATATTGAGAAACCACCTTTCCCTGTTAGGATAAAGGAACATCCTAAAGTTTCAATTGTGTTTCAAAAAAGATATATTGGAACACCTAAACCCAATGAACAAATCAAAGTAGAACCTAGTGTTGCTATGGTTAAGGATCTCATGGAAGAAAATATAGATGTGCATGTTATTTACTTCTATAATGAAGCTACTAGAATTGCCAAACCTAATAAAGAGGAAAAACATAGACCTGTTGTTGGCATGCCTATCGTCTCAGTTAAATAGGAGATCATTGTTACCATGGTTTATGTGACATAGGTGCTAGCGTGAGTGCTATTCCCTTTACCTTATATCAAGAAATTATGAATGACATAGCACCCACTGAAATAGAAGAAATATATGTCACTATTAAACTTGCTAATAGAGACACCATCAGACAACTTGGGATTTTTAGAGATGTTGAAGTCTTGTGTTGGAAAATAAAATACCCTACTGATTTTCTTGTTCTCAGTTCCCCACAGGATGATTTTTGTCCCATTATCTTTGTTAGACCTTTCTTGAACACTATTAATGCTAAAATTGATTGTGAGAAACAAATTGTCGGTGTTAGCTTTGGTCATGTGTCTGATGAGTTCAATTTTTCCAAGTTTAGTAGAAAGCTTCATGAAAAAGAATTGTCTAGTAAGGATGAAATAATTGGTCTTGCTTCTATTGTTGTGCTTTCTACGAATCCTCTAGAACAATATCTGCTAGACCATGAAAATGATTTACATATGCATGAGACAAATGAAATAGGTAAGATTTTCTTTGAACAACGTCCTCTACTTAAACACAATTATCCTATTGAAACTCTGTGTTTGAAGTAAAACAATTGCCGGATACATTGAAATATGCTTATCTTGATGAGAAGAAGATATATCCTATTATTATTAGTGCTAACCTTCTAGAACAGGAAGATGAAATATTATTGAAAGTTCTAAGGAAGCACTGAGCTGCTATTGGATGTACTCTTGATGATTTAAAGGGCATCAGTCCCACTCTATGTCAGCACAAGATTAATATGGAACCTGATGCTAAACCCGTTGTTGATCACGAACGTTGGTTAAATCCAAAAATGTAGGAAGTGGTAAGAACTGAAATATTAAAACTTCTGGAAGTAGGCATAATCTATCCTATAGCTGATTGTAGATGGGTAAGTCATGTTCATTGTGTCCCTAAGAAAGGAGGTCTCGCTGTTGTTCCTAATGATAAGAATGAACTTATTCCACAAAGAATTGTACAAGCTATAGAATGGTAATTGATTGTAGAAAATTAAACAAAGCAACTAGAAAAGATCATTACCCCGTGCCTTTTATTGATCAAATGCTAGAAAGATTAACTAAGAACACACATTTTTGCTTCCTCGATGGATACTCTGGTTTTTCACAAATACCTATTTCTCAACTTGATCAAGAAAAGACCACTTTCACTTGTCCCTTTGGAACTTATGCTTATAGACGTATGCCTTTTGGTTTATGCAATGCACCTGCTACGTTTCAAAGATGTATGACTGCTATATTCTCTGACTTTTGTGAAAATATTGTTGACGTTTTCATGGATGATTTCTCTGTTTATGGGAAGTCTTTTGATGATTGTTTAAGGAATCTTGATCGAGTTTTACAGAGATATGAACAAACAAATCTTGTCTTGAATTAGGAGAAGTGTCATTTTATGGTTATTGAAGGTATTGTCTTGGGTCATAAAATTTCTGAAAAAGGTATTGAGGTGGACAAAGCTAAGGTTGATACAATTGAGAAAATACCATGTCCTAAAGATATCAAAGGTATTCGTAGTTTCTTAGGTCATGCTGGTTTCTATAGGATATTTATCAAATACTTTTCTAAAATTTCTAGGCCTCTTACAAATCTTTTGCAAAAGGATGTTCCTTTTGTTTTTTATGATGATTGTTTAGAAGCCTTCGAAACACTCAAGAAGGCTTTAATTTCTGCACCTATTGTTCAACCACCTGATTGGAACTTACCTTTTGAAATTATGTGTGACGCTAGTGATTATGTTGTTGGTGTTGTTCTAGGACAAAGATTTGATAAGAAACTAAATGTTATTCATTATGCTAGTAAAACTCTAGACAGTGCTCAAAGAAATTATGCTACTACTGAAACATGATTTCTAGCAATGGTGTTTTCTTGTGATAAATTTAGAACTTACATTGTTGATTCAAAAATAATTGTTCACACCGACCATGCTGCTATAAATATCTTATGGAAAAGAAAGATGTTAAACCTAGACTTATTCGATGGGTTATCTTGCAATAAGAATTTGATTTAGATATCACTGATATAAAGGGAGCAGAGAACAACGTAGCTGATAACTTGTCTAGGCTTGAAAATGTGCTTGATGACCCACTACCTATTGATGATAGTTTTCCTGATGAGGAGTTAGCTACAATAAATGTTTCTCATAACACTCCTTGGTATGCTGACTATGGTAATTACATTGTTGCTAAATAATTACCACCTAGCTTTACATGCCAACAAAAGAAAAAAATTCTTCTATGATTTAAGACATTACTTGTGGGATGACCCACATATTTATAAAGAAGAATTAGATGTTGTTATTAGACTTGTGTACCTGAGCATGAACAGGGACAAATCCTATGGAAATGTCACTCCGAAGCTTATGGAGGACATCATGTGGGAGACAGAACTGCTCACAAGGTATTGTAGTCTGGATTTTATTGGCCAACCCTTTTCAAGGATGCTCGTAATTTCATCTTATGTTGTGATGAATGTCAAAGAATAGGTAATATCAGTAAGCGTCAAGAAATTCCTATGAAGTATTCACTTGTTGTTGAACCATTTGATGTTTGGGGATTTGATTACATGGGACCTTTTCCTTCCTTTAATGGGTATACACATAGTTTGGTTGCTGTTGATTATGTTACTAAGAGGGTAGAAGCTATTCCAACTAGTAGTGTTGATCAGAACACCTCCATTAAAATGCTTAAGGAAGTTATTTCCCCAAGGTTTGGAGTCCCTAGATATTTAATGACTGATGGTGGTTCACACTTTATTCATGGTGTTTTCCGTAAAATGCTTGCTAAGTATGATGTTAACCATATAATTGCATCACCTTATCATACTCAGTCTAGTGGTCAAGTAGAACTTAGAAATAGAGAAATAAAATCAATTTTGCAAAAGACTGTCAATAGGTCTCGGAAGAATTGGTCTAAGAAATTACATGATGCACTTTGGGCTTATAGAACATCATATAAAAATCCTATGGGTGCGTCTCCTTATAAAATGGTTTATGGAAAAGCTTGAATTTGCCTCTTGTGTTAGAACATAAAGCATATTGGGCAATCAAAGAACTCAACTACGATTTTAAACTTGCCGGTAAAAAGAGGTTATTTGATATTAGCTCATTAGATGAATGGAGAACCCAAGCTTATGAAAATGCCAAGTTATTTAAAGAAAAAGTTAAAATATGGCATGATAAAAGAATCCAAAAGCGTGAGTTCAAAGTTGGAGAATATGTTCTTTTGTACACTTCTCATTTTAGATTCTTTGCAGGAAAACTCCTCCCCAAATGGGAAGGACCCTATGTTATCGAGGAGGTTTATCAGTCTGGAGCTATCAAAATAAATAATGACGAAGGCACTAACCTGAAGGTTGTTAATGGGCAACGAATAAAACACTATATCTTAGGTACGCCCATTAATGTTGAAAGTAAAATTATCCAAACTATGACACCGGAAGAACACATAAAAGAGTCCTTCCGGAACACTCCAGAATCGTTAAAAAGAGGAGGTATGTGATACGGTAAGTAAATGGACTCCAAAAAATCCACAAAAATATTTTTTGTTAGTTTTGGAATATAACAAAAATTAGGAAAATAAGAAATTACCAGGAAGCGTGCCCTGGAGGGCACAAGACACCAAGGCGCTCCTGGCAAGCCATGCGCGTCCAGGTGGGTTGTGCCCACCTTGGGTACCTTCCGGACTCCATTTTTCTACAGCTTGCTTGTTTCCAAGATAAAAAACATTTATATACCCCTGAACCTATTGACCACCGTATTGTGGAGAAATATTCGGTTTTCTTTTCCTTATTGTTTTTGGTCAGATCTGTTGAGCCAGGCATCATGTCTTTTTCCACCTCCAACAACATGGAAGAGGATGCTTGGCTGATGAAGATCGAGCTGAAGAGAGAAGAGCCCGTAGAAGCCGTCAAGGGAGACAAGAGCAAGGAGGCTACCGGAGATCAAGCACTGGGATGCTTGGCCTGCTGAGGAATAAGAATAAGAAGATATCCTTAAACCTTACTCTACTCATCTTACCCCGACGGAGATTGAAGCCTTTCGAATCAATGAAACGGTTTGTGTGCAAAATAAATATCTCACTCGTCAAAATATTCTGCATCAAGAGCACATCATCTTCCTCTGGAACGTCATCCGTAGATTGGAAAATCTCTTGATCGTGAATGACATGATCGCTGATACTTCATCACCACCACCTTCTTCATCACCAAAAAAAACTTAGTATCAGGTACGGGCACTCCCCTTGGCTTCCTCCAAGCTTGGGGGAGGTGCCCCGGTATCGCATCACCCTATTATCTTTTTCCCTTACTTATTTCAATTTCTATCCATAGTCATCCTTTGCTTTAGATGAATAAAATTTTAGTTCGATCTTTTCTTTTCGAGAGTTTACGTAGTGATCTATCCTTGTAATCGTGTCCGAGATATATAATAAAGTTTAGTTTGAGTTTTTGTTGTCTTTACTTTCATGTTCCAATAAAAGAAAGGAAATACATGAAAATGATCATATTCTAATCTTATGGTACGTGGTGACACGACATAAGGAAAATTATAAGAAGAAAAATTTATTAGAGATTGACAAACATAGCATTGGTCGATGATGCAACTCATGAAGGAATTAATAAGGGAAGAGAAGATTCACGTATAAATATACTATCCTGGAAATCTTTTGTGATTGTGAGCCCCCATCAAAATATTATATGCCAAAATTGTTGATGTTCGACAAGGAAGACAACTTAATGATTTATGTTTGTTCATATTCACATATAAGTTATATTGTCATAGATCCTTCAACATGTGGTGCTAGCCCCTATCTTTGCTAGCCAAAAATTACGCACTAAGTAGAGATACTACTTGTGCATCCAAAAACACATAACCCCAAATCTTATTTTTGTCCACCATACCTACCTAAGGAGTGAGTCAGATCCTTCAAGTAAGTTATCATTAGTTCAATAAGGCAAAAAAAATTGCTTCTAAAAGTGTGAGATCATTTAGTGTAATAGAAAATTGAGCGTTGTACGAACTTGTGATGGTGAAGAATAAAAGCGACAGACTGCATAATAAAGGTTGCCATCACAAGGGGCAATACAATGTGACATTCTTTTGCACCAAGGGATTGCGCATACAAACAAATAAGTGCATGGCAACCTCTGCTTCCCTCTGCGAAGGGCCTATCTTTTACTTTTATGTCTTTACTTTTATGCATGAGTCAAAGTTTGAGCATACAAACAAATAATCTCTTTTTATGTCTTTACTTTTAGGACATGTTTTTCGATTTCGGTTTTCTCTTAAGGACATGCGAGGTCTAAGCTTGAGGGAGTTGATGCGTGCATTTTGCATCATGTTTTCCGACTATTATTTATGTTGTTTTTATGCATAATAATGCTTTTTGGAGTAATTCTAATGCCTTTTCTCTCATAATATGCAAGGTACACACAAGGAGGGAGAATTCCGGCAGCTAGAAATCTGGACCTGGAAAAGCTACGTCAAGCAACCTATTCTGCACAACTCCAAACAAGCTGAAACTTTACGGAGATTTTTGATGGAATATATGAGCAATATTGGAGCCAATAAGTACTAGAGGGGGCCCACCATATGGGCACAACCCACCTTGGTGCGCTAGGGAGCCCAGCCGCGCCCTGGTGGGTTGTGCTCCCCTCGGCCCACCTCTGGTCCCCATGTTCTGGTATATAAGTCATTTTGACCTAGAAAAAAATCAGGAGAGGACTTTCGGGATGGAGCGCCGCCGTCTCGAGGCGGAACTTGGGCAGGAGCACTTTTGCCCTCCGGCGGAGCGATTCCGCCGGGGGAACTTCCCTCCCGAAGGGGGGAATCATCGCCATCATCATCACCATTATGCTATTTAATACCCCTATGATCTTGAGCATGTTTATCACTTGTGAGTAATTACTTCTGTTCTTGAGGTCACAGGAGAAATCATGTTGCAGGTATGTATGTTATCATTGCCTTACTGGTGTCATGTGAACGTCGACTACATGACACTTAACCATATTTGGGCCTAAGAAAATGCATTGTGGAGTAGTTATTAGATGATGGGTTGCGAGAGTGATAGTATCTTAAACCCTAGATTATGCGCTATTCCGTAAGGGACCGATTGGATCCAAAAGTTTAATGCTATGGTTAGAATTTATTCTTAATACTTTTCTCGTAGTTGCGGATGCTTGCGAGGGGGTTAATCATAAGTAGGAGGTTTGTTCAAGTAATAACAACACCTAAGCACCGGTCCACCCACATACCAAATTATCAAAGTAGCGATCATGAATCAAATCAACATGATGAAGGTAACTAGATGAAATTCCCGTGTACCCTCAAGAACGCTTCGCTTATTATAAGAGACCTTTTTGGCCTATCCTTTGCCTCATAAGGATTGGGCTACATTGCTGCACTTGTGTTACTATTCTCATTACTTGCTCGTTACAAAATATCTTGCTATCAAACTACTCTTTTACTTACAATTTCAGCACTTGCAGAAATTACCTTGCTGAAAACCACTTGTCATTTCCTTCTGCTCCTTGTTGGGTTCGCCGCTCTTACTTATCGAAAAGAGCTACAATTGATCCCCTATACTTGTGGGTCATCAATCCCCAAATGGGGGTGGGGATACGGTGCCGAGAGGTAGCACTCGTCGCCACCATCGGAGCTCGAGCATGCCCCCTTCCCCTCACCATTGTGTGAGAAGAACATGAGAAGAAGGAGGAGAAGGTACGTGGATGAGCATCTCCATCCCCCTCGCGCTCCCTTTTATAGCAGAACGGGGCAAGGGGCTGGCTCTCCACTATCCTGGGGAAACCGCCCACTCCTCCAATCCAGCTTATCTGCGCCACTGACGGCGTCCAGATTCGCCGCTCGCCCCTCTATGCCTATCCAGGGCGCTACGCTTTCTACCGTGGCACATGTTCCCGTGCCCTACGCATCCGCCACCAACCCTACACAATGCATGCAGCGCGCATGGAGGAAACAACAAGCATGGTGGGTAAGGTGAAATGGTAGTTACCCCCGGATCACGCGCGTGCACTCTAATTAACCACCATGAACGTGGGCGTCCTATAGCCCACCACATGGGTGAACCCACGTCATTTGATGTAGCATGACTCACGGGGAGTCCGAAAGTTAACTCAATTCCAGGTTAATGAAGAAGCAAAGAAGATATCAAGGACATGGATTCCACTGTGGCAAGGTCAGGGTGCCGGCCTGTGCATTGCTTGGGCCTACCCCAATGAGGCCCGGCAGCACATATGGGCCAGGCCCAGGGGCTCTTGTCGGTACAACAAACATTGACATTTGCTAACCGAACTCATGCACAGGCATGCTGATGATCATACATCCAGCACCAATGTGTGACATAAAGATAAGCCAGAAAAGCCGCTCTTCATGAGATCAAGGAGAGCATTAAGAAGAGCAAGTTCGCAGAAGGCCACCTTGGAAGGCCTCCCTTGCCGGGCGAGCCTTGCCAGGTCGAGGCCGCACCTAAGGACAACTCCAGGTCGTCCAGGAAAGGTTGCCGAGGCCGCCAAGACCAGGACCCGCCAAGCTCCCTTGCCGGTGAACCTTCACCAAGACACCACCGATCCACCACACCGCGCCTGAATCGTTAATCAGTGAAGTGTCAAGGTATCAGATGACCAGGTGGATCCTATCAAGCATGTGGCGGCATGATAAAGATGAGATCAGCTTTATTGACACCCGTCCTGAGGATGTGTCACGCTAATAAGAAGAGGCAGATAAGAGGCGCGGCATGCTAGCTGAGCTTCAACCTCAGGACGACACCTAGCAGTGCATTTAATGCACTTTGTCCTAACTGCCAGAGTTAGGTATGATAGCATTGTTAGCTATCTAATCACGTTCAAATGACTATTTTGCCATTGTGGTTGCCCCTTCAGCTATGAAAGGAGGCCCGAGGCAACCTAGCAAGGGGTTCGAACTTTTCGACCACCCACACTTGTATGCGCATAGTTGCCCTCCCCTAGGCACCCTTGATGGGCTAGCACGCTTTGTGTCTTCGTCTTTCTCCAGTTCAATCCACCACAGCAGGAGTAGAGTTTTATGCTGCAAAGCGCCCGAACCTGGGTAAAAGAGAGATGTCCACCAGCATGCTCTCCCCTGCTGCTTCTTCTGTTTGTGCAATGTGGACGTCCCCTTCCCAAACCACAAAGGGTTTTAAGCTGCAAAGCGGCCTGAACCTGGGTAAAAGAGAGTTGTCCATCACCATGCTCTCCCCTGCTGCTTCTTCTCTTTGTGCAACATGGACGTCCCCTTCCCGAACCACAAAGGGGCACCCCATGTCCCATAGGTGATCGTGCTTCCATGGCGACACCCCTACTATAGAGACATGAAGGATTCCTGCAACAAGGATAAGCGTGCCTGACACTCAGCCTGGATGGAGGAACTCAAAAATTCTCATGTTGCTCACGCGGCGAAGGAGGCGTACACTAGTTACGAGATGTATAGGCGGATCGTTAACATGAGGAAGTGCCACCTTCCCCAAAACGGCCAGGGATCCAGCCGGAAGAAGAGCAATGGCAAGCATCATCACAACAAGAAGTAGATCTCGTTTCTCCTAGTTTAGTATGCATGTAATTGTTTACTTTGTGCGTGGAAATGTTATGTGTCTAGTCACTAATGTAATTCTATGCTTAATTTGGTCATGCAATCATGTTCTTATAAGTATATATGTTGATGTTCTGTAGACAGAGCGTAGATGTTATGGAGACAGACCAAATCACACCGCCCACGGACTAAACAATGGAACCCGTCGGTGATGATTTCATCAATCACTCACAATTGTATACCAGCAAGTGTTTGCCCACAACACACATGGCTTGTTAACAAGAATTGTCTGTGTTGTTATCAGTCTCCCCAAACATTTCTGATTTGTGACACCCGGATAATTAGGCTACAATAATCCCATGTTAACGATGCCACATCACCTCGATTACTGTTGCTAATCGCGCATTAGTTTGGAACCGATACAAATTCAAATTCAAAAAATGGCAACCAACAAAAGTTTTCAAATATTGAAACTAAAATATTCGGTTTGTGGCAAATAATCCATACTAAATGTTGGTGGAGAAACCCCACTTTTATGAAGTGTTTAAAACTCTAAAATGAACAAAAGAATAACAAAACCAATTATTTAAAAGCTTTTAAAATAATAAACAATTAGAAACTATTTTATTTTACGTGCCAAGTTAATTAAGGTGGTGGCATATTTGATAATACTAATTTAGGTACAACTAATGTAATTAATAAAACTAAGGTATTTAAACTATAAAATTAAAAAAAGAAATAAAAGAAAAGGAAAATGAAAAAGAGAGAGCCCCCCACTTGACCAGCCGGCCCAACCGCTTCTCTCCATAACCCCCTGGACCCCTAAACCCTAGCCTGGTCCACGACACTCCTCGCCCCCCCACGCCTCGCTCCTTTCCTCCCTTCCCCGATCCAAATTGGGATCGAGGCAATCGCCCCCCGTCGCTGACCTCCGCCGCCCGGAACCCCCGCCGGAGCCGCCCCGCCATAAACAGTCGTCGGTGTTGCCTCCCCTCCTCCGTCGCTCATCCTCATCCCCCTTCCCGCCGGACGATGTCGATGCACGCCGCCCCGCTGCTGCACCACCGTCGTTGACCCAGCCGCCATCATCCCCGACATCCTCCCCGCGCCCCACTGCCCTATCCCTACGGCACCCGTGAGCTCCCCCTCCTTCTCTCTCCCTCACACGCAGCCGTCACCCTGTGCCCACCGTGCGCAGCCACCGCGCCCACCTGCGCTCACCACGGCTGTGCCGGCCATGCGCTGCTTTGCCCCATCGCCCCGGCCGTGCTCACCGTGGCTCCACCCCACCCGGTGCTTGCGTCGTCCGCTTCGGCCCACGCCGCAGCCGCACCCTGTGCGCGCTGCCCGCCCGTGCTGCGCCCTTCCTCGCAGTGCTCCTACTCATAGTGCGTGCCTCATCTGCCGAGCCCTCACCCACACCCCTCACTGCCCCGCCTTGTCAGCGCTGCTGCAGCTCGCCGGACCGGTCGCTCGCGTCCGCCCCGCTTCCAGGCACCCGCTACTGCACCTCTGCCTCCCGCGCTCGCCTCCGACGCGCCACCTCCGCTCGTCCTTACCGCCGCCGCCACCCCGCTGTTGCCTCGCCGCGCCGCCCGCGCTGGCCACCCCTTGCCTCCTGCCGCTGACCATGGCCCGGTCGTGCCCGCGCCAGCTGACTGCACCGGCCGCGCCCGCTCGGCCTCGCTGCGGCCACCTGGTCGGCGCCGTGACCGCCAGCGCCTGGCAACGCCCAGTCGGCCGGGCGCCCGACGCCATCGCCAAGCTCCACCCGCTAGCGCCCCGCCCCGCTAGGCCTATGGGCCTATGACAAAGGGGGCCCTCCCAGAACGATTTAAATAAAATAATAATAATAATAATAAATTAAATAATTATGTTTAATTAACCTAATTAACTATTGTTAATTTATTAAACATTAATTAGGTTAGTTAAACCCTAATTAAAATAAACAGTGTATGATGCGGGACCCACACGTCAGTTTGACTAAGTCAACACCCTCTCGATTGCTGACATCATGATGACGTCAGCAAACACTATTCTGGATAATGTTGATTTAAAATAATTAAATAAATTCTAAAAATGATTAAATCTTTTAAAATTAATATAAAAAAATCGTAGCTCGGATGGAAAAACATTGTACATGAAAGTTCCTCAGAACGAAGAGATGAATCCGAGTACGCAACCCGTTCATCCGCCACATATCCCTAGCATAGCAAACACGCAACTTTCCCCTTCCGGTTCATCTGCCCGAAAACGAGAAACACCGGGGATACTTTCCCGAGTGTTTCCCCCCTTCGCTGGTATCACCTCCTACTGAGTTAGGGCACTCCTAGCACTTCTCATTGTCATGACATCCATTGTCATGCTTATGTTTTCATTATATTTATTGTTTCTTCCCCATTTTCTCTCGTTAGACACCAAGACTGATGCCGCTGCTACCTAGTACGACTACGGTGTTGACGACCCCTTCTTGGGAGAGCAACCAGGCAAGTCCCCCCTTGATCACCAGATATCGCCTATTCCTTCTCTCTACTGCTTGCATTAGAGTAGTGTAGCATGTTACTATTTTTCGTTAATCCTATTCTGTTGCATAGCCTGTCATTGTTGCTACAGTTGTTACCCTATTTGCAATCCCGAATACTTAGTACAGGATGCTAGATTATCATCAGTGGCCCTACATTCTTGTCCATCTGCCATGCTATACTATCAGGCCGTGATCACTCGAGAGGTCATCACGGGTACATACATACATACATAATATACAGGTGGTGACTAAAGTCGGTCGGCTCATAGAGTACCCACAAGTGATTCCGATGTGGGGGCAGAAGGGGCAGGTGGTTCCATCCAGGTAGTGGTGGGCCTTGGTTCCTGACGGCCCCCGACTGTTACTTTGTGGCGAAATGACAGGGCAGGTGGAGACCACCTAGGTGAGAGGTGGTCCTGGCCCTGGTCGGCGTTCGCGGATACTTCAATTAACATGCTTAACGAGATCTTGGTATTTGATCTGAGTCTCGCCACTGGCCTATACGCACTAACCGACTCTGCGGGAACAGTTATGGGCACTCGACGTCGTGGTATCAGCCGAAGCCTTCTTGACGTCAACGATTGAGTGACGCCCGCCGGATTGGGCTGGAATGCCTACTCTTGTATTAGGGAGGCTAGGTCTGCTTCCGGCCGCGTTCGCAACGTGCAAGTGTGCAATGGGCGATGGGCCCAGACCCCTGCGTGCATAGGATTTAGACCGGCATGCTGACCTCTTTGTTGTTCCTAGGTAGGGCTGCGATGTGTTGATCTTCTGAGGCAGGGCACGACCCAGGAGAGTGTGTCCGGCCAAAGGGGATCGAGCGTGTTGGAAAATGTGGTGCACCCCTGTAGGGAAGTTTGTCTATTCGAATAGCCGTGTCCCTTGGTAAAAGGATGACCCAGAGTTGTACCTTGACCTTATGACAACTAGAACTTGGATACTTAATAAAATACACCCTTTCAAGTGCCAGATACAACACGGTGATCGCTCTCTCACAGGGCGACGATGGGAGGATCGTCGGGTAGGATTATGCTATGCGATGATACTTGGTTAACTTACCATCTACTCTCTTCTACTGCTTCGAGATGGAGGCTGACAGAAGCGTAGTCTTCGATAGGACTAGCTATCCCCCTTTTATTCTGGCATTCTGCAGTTCAGTCCACAGATACTACCCATTTCATTGATACCAATGCATATGTAGTGTAGCTCCTTGCTTGCGAGTACTTTGGATGAGTACTCACGGTTGCTTTGCTCCCCTTTTTCCCCTTTCTATACCCGGTTGTTGCGACCAGATGTTGGAGTCCAGGAGCCAGAGGATCCCGAGGATGATTCAACATGGAGTTCGGCTTCAAGGAGTAGTTAGGAGGTCCCAGGCAGGAGGCCTTGCCTTTTTTTATCGTTGCTACTTTTGTGCTAGCCATCTTATGGCATCTTGTTTAACTTATGTCTGTACTCAGATATTGTTGCTTCCACTGACTCTTGTGTCTTCGAGCATATGTATTCACGCCTTTGAAGCCCCTGGCTTGTAATATAAATGTTGTATTATTTTATTTGTGTCTAGAGTTGTGTTGTGATATCTTCCCGTGAGTCCCTGATCTTGGTCGTACACATTTGTGTGTATGATTAGTGTACGGTCAAATCGGGGGCGTCACTAGTAGGTATTAGAGCTGACTACCTATAGGAATCCCCCTTCCAAACTCCTTGGTCGAAGTTGATTCTAGTCATTCCAAAACTTTTTACTAACATGGTTGTGTGTCTTATAGGCCCACGTCGCCATTGGGTGGTATTAGGATCTTTTACTCCTTGTCTATACCCTGGGACTCCGATATCTCTCCTATTCGGGTTAAATGATTTGGTAACTCTAACTATAGGCTCTGGTAAATACTTTCTCCCAGAGAGCCCCTCGGTCCGAACGATCGCTTGTTTCACCAGAAGATTCCGAAGACACCCTACAATGTTCTCTTGAGACTATGTGTCATCGCTTTTACAATTCCCTATCACCGATGTATCCTTTTGGATAACTACCTACATCTATCGTTCATACATTCATCCCAAGTTGATCTTGTTATTACAAGATAGACCAAAATTCTCTCTATTGTTCCGAGAATACTTTGTGCCTACTGCACTACAGTTCTTTACCATATGAATACCCCTACAGATAATTCCTCACACTTATTGAGTATCCGCTCATCACCAGTTGTTCAGGTGTTGCACAAAAGTCTTTGATATACTATTCGATCATTCGAAAATCCTTAGCAGCTTATTGCTCTTGAAATTCTTGCTTGCTTGCATTAGGATTAATCCCATAAGTCTGGTAATCTTATCGTCATCCTTTGTCATTATCATTTTGAGTCTGTTGATTCATTGTGTTGCGAATGCGTGCAATCCTCAATCAGATCCTAGAATTCATCCTTATGGCTCAGACGTCATTTCAAACATGAGCTGGATCTCGACCAATTAAATTTCCATCAATTGTACCCCTAAGGCTATTCAACTTATCCATACCTATTCAGAGCATTTCTTCTGATCCCTTGTCTTGGAATTCATAATTCCTTTGCATTTGAGCTTTGAGTTAGTTAGTTGTTTCTATAATCTGATTTCCTAGCATTCTTTCTAACCCTGATAGAGTACCGATACTCACATCATCTCCGTTGTAGACCACAAGACCCCTTGTTGGATTATTATCCGACAGTGTCCTTCATATACTAAATCTCAAGTTGTTCTTTCTCTGATATATAATGCCATTGGTAAATCATGTTCTCTGATTTGGCCAACCATGCTCTGCTCTTGAGCTGGTGATATTTACTCTTCAATCTTGTGGTATATGTTTCTAAAATTCCCTGATGGGTTGAAGCTATGCCTTCCTTACTCCATGTGAACCCGAAAGTTTTCAACGAGTAATACTCTTTTGGTGCTTCGCCAGATAAAATTTCAACACCACAACTTCTTTGTAAACGAGAAGTGAATGAATTCTTATGCATTGCGGAAGTGGGAGTCGACCTTGAACTTTGTGTTCATACCCATGGACACGATGTAGATCTTATCATTAAAGCTTCTCTTAAATTAATTATTCCCTTGGTATAAGTTCTTATATCGGGGATCCGGCCTTTTGCAATCGTGGTTCCGACCATGTTCTCCTTTAAATACCATTTTCTCGTGCAAGTTTAAGCACATGTCTTCTGCAGAGCAATACCCTAGTCCAACCTCTACTTTGATCTGTCATCGAGTTTTACCCCCTGGTATCTCGAGATTATCTTGGAACGGCATAACTTCTTACGAGTTCTTCATCAAGTGCTACATTCTCACAAATTCAAATTGTTCACAGTCTCTGAGTTATTAAACACACAAAGACACCAAAAACTGAATCAAGTTGGCATTGTGATTCAACAAGTATTAGAACTCTTCATTGCTTACAAAGTTAATACTCCATCATATCATTCCTAGCCTGATCACATACATCATTATCGTGCTAATTTTAATGGTGCTACCTGGTCCTTCTTCCCGGGGCACAAATTTCGACGGTGAGCTAATCTTACGTCGATCTTCCTCATTGTATCATTTCGCCTTGAACAGCAAGCTTGATTTCGAGTTTTTGTCGTATCCTTAGTTCCAATAACCTTTCGCTTCATCATCCCTTTAACTTGATGTCATCGTCGATCGATTACGTCTTCATGAAATATCTCGACAAATGTGTCATGATCATCATCAGCATTCTTAGCTCTCCCAGGATATCAGTTGAATTCATGATGCAAAATACCATCCTTGCCCTCGATAATTTGTGTTGTCATCGACCACTTTATTGCCTTCCCTCCAACATAAACTTGTTCGTGTTTTGTGTTATACCTTGAGATCCTTGCTATCTAGCATTTGTTCTTCTTTACCTTGGAGTATTACCATCTTTATGCCAAGAATGTCGTGAGAATTTCACCACCTATTAAGAATTCTTGATACAAGTAATACTTGCCATCTCCGTTCATTCCTTGGTCCTCGTGTTGTTTCTATTCGGAAAACCGACAATTGAACTATGATGTGCGAATCCAAAACTTCTAGCAACCCTATTGCTTTGAAGTTAATGGTTGATATTTCATTCATAGACCATTGGTTGTCGAATCACTATTTTAACATTGTTCATGCTACCTAAGCCCATATTTAGGGTGCACCTTTCAACCAATGTTTAATTGAGTTTGTTTTCCTTGAGCATACCTCATTATATTATTTGATCCGACAAATGCTATCTCCTTGTTCACATAACTATGGAAATCCACCTTTTTGGAAATCTTGAGGATTGTCGTCGAGCCCATCAACCAACTCCTCATCCTCCTTGGTTTACTGATGAACTCTTGTTTCGGAACTCGCTTTCATAGTTCATATCCCCCGAGAATCTTACAATGCCATATCGACAATTTGTGTTGCACCTTTCTTCTCATGCATCCTGAGTCTAAGGTATCCTGATGCCAATCAGATCTGAATCTTGGTTAGATATGATGGATGGGACATTTTCCAAAGAGTCGTAACATTAGACTTTGTATAGCCCAGCAAGGTGATGTCATGCCTAGCACACCAGGCCGGAGGAACTATTGTTATAGTTTCCTTTTTAGTAAGGTTAACCATTCTTCCATGTGGAAATTGTTCCTGATGGATCCTTTGTGTATCCAAAGTCTGATCTTTGCATGAAGACCGTGCCAATGCTATCTGTAAGCATGACTATGGTACTCAAATCTCAACAAGAGCATTGGAAGCGCAATGCTAACTTTTCTTTATCCAAACACCGTTGTATGGGTAATGTCATGAAATTTCTCTCCCCTTTCCTAAAGGGTTTTCTACTTTCTATCCTGTCATGGATCTCATGCTCTACTTGTCCATGGAAAAGATATACCCCCGAAACATGTGTGTAAACACATTTATCTTTCCCTTGTTCTGTTTAATATGATAATCATATTTTACTTTCCATTGTTTGTTTGAACCTTTCTTGTGACATATATGATCTAAGCAGTAATATTTTCCTGCCTATGTAAACACCTCGGTGTACAATTCTGTTAGTAAGACCCTGTTACTTTTGTTGATGACATTCTGGTGACCATCGATGGATGAGAACTTTGCCTACTGGTCCGCCTCGTTTAAATGAGGAGGAGAATGGTTCTCTTCGTCCCTCGCCCTTGGTACCAATGATGTTGCCGACATAACTGACAGGCTATCCTCTAGCATGCCTTGCTTACATGATCGTGCAAATGGTCACCGCCTTCCTACTTTTAACCCACATGGTGAGCCCATAATCCACAGTTCCACAGGATCGAAAACTGACTCTCCTGTACACCCTATTGTCAAAGTTATTCCTCGCGCTTGACTTCATATGTAATTCGCTGGCCACCTGCCTTGTGATATATTCTGGTATCAGACGCAATACTTATTCTCATTGCTCTATACCCCTTTTCACCTTCTGATTAGGCCATCGAACGATTGCCTGCCCATTGGAAACTTCTCATGGTACCTTCTTACTTTACTCTCGATATTTTCTTAAGTATCTATTCGAGAATTACTTTCTACCGCATTCCCTCAATTATCTGCCGGATAGTCAACCTTGTAAGGTCCGTTCTCCTAGACTACCCCCTTTATTCTTTCATAAGTATGATGGAGTTCCCGAAGTAAGGATGCTGACTTCATCATGATGACCTAAAGTAGAGGAATGAAGACATCAGTGTAGGGGATTAACTTCTTCGAGAAGAGCAGCCAAGACCGAGAAGATCCGTTAGAATTTCGTCACCAGATTTCCCCCCTTACTCTACCTCTTAAATCTCGGGACGAGATTTCTCGTAGTGGAGGAGAATTGTGACGCCCGGATAATTAGGCTACAGTAATCCCACGTTAACGATGCCACGTCACCTAGATTACTATTGCTAATTGCGCATTAGTTTGGAACCGATACAAATTCAATTTCAAAAATGGCAACCAACAAATGTTTTCAAATATTGAAACTAAAATGTTCGATTTGTGGCAAATAATCCATACTAAATGTTGGTGGAGAAACCCCACTTTTATGAAGTGTTTAAAACTCTAAAATGAACAAAAGAGTAACAAAACCAATTATTTAAAAGCTTTTAAAATAATAAAAAATTACAAACTATTTTATTTTAGGCGCCAAGTTAATTAAGGTGGTGGCATATTTGATAATACTAATTTAGGTACAACTAATGTAACTTATAAAACTAAGGTATTTAAACTATAAAAGAAATAAAAGAAAAAGAAAAAGAGAGAGCCCCCCCCTCACTTGGGCACGCCTAGCTGGCCGCCGAACCGGCTGGCCCAGCCGGCCCAACCGCATCTCTCCATAACCCCCTGGACCCCGAAACCCTAGCCCGGTCCACAACACTCCCCCCCGTCGCCTGTCGCTGACTTCCACCGCCCGGAACCCCCGTCGGAGCCGCCCCACCGCCGGTAGTTGTTGGTGTCGCATCCCCGTCTCCGTCGCTCGTCCTCATCCCCCTCCCCGCCGGACGCCGTCGATGCACGCCGCCCCGCTGCTGCACCACCGTTGTCAACCCCGCCGCCGCCGTCCCCGACATCCTCCCCGTGCCCCACTGCCATATCGCTACGACCCCCATGAGCTCCCCCCTCCTTCTCTCTCCCTCACGCGCTGCTGCCACCCCATGCCCACCGTGCGCAGCCATCGCGCTCGCCCGCGCTCAGCACGACTGTGTCGGCCATGCACTGCTTCACCCCATTGCCCCAGCCCACACTCACCGCGGCCCCGCCCCACCCAGCGCTCGTGTCGTACGCTTTGGCCCGCGTCGCAACCTCACCCTGTGCGCGCCGCCCGCCCGTGTTCCGCCCCTCCTTGCAGCACCCCTGTTCGCGGTGCGCGCCTCATCTACCGAGCCCTCGCCCACGCCCCTCACTGCCCCGCCTCGCCGGCGCTGCTGCAGCTCGCCGGACCCATCGCTCACATCTGCCCCGCTTCGAGCCGCCCGCTGTTGCACCTCTATCGCCCGCGCCCGCCTCCGACGCGCCACCTCCGCTCGTCCTTACAGCCGCCACCAACCAGCCGATGCCTCGCCGCGCCGCGCCGCCCGCGCTGGCCATACCTTGCCTCCTGCCGCTGACCATTGCCCGGCCGTGACCGCGCCAGCCGACTGCACCAGCCGCGCCCACTCTGCCTCTCTCCGGCCACTTGGCCGGCGCCGTGGCCGCTGGTGCCCCGCAATGCCTAGTCGGGCGGGCGCCCGACGCCCACACCCAGCTCTACCCGATAGAGGCCCGCCCCGCTAGGCCTATGGGCCTATGACAAAGGGGCCTCGCCCAAAACGATTTTTTAAAATAAATAAATAATAAAAATATTAATTAATTAACTAATTTACTTAATTTAATTAATTAACTTAATTAATTATGTTTAATTAACCTAATTAACTATTGTTAATTAATTAAACGGTAATATGGTTAGTCAAACCCTGATTAGAATAAACAGTGTATGACATGCAGGGCCCACACGTCAGTTTGACTAAGTCAACGCCCTGTTGACCGCTGACGTCAGGATGACGTCCGCAAACACTATTCTAGATAGTGTTGATTTGAAATAATTAAATAAATTCTAAAAATGATTAAATCTTTTAAAATTAATATAAAATGAACCGTAGCTCGGATGGAAATCCTTTGTACATGAAAGTTGCTCAGAACAGACGAATCCGAATACGCAGCCCGTTCGTCCGCAACACATCCCTAGCATAGCAAACACACAACTTTCTCCTTCCGGTTCATCTGCCCGAAAACGCGAAACACCGGGGATACTTTCCCGAGTGTTTCCCCCCTTCGTCGATATCACCTCCTACCGCGTTAGGGCACACCTAGCACCGCTCATTGTCATGTCATCCATCGTCATGCTTATGTTTGCATTATATTTATTGTTTCTTCCCCCTCTTCTCTCATTAGACACCGAGACCGACGTCGCTGCTACCCAGTGCGACTACGGTGTTGATGCACCCTTCTTTCCAGAGCAGCTAGGGAAGCCCCCCCTTGATCACCAGATATCACCTACTCCTTCTCTCTACTGCTTGCATTAGAGTAGTGTAGCATGTTACTGCTTTCCGTTAATCCTATTCTGTTGCATAGCCTGTCATTGTTGCTACAGTAGTTACCCTTATCTGCAATCCTAAATGCTTAGTACAGGATGCTAGATTATCATCAGTGGCCCTACATTCTTGTCCGTCTGCCATGCTATACTATTGGGCCGTGATCACTCGGGAGGTGATCACGGGTATATACATACATACATACTATATAGGTGGTGACTAAAGTCGGGTCGGCTCGTAGAGTACCCGTAAGTGATTACGATGAGGGGGCTGAAGGGGCGGGTGGTTCCATCTAGGTAGTGGTGGGCCTGGGTTCCCAACAGCCCCGACTGTTACTTTGTGGCAGAGCGACAGGGCAGGTGGAGACCACCTAGGTGAGAGGTGGGCCTGGCCCTGGTCAGCGATCGCGGATACTTCAATTAACATGCTTAGCGAGATCTTGGTATTTGATCTGAATCTTGCCACTAGCCTATACGCACTAACCGACTACACAGGAACAGTTATGGGCACTCGACATCGTGGTATTAGCCGAAGCCTTCTTGATGTCAGCGACTGAGCGACGCGCGCCGGATTGGGCTGGAACGCTTGCTCTTGTATTAGGGAGGCTAGGTCTTCTTCCGGTCGGGTTCGCAACGTGCAGGTGTCCAATGGGCAATGGGCCCAAACCCCTGCGCGCATAGGATTTTAGACCGGCATGCTGACCTCTCTATTGTGCCTAGCTAGGGCTGCGACGTGTTGATCTTCCGAGGCCGGCCATGACCCAGGAAAGTGTGTCCGGCCAAAGGGGATCGAGCCTGTTGGGAAATGTGGTGCACCCCTACAGGGAAGTTTATCTATTCGAATAGTTGTGTCCCTCGGTAAAAGGACGACCCGGAGTTGTACCTTGACCTTATGACAACTAGAACTTGGATACTTAATAAAATACACCCCTTCAAGTGCCAGATACAACCCGGTGATCGCTCTCTCACAGGGCGATGAGGGGAGGATCGCCGGTTAGGATTATGCTATGCGATGATACTTGGTTAACTTACCATCTACTCTCTTCTACTGCTTCAAGAGGGAGGCTGCTAGAAGCATAATCTTTGATAGGACTAGCTATCCCCCTCTTACTCTGGCATTCTGAAGTTCAGTCCATAGATACTACCCATTTCATTGATACCAATGCATATGTAGTGTAGCTCCTTGCTTGCGAGTACTTTGGATGAGTACTCACGGTTTCTTTGCTCCCCTTTTTCCCGTTTCTATACCCCGGTTGTTGCGACCAGATGTTGGAGTCCAGGAGCCAGAGGATCCAGAGGATGATTCTACATGGAGTTCGGCTTCGAGGAGTAGTTAGGAGGTCCCAAGCAGGAGGCCTTGCCTTTTTCAATCATTGCTACTTTTGTGCTAGCCATCTAATGGCATCTTGTTTAACTTATGTCTGTACTTAGATATTGTTGCTTCCGCTGACTCTCGTGTCTTCGAGCATATGTATTCAAGCCTTCGAGGCCCCTGGCTTGTAATATAAAGCTTGTATTATTTTATTTGTGTCTAGAGTTGTGTTGTGATATCTTCTCATGAGTCCTTGATCCTGGTCGTTCACATTTGCGTGTATGATTAGTGTACGGTCAAATCAGGGGTGTCACATGATTACTGACATGTTTGCCGCATATCAGACACATCTTGTTAAGTTGAACAGTTTCTGTTGTGTTGCATTATCAAAAACAGTTCATCCGAGTGAACTGTATGTTGTATATCACACACACCTTGATCTGGCTGACCATTTCTGTTGTGTTGCCTAATCACAAATAGTCCATCCGAGTGAACTGTATGCCTTATATCGCACACACCTTCATCTGGTTGACTGTTTCTGCTATTATGATCATGCAAATAGTTCATTCGAGTGAACTGTATGCCACGTATCGCACATGCAACTATAATCTGAATCGTGTTTGATGTCTCCATCATCACAATCGTTTTGTATATTTTTTGACAGTTTTATTACATCACCGTTTGCAATTAATGCATCACACATAGTTTTGTCGAAGGGTCTCTGATTGTAGTGTCACGTTAGCAGCATCCTGCAGTAGTGTACACACCATCTTCTACAAGAAATTCTGGCTGGTCCATGGAGGAGATTTGGTGAAGGAAGTGCTTGAGGCTGTTAATACCGGAGTCATTCCGGATGGGTGGAATTCCACAACGATCGTACACATTCCAAAAGTGGTTAATCCGGAGAAGATTTCAGAATTCAAGCCCATTAGTTTATGCTAGATGGTGTACAAGGTACTCTCGAAGATGTTGGTAATGAGACTAAAGGTACTACTCCCTGGCATTATAAGTGAGACTCAAACTGCTTTTGTTCCTTGACGTGTCATCACTTAAAATGTTATAATAGCATATGAGTGCTTACACACAAGTGAGACTCAAAGTTTGGGACTTGTGCCGTTAAATTGGATATGCACAAAGCTTACGACTGTGTTGAATGGGTTTTTCTAGAGGCTATTCTTAGGAAGCTTGGATTTGATCCTAGATGGATCCAATTGGTAATGTCATGTGTGAGATTAGTGGACTACATGGTATGGTTTAATTAAAATGAGACGCTTCCTTTTTTAGTGACCAAAGGGTTGAGGCAAGGAGATCCCCTATCACCTTACATCTTCCTATTATGTGTCGAAGGTTTATCAGCTTTGATTGCGCATGAAGAGTTAGTGGGTGCATTAAATGGTGTTCAGGTGTGTCGAGATTCTCGAACAATTTCCCATTTACTATTCACTGATGATTCTCTTATCCTAATGAAAGCAGATTTTGCAAATGCTACATCTCTTAAACGGGTATTGGATGACTATCGTGCAGCATCCGGGCAAATGGTAAGCAAGGGCAAGTGCTCAATTTTTTTAGTCCAAATACGGATGTGAAGTGAAGGCTTAAGTATGTCAGACCTTGAATATAATGATGGGATCCCTCTCAGACAAATACCTAGGACTACCTTCCATGATTGGGTAGACATGGTTGATTATTTCAAACATATCATTGAAAGAATTCTAGCAATGGTTCATGGATGGAAGGAAATAGCCCTCTCTTATGGGGGGTAAGGAAGCTTTATTGAAAGCAGTGACCCAAGCTATCCCAACATATGTGATGGGTGTTTTCAAATTCCCAAAGAAAATTTGTAAGGGGATCATTGATGCAATGTTGCAATATTGGTGGGGTGATGAGGAGAACCAGTGAAGGATGCATTGGTTTGCACGGTGGAAAATGTGTGTGCCAAAAGAGAGAGGTGGTATGGGATTCAGAGATGTGCATAGTTTTAATCTAGCAATGCTAGCTAACCAATGTTGGAGGCTAACTGAAAATTATGATTCACTCTCTACAAGAGTAATTAGAGCAAGATACTATCTGAATGGTGATTTATTAAATTCTCAACTGAAAAAAGGCCATCCTATGTGTGGTGAAGTATTTGGTCAGATATCCAAACTTTCAAGAAAGGACGTATCTGGCGAGTGGGAGATGGAGAAAAGATCAACAGAATGATTGTTGGATACTAAACAGCTCCACAAGGAGAGTTATGACAAGGTGAGGTAACCAACACTTGACCAAAGTGTGTGATCTAATCGACCCTGGATATTGGGACGAGATGCTAATTCGAGAGAGCTTGTGGAATATAGACGTGGAGAGAATATTGCATATCCCAAGTTCCCATCAGAAGATGAAAGATTTTGTGGCTTGGTATTTGACAAAAAATGGCAGATTTTCTGTGTGATCGGCATACTACAAATCGTGGGAGGAGTATGTTCACACTAAGGATCATTGTACAAATCAGAACAACTCCTCTTTCCATCCTGTTTGGCACGAGCTATGGAGTCAGAAGTTTCTAGGAAGATTAAAAAATTTGATTGGAGGTGCTTGCATAATGCTATTCCATGTTACAACATTTGGTAAACCGCTGCATCGTCTCAAATTCAGAATGCTCGATCTATAAGGCCGGGGCGGAGATATAGAGCATTTATTGTTTAAATGTGATAGAGCCAAAGTAGTATGGAACTCGCTGGGCATCAGAGGAGAGGTGTCCTTTGCATCGTGACTAGACCGATCGGGACGTGCTATCATGGAATTTCTGCTATGCGACGAGTCTTTTCAGCGACCGTCCATAGAAGCAGTTAACCTCTGAGAACTATTGGTTGCAACCTGTTGGTACCTGTGGTGGCAGATTGTCAGTGACGTGGATGTTCAATCTCCAGGAAGAATAGCTCCATTAATTTTGGCACTAACATTGAATTATACTCGAGCAGCAGGAAAAGCTAGTGTCATGCAAAGGGTAAACAATTGGCCAATTTTTACAGCAAGTCAACATGTGATAAACGTGGATGCTTCTTTCTCCATTGGTGATTACTCGAGCTCCTATGGTATGGTAGTGTGTGATCACAGAGGGAAGTTCCTTGCGGCGACATCGGCAAACCTGGAACATGTGGCGGATGTGGTGTCAATGGAGGTTGCCGCACTCTTCGAGGTTCTGAAACTGGGGCAGAGCATTGGATGTTCAAACATCCTAGTAAGAATGGTCAACATCATCGTAGTGGAGGCACTAAATCAGAATGAAGGGCACTCGATGATAGCAGCTCCTGTTTTAGAAGACTATTGTTTCGTCTTATGTGATTTTGGGAAGGTGACTATTGAGCACTTAGGGAGTTGAATGTAGTTGCTCGTGAGCTAGCTAATTTAAGTCGTGTTAATCCTCCCACTATTTGGGCGGATGAACCCCTAGCTTTTCAAGTTAATTTTTAGCAGATGATGTAGGTGCTATTTGATGTTAATAAAGCTAGCCGAAAGGCCTTCCCATAAAAAAGTGTCCATCCATGGAGAGGCTAGAGAAAAGAGAGGAGGAAAAAGTGGGGGTTTTGGTGGGTCCAAGGCTTGTCTGTACTTCGACTGGACTCCCCCAAACTACTTCTACATTTATGATCGGTTTGTATGATTTCTCGCACTTCTTAGTGTTTGCGGGCGTTTGATGTATCGTGTACGTTTGATTACCCCATTAAATGGCTAAGAGTGTTTAGAGATATTTTAAACCGATTTGATGTACACACTTGGAGATGCACTTATACGTACTGTGAGAACTTGTGTTAACATGCCATACTCTCACGCCCAATATGCGACCCTATCCTAAAGGAACTCGAAGGTCCCACCAAGGATAGAAGCGCATATTGAAGACGCTTTTGCAAGGTGGATATCATTACATCATACCATTACATAATAGTTGGGATACATACTAGGCAGACAAATGCCGCATGAATAAATCAAACATCATACATAAGAACAACATCCGACTATAGATGAATCACAAACTGAAACTCGAACGACATCCACCCTGATAGCCCAGGCTTCTGACCAGGAACCTAACCCCAGATCAAAGAAGAAGCAGAAGAACTCGAAAATAGGCTAGCATCGCTCTCATGTCATGAACATCGCATAACCCGCACCTGCAACTGTTGTTGTAGTAATCTATGAGCCACTAGGACTCAGCAATCCCATTACCATGGGTATCAAGACTAGCAAACCTTAATGGGTAAGGAAGGGGTAAAGTGGTGAGGTTGCAGCAGCACTAAGCATTATATGGTGGCTAACTTACGAGTACAAGAATAAGATGAGAAGCTAAGAAACGATCACAAACTAGTAATGATCAAGAAGTGATCCTGAACTACTTACATTCAAACATAAGACAACCGTGTTCTTCTCTTGAACTTCCCCGAAAAGAGACAGCCATGGTTACGCAGGTGGTTGGTGTATTTTAATTGAGTTTACTTCAAGTTCACTACAACCGGATATTAAAAACTCCCATCTGCCACATAACCGCGGGCATGGCTCTCGAAAGTTTAAACCTTGCAGGGGTGTCCCAACTTAGCCCATCACAAACTCACGATCCGCGAAGACAATCCTCCATCGTAGAACGTCCGATCGAACTCGAGGTCCCGGTGCACAAGACATTTCGACAATGGTAAAACAAAACCAGCAAGACCGCCCGATGTGCCGATAAATCTCGATAGGAGAAGCACGTATCTCGTTCTCAGGGCACATCGGATGGGCAAGATGTCGGGTTGGCTGAGACCCTGGTTGCCCAGGGGGCGCCGGAGAATGCCCCGTTTGGAGAAACACTTGGAGGAGCACTAGCTTGGGGGGGTTGATTAAAAATCCTCGGGGTCCGAAAAGTCCCTATGCAAATTTTAATTGTTATTAGTCAAATGGTAAAACCAATGTTGGGACTTACTGGAAGAGTTTTATTCAAAGCGAACTGTCAAGAGGGGCCCATAAACCCTCACCATGTTAGGGACGCAAAATCAATGAATATACCACCGATATGACAGAAACTAAGGCGGCAAGAGTGGAACAAAACACCAGGCAAAAGGCCGAGCCTTCCACCCTTTACCAAGTATATAGATGCATTAATTAAATAAGAGATATTGTGATATCCCATGATATCCATGTTATGGAACAACCTGCAACTAGCAACGCAATAAGAGGGGCTGAGCAATGCGGTAACATAGCCAAACAACGGTTTGCTGGGATGGTGGAAAAGGTTATAGGTTGTTTCATGGCAATTTGGGAGGCTTGATAAACAAGTGGTAGGCAGCGCGTCATAGCGATAGCATCGAGACAACTAGCATAGCAAAGATAGTAGTGAGATCCAGGGTATCTGTCATCTTGCCTGAAATCCTGCTAGGAAGAAGATCGATTCCATGAGGTAGAAGAAGCAACAAAGTCGAACGAATCCTCACAATCGCAACAAAAACCAGGAACTAACAAGAAGAAGCAGAACCGGAAAGAAAGAAACAACATGGTAAAAAACCATCACATAAACATGGCATGATGCACAATCAAGTATGATGCATGTCTGGTTTAATGAGGCATGCCATGGCAAAGTGCAACAAACAACACTACAAATTAAGTGGAGCTCAATATGCAACGGAGTTGCATACTGAGGAAGCACCAAATTCCAATATTTAGTCCACTCTCGTTTATGCTACCCATCAATATTAAATGTTGATTAACATGGCAAGAGATGAGGCATAAGAAAACTACCTATCTAGGCAAGTTTAAATGAGGCCGGGAATAACAAACATCAATTCCAGAAAATCCTCATATGCAATTTGCGAATTTGGTACTGTTCTGCCCTAAACCATATTTTATTGTTGTTAAACATGCAAAATAAGTGCACCGAGTTAATCTATGCATTTTTTACCCCATTTACATATAAAGTTTATTTAATTCGGAGCTACGGTTATTTAGTTATGAAATAAACCATTTTAACAAGTCCTTTAAGCAAAATGAATGTAAACATCAATTTAAACATTTTTAACAGGGTTGAAAGTTGGAAATAGTGAAACTATACAGAATTCTGAGCATTATACATATATAGTTTATTTAGTTTGGATGCATGCATATTTAGCTAAAGACAATGTAAAATAACGGCAGTTCTGTAAATATGCAATGCACTGGAAATTAAACAAATCCACAGGCAGAAAAATAAAACATGCACTGGCCTGAAGCATCACGGTGCAGCGGCCCAGATGAAGATTCGGGCCAAGTGGTTGAGTGCAAAAGAAATGGAAAAACAGGGCAAAAATTGGGGCCCCTGGGACTCAAACCCAGGACCTCTTGTGTGAATGCGAGTTGTGCTAGCTAGATCGCCTGTGCCCGTGTTCGTGAAAGAAATGTGGACGCCAGGTTACTTGAGGCAACCGCAGAAGGTCGAGCTTTTGGAGCCATGGCTCATGGTGGTGCTCTCCGGCGATGCAAGCGAGCAAAGAAGCGGGGGTTTGGAATAGGGGAACGGTGAGGCTGCAAGGGCGTGGGAGCGAACAACTTCTGCTTGCCGGTGTCGTGTGCGTGCGCGAGCGGCGGAGCAAGGGATTCAAGACGAGCTCGAACAAGAGCTTGTCTCGGTTGTGGCAGCGAGGCATGGCGAGGCGCTGGCTGTGTGCATGAGCGCATGTGTCGCGCATCGCGTAGGAGCGCGGAGGCGGACCCTTGCGGGGAGAGTGCAGTACACGTGCAAGTGTGGGCATGCAGGAATTGCAGAAGCTTGCACGAGCTTGGGACCATGGCCACTGAACACGGCCAGGCATGGGGCTGTGGTGCTAGGCAAAGCGGCGGCGCCGCGTATAGCACGGGCGTGGGACGCGAGCTGCGCATGTTGAGGATGTGTGGGTGCTGTGTAGAAGAGGCAAGGCAAGGCACGAGCTTGAGCTCGCCGCCATGGTCATCCGTGACGGATAACCTCAGTACGCGCACACAATGGCTATGATGACGGGAACGACGAGGATGATTTCGAGACGAAATCAACTGAGAGGGTAGGCTGGGAGAAGGCGGAGCTCACCACAAGTTCACTGGTGACAACAGACTCGTTGGGGAAGCAGATGAGATGGAGTTGGGACACGCTGATTCTGCGGTGTTCTCCTGATCCGAGAAGCAGGGGAAGCATGGGAAGAAGCCGTTGAGGATGGACCGATGGAGCACTGGACTTGGCGATCCGGGGCTCGAAGAGGTGTGGGGAGACGACGTGATGATCGTGGTGGTGCTCGGTCCATGAAGAAGCTGGCACAGAGGAAGGAGACGAAGTATAGGAAGAAGATCGTGGCTCCCTTGGACCCTTCTTGCTCCTGGCCTTGCTTGTAGTCGAAGAAGACGACGTAGGAGATTCGAATCAGGGCGAAGAAGACGACGACGAGGCCTCGCAAACGACGGCAGAACGCGCTTGGTGGTTCTCCGCTCCTCTGTTTCCTGAGGAAGAAGGAGAAATAGAGGGAAGGAAACGGGTGGCGGCAGCGAGAGGGAAACCCTAGGGGCGCGGAGCTGTAGTTTTATAGAGGCGCCGATGGATGGCGCCGGCCTTGGCGTTCGTGTCCTCCTCACGGTGGTGCTGCTACACGCCTGGAGGTAGGAGACAACGTCCCAAATGGGTAGGTGGCCGTCTCGCTTGGCTGGGCCAGCTCGGGAGAAGGGGGCCCAAGTGGAGCGCTGGGGGTTGAGGCCTTTTCCTAATTTCTTTGATGAAGCCCTTCTACAAATTTAATTCACATACTAAGAAATAGAAATGGCCAGGGGTTTTGGGAAGAAAACTCTTAGAAATGAAAATATATCTGAAGTTCTGGATTAATGAAGTATTAGAATGAATTGGTATGGCAATTTTTAAAGGTATAAAAATAATCCAGGTTCGAATTAATTTCAAACTTGAGCCATTTTTGAACCCAACCAAAACATCTTCAAATGAGCTGAAAATTGGCATAGAGTGTGTAGGCATTGAGTGAGATTATCAGGAAATAAATGAACATTAATGGAAGCAGGAACAATGTCACTTGACATGAAAGCCAAAATTTGAAATAAAGGAAGAAGTGGATAGGTTGTGCACTTGTGTGGAAAAGTTGATGGGAAAGATGAAGATGGATAGCACACCAACAATACACAAATATGAAGAATGCAACCCACATGATGACCCACGCGCACCCTCACAGGCTCCGAGCCTTCACCCCCTCCCTCCGACGGGTGCAGTGGCTACCCAAGTTCAGGCCAGAGATGCCGCCTCGCTATGACGGTGCGGCGGACCCGACGGCCTTCCTTCAGGCATAAGAGGAAGCCGTTTGGGAGGCCGATGGCGATGACAAGGTCATGGACAACTGGTTCCCCATGGATCTCGTAGGCACACCGCGTGCCGGCTACTTAGTCTATCACAATCTTCTGTGGCATCCTGGGAGGAGTTGCGCGACCTCTTCGTCACGCGCTTCGCGACACCAGCACCCCATGCTGTTGCAGCTCTCCTCGGTGGCTCGCAGGCGCCATCTTCGGACCGCCATGTCAAGCAGTTCTTCCACTAGGTGGGCGCTGCCCACATGCATCAGGGAGCCCCTCCGGGATGGGCGGCACCCAAGGCTGACCTCATCTTCGACTCAAGAGGTCACCCCGCGACCACTTCAGGCGCCAGTGCACGCCCGATGCTCTACACCCCACCATCTGCAATGTGGCGGTCACCAAGACCCTCGTCGACGATGGGGCTGGCGTCAACGTACTCTCTGTGGAAGCTTTTGGCTTGCTTCATGTGCCACACCGTTGCCCCACCAAGGCCTTCTCTGGGGTCGTTGACGGCTCCACCTGCCCCCTATGGAAGATCCGCCTCCCCGTCACCTTCGACACCCGTGACAACTACCGCACCGAGCTCATCGACTTCGACATCGCCCGCATAAGTAGAGACACAGTTCAACTCATATATTTTGAAGACACAGCAGCATAGACAGAATATAAGTGTGAGAAACTACGCAGCATTGCATTAGTACTGAAAACCCTAGTAGTAGCGCTTGAAATATGCATAGTAGTAGCGTTGGGTCCAACGTTACTGCTAGCACGCTACAGCTAAGTTGTAGCAGTAGCGCTGGTATGGGCAGCGCTACTACTAAGTATTGTTAGCAGTAGCGCTTCCTGGACCAGTGCTACGGATAACTATCTGTAGCGCTTTTTCATATGAAGCGCTGCTACTAAGCTAGCACTACTACTAGGTGCTCTCCAGTGCTACTGCTAATGTTCCTGCTTTCACCGACCCTCACCCCCTACATATTTGTGGTGTATTTATACATGCTCTATACAATAGTTTCATCAGATCATACTAAACATACACTATTCTCATCATATCATAGACATATAGTAGTCTCATCATACCATCATCATCATCATCATCATCATTCAACACAAATATCATCAAATCTCGAAAATAACGATACACAAGTGCGATCATGTCATGTCTCGAGTAAGTGCAACTACATGGTCATGGCACACACACAAGTTTCATCATATATATCTAAACCATGATGTAGAAGAGAAGAGCGATCAGCATGAGCAAGAGCGCAACTATGTAGTACCGGCAGTCCCACCCCTGCTCATGCTGGAGTTGTAAAGCCCTCGATGCGGCTATATCTCCCACGTGTCGAAGCATGACTTAGAGGCATAACCGCATTGAAAGCAATGTCGCAAGTGAGGTAATCTTCACAACAACCCATGTAATAAGTAAGGGAAAAGATACATAGTTGGCTTACACTCGCCACATCACACAAATAGCATTAATATGATTACATTCATCCAGTTACACTCAAGGTCCGCCTACGGAACCAAAATAAAGATAAACCCCAAATGCAACATAGTCCCCGATCGCCCCAACTGGGCACCACTACTGATCATTCGGGAAAGACACGTAGTATCGTCCTGAGTCCTCATCGAACTCCCACTTGAGCTCAGTTGAATCACCTGGAGCGGTAACATCGGTCCCTGCATCTGGTTTTGGAAGTAATCTGTGAGTCACGGGGACTCAACAATCTCACACCCTCGCGATCAAGACTATTTAAGCTTATAGGAAGGGTAAAAGTATGATGTGGAGCTGCAGCAAGCGACTAGCATATATGGTGGCTAACATACGCAAATGAGAGCGAGAAGAGGAGGCAAAGGCATGGTCGATGAACTATGATCAAGAAGTGATCCTAGAAAAACCTACGATCAAGCATAACCCGAGACCGTATTCTCTTCCCGGACTCCGCCGAAAAGAGACCATCACGGCCACACACTCAGTTGATTCATTTTAATTAAGTTTAATTTAAGGTTTTCTACAACCGGACATTAACAAATTCCCATCTGCCCATAACTGCGGGCACGACTTCCGAAAGATCAAATCCCTGCAGGGGTGTCCCAACTTAGCCCATCACAAGCTCTCACGGTCAACAAAGGATATTCCTTCTCCCAAGACAATCCGATCAGACCCGGCTTCCCGGTTACAAGACATCTCGACAATGGTAAAACAAGTCCAGCAACACCGCCCGAATGTGCCGACAAATCCTGATAGGAGCTGCACATATCTCGTTCTCAGGGCACACTCAGATGAGCGCTCCGTACAACTAAAACCAAACCTCGAGTTTCCCCAAGGGGGCACTACAAAGGGCTCTAGTTTGGACCAACACTCAGAGGAGCACTGGCTCGGGGGGGGGGGGGGGGGGGGTTAAATGAAGATGACCCTCGGGCTCCGGAAACCCAAGGGAAAAAGTGGCTAGGTGGAAAATGGTAAAACCAAGGTTGGGCATTGCTGGAGGAGTTTTATTCAAGGCGAACTGTCAAGGGGTTGCCATTATAACCCAACCGTGTAAGGAACGCAAAATCAAGGAACATAACACCGGTATGACGGAAACTAGGGCGGCAAGAGTGGAACAAAACACTAGGCATAAGGCCGAGCCTTCCACCCTTTACCAGGTATATAGGTGCATTAAACTAGACAAGATATAATAATGATATCCCAACAATAAACATGTTCCAACAAGGAACAAACTCCAAACTTCACCTGCAACTAGCAACGCTATAAGAGGGGCTGAGCAAAGAGGTAACATAGCCAAACAACGGTTTGCTAGGACATGGTGAGTTATAGGTTTGACATGGCAATATGGGAGGCATGATAAGCAAGTGGTAGGTATCGTAGCATAGGCATAGCAAAAGAGCAAGCATCTAGCAAGCAAAGATAGAAGTGATTTCGAAGGTATGGTCATCTTGCCTGCAAAGTTCTCTGAGTTGAGTTGATCCTCGTAAGTGTACTCAACGGGCTCCTCGATCACGTACTTGTCTCCCGGCTCTACCCAAGCAAGAACAACAAGCAAAGGGAGACACAATCAACCACGTGCAATGCACAAACAACATGATGCAAAAAACATGGCATGATATGCGGGATGCGGTATGCGATGCATAGGCATGATTTGGAAAGGAATGATTGAACCTGGCCTCAACTTGGAAATCCAAGAGTGCCACTGGAAAGAGGAGTTGATTTTGGTCGAAATCGATGTAAAGATCACCGGAATCGGATGCACGGTTTGGAAATGACAAGCAAAACAAATATGGCACCGGTCTGCGATTAACAGCACGAGACCATCTAAATGAATCGAGAACAACATGCTACAGCACTCCAACATAGCAAAAAAATACATGGCAGGGATCCACTCAAGATGCTTGACAAAATATGAACATTGAGCTACGGCTAATTCATGCAATAGCAGGTTCAAATAAGCATGGCAAAAGTGCAAAAGATATCAGGTTTCAGACTTAGTGAAATTAACAGCATGTCAGGAATTAAACATAAGGAAGCAATGTTTAGAGCAATATAACAACATGCTACAGGAACATATCATGGCAAAGAAAGGCATGGTATGAAGCTACTCAAAGTATACAACAAAAGTCCCTTACTGACCATAAGCCAAAAGGGATCAGAAAATACAATTGCAACCACATGAACATAGAAATTATCGTTAACAGATTCAGACTTAGTGAAAAACTGGAACATGGCAAAACAGATAACAAGTAGGCATGGTTACGAGATCGATGCACTCACTAAAAGGCATTGCATGACAAACTAAGCATACACCCAACAAGTAGATATGGCATAGAAGCTAGACATGGCAAGAACAACAACATAGCATGCATGGATCAACAACAACAAGCTCAGCAAAATTGCTAAACATGTTAACAATCTTCCTGGAACATTTTATAGCAAAAGTAGAGCTCGATTGACTCAAGTTAGGGTGCTCCATAAATGCAAAAAAGACATGGATGGATAGATCACCACAATATCTACAAAACATCCTTACTGATTATGCTCAAAAGATGCACGGATCACTTGGTATCAACATCAACACATGGCATAAAAATTACAGCAGGACAAAGATTTAGAATATTTCTAAGTCCCTGAAATCAGCAACATTAAGTAAGCTACTTTGCATTCTTGTGCTAGTCACCACAGAGATCACAAAAATACATGGCATACACCGCTGTAAAGTTAACATGGCATACTTCAAAACACATGTAGAGCTTAAGTTCATAGGATGCACACATTAATCATGGCAAAAATGACAAAAGTGCATTTGCTAATAATAATATGAAACTAACATCACATAGCCCTCTTCCAACAGCATTTAGGACATCAATATGAGCTCAAATCAAAATGATGCAACAAGATGAAATGAAGTACTCGTCGAGACGAATTTCGATATGCTACACGCATGAATTGGAGCAACGGATGCAGAGTTATGCACTGATGAAGATAGCAAAAATATTAGGGTTTCGGGGAGAAAAAATCAACCCGATGCGATCCAGATCTGGATCGCAGTTACTGTAGCCGCCGGAGTTGCCCGAGGTCGCCGGAGCTTGGCCGACCGGAGCTGCGAGGGGATTTGCCGAGGAAGGAGCCGGCGAGGGGGAGGGACTTGGTGCGCGATGGAGGAGGCCGGGCAGTGCGCGCAAGGCGAGGCGGCAGCGGTCTCGGTCGCCGGACTTGGAGCGGCGCCGGTGGAGGAGTTCGCCGGCGCAGGCGGCGTAGCGGCAACGAGGCAGGCCGGCGCGGGTGGCGCGGCTCCGCGGGCGAGGGATGGCAGTGGCGGGCGCGCGTGGGCCGAAAGGGCCCGTCCCGGGCCTCACGGGCCGACGATGTGCGGTGGCACCGCGGCGAACCACAGGACGACACGTGGCGGCGGCGGGGCGAAACGGACACGTCCAGCGGCGCGATTTTTGTCTGGCGCGCGAGGAGAGGGAGGGGCTAGGTCTAGGGGTGGAGGAGACCCGGGATTTTTGTGGAGGGATCTATTTATAGAGGTAGATGGAGCTAGGAAGCTCCAAATGAGGTGCGGTTTGCGGCCACGCGATCGTGATCGAACGACCTAGGTGATGGAAGGGGTTCAGGTGGGTTTTTGGCCACTTTGGAAGGGTGTTGGGATGCAACACACACGAGGCCTTTTCGGTCCCTCGGTTAACCGTTGGAGTATCAAACGAAGGCCAAATGGCACGAAACTTGACAGGCAGTCTACCGGTAGTAAACCAAGGCCGCATGACAAGTCTCGGTCCAATCTGAAAGCGTTTAACACCCGCACACGAAAAGAGGTAGAAAGGGACACCGGAGGACATAGGAGCGCCGAAATGCAAAACGGACAACGGGGAAAATGCTCGGATGCATGAGACGAACACGTATGCAAATGCTATGCACATGATGATATGATATGAGATGCATGACAAAGACAAAAGCACACGAAGACAAAAACCCGACAACGAGGAAATAAGATAACTTAGTGCCAAAAATGGCAAGAGTTGGAATACAAATATGGCAATTTACATACGGGGTGTTACAACACTCCACCACTACAAAAGGATCTTGTCCCGAGATCTAGGACTGGAAAAACTCCGGGTACTCAGAACGGAGGTGATCCTCGTGTTCCCGGGTGGCTTCACGGTCGGAATGATGTGACCACTTGACTTTGAGGAATTTGATAGACTTGTTGCGAGTCTTGCACTCAGTTTCTTCAAGAATAGCAACGGGGTGCTCATGATAAGACATGTCTTATTGGAGATCAATCTCTTCAAACTTGATGGTGCGGTCAGGGGTCTTGAAGCACTTGCAGAGTTGAGAGACATGAAGCACGTCGTGCACATTTGCAAAGTTGGGAGGAAGCTCAAGTTGATAGGCGAGATCTTGAAAGGACCCACGTATCTAGGGGCAAGCTTCCCTTTGAAACCGAAGCGACGAGTACCTTTCATTGGAGAGACGCGGAGGTAGACATGGTCTCCGATCTCGAAAGCCAAGTAACGACGCTTGCTATCATAGTAACTCTTTTGGCGCGATTGCACGGCTTTGAGATTATCACGATTAACTTTGCACATTTCTTCAGCCTCTGTGGTCAATTCATTGCCAAGAAGTTGACGTTCACCAATCTCTGACCAGTTAAGAGGAGTACGACACTTCCTGCCATAGAGAATCTCGAATGGGATCTTGCCCGAACTCGCTTGGAAGCTGTTGTGGTAGGAGAACTCGGCATATGGAAGACAATCTTCCCACTTCATACCGAAAGAGATGACACAAGCCCTGAGCATATCTTCAAGAATCTGATTTACTCGCTCGACTTGGCCACTAGTTTGAGGATGAAAAGTTGTGCTGAAGCGAATGTTGGTGCCCATAGCCTTCTGGAAAGAATCCTAGAACTTAGAGGTAAAGATGCTGCCATGATCTGAAGATATCAACTGCGGAATGTCATGCAGAGAGACAATCTTGGAGGTATATAGCTCTGCCAACTGAGCTGCTGTGATAGATTCTTTGATAGGAAGGAAATGAGCCACTTTAGTGAGCTTGTCGATGACAAAAAAGATAGCATCATTGCCACGCTTGGACTTTGGAAATCTAGTCACGAAGTCCATCTCAATATGGTCAAACTTCCATTCTGGAATGGCAAGAGGTTGGAGGAGACCAGCTGGTCATTGGTGTTCTGCTTTCACTCTTCTGCAGACATCACATTCGTTCACGAACTGAGCAATCTCGCGTTTCATTCGAGTCCACCAAAACGACTGCTTGAGGTCCTGGTACATCTTTGTAATCCCAGGGTCAATAGAGAGGAGTGAATTGTGAGCCTCATTCATAATGACTTTACAAAGGTCGCGTTTAGGCACAACAATGCGATCCTCGAAGAATAGAGTATCCTTGTCATCAAGACGATAGCACTTGTACTTGGGTTGACTCTTGGCAATCCCAATCTTCACCTTCTTCACCATAGCATCAAGAAGTTGAGCCTCACGAATCTGATCTTCCAAAGTAGGAGAGACTTGGAGGTTGGCCAGAAATCCTTGAGGAACAACTTGTAGATTGAGTTTGTGGAAAGCTTCACAAATCTCCGGTTGGTAAGGCTCGAGAATCAAACTGTTGTAGTAAGCCTGCCTGCTCAATGCGTCAACAATTACATTGGCCTTGCCTGGAGTACATTCGATACTCTGATTATACTCTTGAATCATTTCGACCCAACGAGTCTGCCTGAGGTTGAGATTTGGCTGAGTGAAGATGTACTTGAGACTCTTATGATTAGTGAAGATGTCCACTTTTCTTCCCAATAAGAGATGTCTCCATGTTAAAAGAGCATGGACAACTGCCACCAACACGAGGTCATGAGTGGGGTAGTTCTTTTCGTTGGGCTTCAACTGGCGAGAGGTATAGGCCACAACTTTCTTCTCTTGCATCAACACTGCACCAAGACCTTGAAGCGAAGCATCACAAAACACCTCGAACGGTTTGTATTCATCAGGAGGAGTCAGAACTGGAGCAGTGACTAACTTCTCTTTCAGGGTGTTGAAAGCGATGTCACATTCAGGCGACCAGACGTACTTCACATGCTTATGGAGAAGGTTGGAAAGAGGCTTCGCGATCTTTTAGAAGTCCTCAACGAACCTTCGACAATAGCTTGCGAGACCAAGGAAGCTGCGGAGTTGCTTCACGTTCTGAGGTGGTTCCCAATTCACAATTGCATACACCTTTTCAGGATTAATAGCTATGCCCTTGGCGGAGATAATATGCCCAAGGTAGAGAACCTCATTGAGCCAAAACTCGCACTTTGAAAACTACGCATAGAACTGATGTTCTCTGAGTTTATCCAGCACCAAACGCAAGTGCTTGGCATGATCCTCATTGTTCTTGGAAAAGACCAAAATGTCATCGAGGTAGACCAAGACGAAGTCATTTGTGTAGGCGTTGAAGATGAAATTCATCATGCGAGAGAATGTTGGAGGAGCGTTGACGAGGCCGAAATACATGATAGTGTATTCATATGAACCATAGCTTGTTCTGAATGCTGTCTTGGGGATATCTTCTTCACGAATGCAAATCTGATGATAGCCCATACGGAGATCAAGCTTGGAGAATACTTGAGCACCTTTGAGTTGTTCAAACAGTTCGTTGATGCTGGGAAGTGGGTACTTGTTCTTTATGGTCTTCTTGTTCAATGGATGGTAGTCGACACAAAGTCGGTCCCTTCCATCCTTCTTCTTGACAAAAAGAACTCCACAACCCCATGGAGAAGAACTTGGTCGGATGAGACCCATACACTCTTGAATATCGAGTTGCTTCTTCAGCTCTTTCAACTCTTCAGGTCCAAGCTTGTAAGGACGTTTGCAAACAGGTTCCGTGCCAGGCTCAAGATCGATGACGAATTCAAATGGCCGGTGCGGAGGCATTCCTGGAAGCTCTTCTGGAAAGACGTCTTGATATTCGCAAACGACTGGAATCTGAGAGATGGCATCCAGCTCACCCTTCTCATTGAGAGAAAACGAACGGATGGTATCATCATGAGCGGAAAAGACAATTACACCCTCAGACGAATGAGTCAATTGAATCTGCCTGGCAGCACAATCAAGGTGAGCCTTGTGCTTAGAAAGCCAATCCATTCCAAGAATAAGATCGATATCCGAGTCGCCCAGAACAATAGGAGAAGCTAGAAATTTCTAGTCGCCCAACGTGATAGTAACATCCGGGACGCAGATATTAGCTGTCATTTGCTTGCCCGGGGACACGATTTGTAAGGATCTCTGCAAATACTGATAATCGCAATCATACTTTGATGCAAAAGGTTTAGAAATGACGCAATGCGATGCACCAGTGTCAAAAAGAACTTTTGCAGGAACATTGTTAAGAGGAAGGTTACCCATGATGACATCTGACGAGTCCTCTGCCTGAGCTGCATTCATCATGTTGACCTTGGCGTGCTTGGGATTATGCTTGACCACTGCGGTACTGGCAGATCTCACAGGAGGAGGAGGAGAAAGACGCCTCTGATTGAAGCATTTGTTGGCATAGTGACCCTTCTGCTGACACTTGTTGCACGTGACCTCCGAGAGCGGACGGTGATACGGAGCACTTGATCTTGGAGCATGAGACGAAGTCTTGTTCTGGAAGTCTGGGTTGGGTGGGTGGGAAGATCCATTGCCACCTTTGCTCTTCTGCTAATAAGGCTGACAGAATGGAGGAGGAGGCAACCAATACTTTTGCTGCTTAGAAGCCACTTGAGTTGAGGAAGAAGGAGTTGCATCTCTGACTCGCTTCTTGGAAGCATCGCACTTGAGTTGAGCAGTCTCTTGTTTCAGTGCCATGTTGTAAAACTCATCGTACTTTTGAGGCTCGAAAAGCATGAGAGCAGGTTGGAGATCTTCTCTGAGGCCACCTCTGAACTGGTAAATCATGCTCTTCTCGTCGGGGACGTCCTGCTTGGCGAAACGAGCGAGCTTCTAGAACATGATGTTATACTGGTAAACAGACAAGATGCCTTGCTTCAAGTTGCGGAATTCCTCACGCTTGCTCTCAACAACACTCTGAGGAATGTGGTGAGCTTTGAAGTCTTGAAGGAATTCATCCCAGGTAATCACACGGCCTCCTCTCGAATCTTTGTATTGCTAAAACCATTCTGCAGCTTGGTCTTTGAGTTGGAAGGAGGCAAACTTGACAAAGTCCTCAGGCCTGACGTTGCTGCACTCGAAATGCTTGCAGATATCCACGAGCCAATCATCAGCGTCTGTTGCCTCGACACAGTTGCTGAAGGTCTTTGGTTGGTTAGCGAGGAACTGGTTGAGTGTATCAAACTAATCCTGATTGTTGCCATGGCCATGATTCCCTTGGTTGCGCTCTTGCAGAATTTGCATGATCAGCTGCGTGTTTGCATTGGTAGCGGCCATCACAGCTTGCCATGCCTCCGGAGGTGGAGGTGGCGGTGGCGGATCCGGAGTCAGAGTCGTGCGCGTTGGAGGAGCCATCCTGGAGAGGGTGACATCCGTTAGCATCTTGACAGACATATATTCAAGCTGAATCAAACGGATCGAAATTGCAACATATAGTCTTCACATCTGAATAAAATGAATGAATGAATTCCAATCGAAATGGTCACATTTCCATAAATTGAGAAGCCACTTAGATAGAGGTAGAAGAAATAAAACAACAAGGTACGGACATGAACAAATACTTGGTGAGGATTACCCAATCACAAACCAAATATCCGCGGAAGAAAATACTAGAGCTACAAGAATTCCCACCTATGAAACTCCCGAACCTTTCTGGTTATGCAATCAGGTGTTGGGGATAGGGGAAGCATAACATCTCACCAAAGCTAGCAAATCCTACATCCAGCTGTATCCATCCTTCAACACATAACCAAGAAACCTTCATAAATCATTTACCTCAACCTTCGAAAAGCATCCGTTATACGAGTTATGGCAATACTCCCGAACTCCCGCCCTAGTACTGGGTGGCGTCGAGGTTATCTCACCAACAACTGCATAAAAGAGATTTTCGATGTCGGCGAAACTCAGGTATTCCAGAATTGCAATGATAAAATTGTGACGACAACACCTCAGAGCTCAACTCCCTAGGACACTGCCACAACCCCTAAATGTCAGGAGGCGCCAAGAACAATGTTCTCGTGACAAAACCATCAGAACAATTCCAAGATACCCGCGTGATCCTAAAAAAATTTAGTGAAATTTGAGAAGAGAAGAGTCAAAACTCTACGTCAGGATACCTCACCAGAGCGACGAAGGACTGAGGAGTAAATAGAATCCAACTCTCCGATATATATAATCCTAAATGACTCAAAACATTTTTTAGACTCAACAACGTCAACGATTCGATCAAGCAGGGGGCTCCTAAGGCTGGGGAAGGCTCTGATACCAACTTGTAACGCCCTCGATGCAACTATATCTCCCACGTGTCGAAGCACGACTTAGAGGCATAACCGCATTGAAAGCAATGTCGCAAGTGAGGTAATCTTCACAACAACCAATGTAATAAATAAGGGAAAAGATACATAGTTGACTTACACTCGCCACGTCACACAAATAGCTTAAATATCATTACATTCATCCAGTTACACTCAAGGTTCGACTACGGAACCAAAATAAAGGTAAACCCCAAATGCAACATAGTCCCCGATCGCCCCAACTGGGCACCACTACTGATCATCCGGGAAAGACACGTAGTATCCTCCCGAGTCCTCATCAAACTCCCACTTGAGCTCAGTTGAATCACCTGGAGTGGTATCATCGGTCCCTGCATCTGGTTTTGGAAGTAATCTGTGAGTCACGGGGACTCAGCAATCTCATACCCTCGCGATCAAGACTATTTAAGCTTATAGGAAGGGTAAAAGTATGATGTGGAGCTGCAACAAGCGACTAGCATATATGGTGGCTAACATACGCAAATGAGAGCGAGAAGAGGAGGCAAAGGCACGGTCGATGAACTATGATCAAGAAGTGATCCTAGAACAACCTACGATCAAGCAAAACCCGATAATGTGTTCTCTTCCCGGCCTCCGTCGAAAAGAGACCATCACGGCCACACACTCAGTTGATTCATTTTAATTAAGTTTAATTTAAGGTTTTCTACAGCCGAACATTAACAAATTCCCATCTGCCTATAACCGCGGGCACGGCTTTCGAAAGATCAAATCCCTGCAGGGGTGTCCCAACTTAGCCCATCACAAGCTCTCACGGTTAACGAAGGATATTCCATCTCCCAAGACAATCCGATCAGACTCGGCTTCCCGGTTACAAGACATATCGACAATGGTAAAACAAGTCCAGCAACACCGCCTGAATGTGCCGACAAATCCCGATAGGAGCTGCACATATCTCGTTCTCAGGGCACACTCAGATGAGCACTCCGTACAACTAAAACCAAACCTCGAGTTTCCCCGAGGGGGCACTGCAAAGGGCTCTAGTTTGGACCAACACTCAGAGGAGCACTGGCCCGGGGGGGTTTAAATAAAGATGACCCTCGGGCTCCGGAAACCCAAGGGAAAAAGAGGCTAGGTGGCAAATGGTAAAACCAAGGTTGGGCATTGCTGGAGGAGTTTTATTCAAGGCGAACTGTCAAGGGGTTCCCATTATAACCCAACCGTGTAAGGAACGCAAAATCAAGGAACATAACACCGGTATGACGGAAACTAGGGCGGCAAGAGTTGAACAAAACACTAGGCATAAGGCCGAGCCTTCCACCCTTACCAGGTATATAGGTGCATTAAAATAGACAAGATATAATAATGATATCCCAACAATAAACATGTTCCAACAAGGAACAAAATCCAAACTTCACCTGCAACTAGCAACGCTATAAGAGGGTCTGAGCAAAGCGGTAACATAGCCAAACAACGGTTTGCTAGGACATGGTGGGTTATAGGTTTGACATGGCAATATGGGAGGCTTGATAAGCAAGTGGTAGGTATCATAGCATAGGCATAGCAAAAGAGCGAGCATCTAGCAAGCAAAGATAGAAGTGATTTCGAGGGTATGGTCATCTTGCCTGCATCATTTTCATTTGAGCTCATATTGATGCCCTAAATGCTGTTGGAAGAGGGCTATGTGATGTTAGTTTCAGATTATTATCAGCAAATGCACTTTTGTCATTTTTTGCCATGATTAATGTGTGCATCCTATGAACTTGAGCTCTACATGTGTTTTGAAGTATGCCATGTTATCTTTACAGCGGTGTATGCCATGTATTTTTGTGATCTCTGTGGTGACTAGCACAAGCATGCAAAGTAGCTTATTAATGTTGCTGATTTCAGGGACTTAGAAATATTCTAACACATGTCATAAAAATTACAGCAGGACAAAGACTTAGAATATTTCTAAGTCCCTGAAATCAGCAACATTAATAAGCTACTTTGCATGCTTGTGCTAGTCACCACAGAGATCACAAAAATACATGGCATACACCGCTATAAAGATAACATGGCATACTTCAAAACACATGTAGAGCTCAAGTTCATAGGATGTACACATTAATCATGGCAAAAATGACAAAAGTGCATTTGCTGATAATAATCTGAAACTAACATCACATAGCCCTCTTCCAACAGCATTTAGGGCATCAATATGAGCTCAAATGAAAATGATGCAATGAGATGAAATGAAGTACTCGTCGAGACGAACATTTTGATATGCTAAACCCACGAATCAGAGCAACGGATGCGGAGTTATGTTGTGATGAAGATAGCAAAAATATTAGAGTTTCAGGGAGAAAAAGTCAACCCGATCCGATCCATATCTGGATCGCAGTTACTGTAGCTGCGGGAGTTGCCCGAGGTCGCCGGAGCTTGGCCGACCGGAGCTGCGAGGGGACTTGCCGAGGAAGGAGCCGGCGAGGGGGAGGGACTTGGCGCGTGGTGGAGGAGGCCGGGCGGCGTGCGCAAGGCGAGGCGGCGGCGGGCTCGGTCGCCGGACTTGGAGCAACGCTGGTGGAGGAGTTCGTCGCCGCGGGCGGCGCGGCGGCAACGAGGCAGGCCGGTGCGGGCGGCGCGGCTCCGCGGGCGAAGGATGGCGGCGGCGGGCGCGCGTGGGCCAGAAGGGCCCGTCCTGGGCCTCACGGGCTGGCGATGTGGGGCGGCGCCGCGGCGAACCACGGGATGACACGTTGCGGCGACGGGGCGAAACGGACACGTCCAGCGGCGCGATTTTTGTCCGACGTGCGAGGAGAGGGAGGGGGCTAGGTCTAGGGGTGGAGGAGACCCGGGATTTTTGTGGAGGGATCTATTTATAGAGGTAGAGGGAGCTAGGAAGCTCCAAATGAGGTGCGGTTTGCGGCCACGCGATCGTGATCGAACGGCCTAGGTGATGGAAGGGGTTAGGTGGGTTTTGGGCCACTTTGGAAGGGTGTTGGGCTGCAACACACATGAGGCCTTTTCGGTCCCTCGGTTAACCGTTGGAGTATCAAACGAAGTCCAAATGGCACGAAAATTGACACGCGGTCTACCGGTAGTAAACCAAGGCCGCATGACAAGTCTCGGTCCAATCCGAAAGCATTTGACACCCGCACACAAAAAGAGGTAGAAAGGGACACCGGAGGATATAGGAGCGCCGGAATGCTAAACGGACAATGGGGAAAATGCTCGGATGCATGAGACGAACACGTATGCAAATGCAATGCACATGATGACATGATATGAGATGCATGACAAAGACAAAAGCACACGAAGGCAAAAACCCGACAACGAGGAAATAAGATAACTTAGTGCCGAAAATGGCAAGAGTTGGAATACAAATATGGCAATTTACATACGGGGTGTTACAGGAGTAGTGTCCACCTCAAGTAACTACTTCCTGCTTCGGCTCTGCTGTCGAACCCTCTATGGCTAGCACCCGGGTACCTGTGCACCTGGGCCTGAGCGGCTGGCCAGTGGTCGTAGACTCCTAGAACCCTCCCAACGTACACGGCATAGTAGCCCTTTGCCATCTCTGATCTATGTACCTACATCACGAGTTAATGAATTGAAGGATAATATGCAACATAATGTATTAAGAAAACAAGGAGGCATAATTAGCAAAATACAAGCAACCAATAGTAAACATAAATGATGAAGGTTCTCATACCCAAACTAATTAACTAGAGCGATATACGCTAGTTCAGGACCATGATTTAGTTACATCACATAGTTTTGCCGTGCATAAATTAAAAGTTTTTCCATAGAAAGACAGTAGTGACACATTGTCATCAACAATCAGTCCTCCATGTCGGTGGTCCAATCTTCATAGTCAGGGAGGAAGCACCCGAGCTTCTTGAAAGGCTTCAGGTCCAGACGTTAAGCAAGTAGCAGTGCTCGGACATATTCCCGCGTGATTGGCCCATGGTAGAACATCCCTGTTGGTTCGAGGACCATCTTCATGAACACTTGGGCAAGTTCACACTGTACGTGATAAAACTCATCTCTGATTCGATGATCCGGTGTCCTTCCTATGCTTGTGTCCGAGCTAACAATCTCGGCATCGTTGGTATTAGGTGACATGCGAAGGCATTGATTATCCCTTCTGTACGCGAGTAGGTGATGTATGAGGTAGAATCCATCAACCATACTGGTGTGCGGTTGCTGGATGCAGCAGAAGTCGGGCTTATGACCGAAAGCCAGCCCGCGATTCTTGTACTTTTTCACCTTGATATATCCACCAGATAGGCTGAAGGTTAACAGGGCACTATCGAGAACACTCTTTATGTGCTTGTAATCCTTTTTCTTGAGGTTCTTCGATGAGTCCAAGTATATCGCATGGGAGTATTCCGGGGACAGAACGATGAGGACACCCCCCCCCCCCGCTGCGCAAATTAAGTACACCTCAAATTAGCATGCATGCTTGCAAAGGAATGATTAACACTTATGAAAGGATATGTGTGGATGACTTACGTGGGATGATAAGGCAAGAGAATCACTTCCTTGTCCTTATTAGCGATCATGAATTCGCCGAGGTACTTGCTCGCATGGTCACGGTGCTCTGCAAACTACCAAGAAGCTCTCGTGCATATAGAACGGGTCCGCGACGTAGATATATTTGATTTTCTCGACCCTGATGAAGTGGTTCAGATACAGCGCATACATGCGGATGAATTGGAAATCCAGCTTGGTCACGTGGAACATGTCATAGATCTAGTCAAATCGCAGGATGAACTTATTCGCGGGCCATCTCTCGATGTACAACCTCCCGCCCGGCACCCGAGCCGCGTAAAGCGGGTATCCTAGTTTTTCCGCGACCAGAAGGCTTTTCTCGCTGGCTAGCACATCTTCATGGAGTCTCCTTAGATCATTGTTCACTATGTGCTCTAGTGCTTTCGCAGGTAGGATCGGCTGGCCGGCGACATGGAAGCACTGCGCACCTTTGACAGGTATTCTGTCTACCACCCGGGGCTCAAGAGGCGGTTGGCTGCTTGAAGCAGCTCTGGCTCCTTTAGGGCCTTTCTTGTCCGGTCTCCTCCTTTGCTTCTTGGAGGGTGGCAGTAGTAAGCCCACCATACCTTCCCAACCACCACCCCCAGTGTCGTCGGGCTAATCAGTGGACGGGCGTCGGGGGGTTGCTGGGTACATGGGGCATCTGGAGGCGTCTCCTGCGAGGATCGCTTGAAGAGAGACTTTTTGCATTCCGCCTTAGGATGTTCCGGCTCCGGCAAATCAAGCAGCATCAAGTCATCATCTCCATGCTCATAGCCCGAGTCTTCACCATCCTAAGCCATCAATCCTCCATCATCATAGGCGGTATTGAAATACTTGTCTGGGTCATCATCATCATCCTCCATGTCATCATCAACATTTGCTTCTTTAACAATGAGGGCTACATCATCTGGCACTAATGGAGGCTCTCCCTCGCGTCGTCCGCTATCACTCGCCATGACAGGTGCAGCTAATGTGGTGGGTGGGGTGGTGTTCATACCTTCTTGAGAAGGTGGCGTTGGCGTGATACTGGGAGCCTCGAGACGAAGAAGAGACTTGGGCCAAGGAAAGAACTAGCTCTTGCATGCACCAATCATCTTAGGGGTCTCGTCGTCATCGACTGGTACCGGAGCAGGCAAATCCTTGAATCCCTCTAAGACACTGGCCACATTAACCTAGAAGACGCCATCGGGCATCTCTCGGTTGTGGAACATGCGGTCCTTTGGCTTCATGATCATTGCCTTTCCCACGGCCACCTTCTGGCCCTTGATGTCGTAGAGTAGGGTGCACGGGGTGTCGTCGGCCTACGAAGGAGACATGTCTGCGACGTCAAACATCCGAAAGGGAACTGAAATGGAAGACTATAGACATTCTACTAAAAAGGGTATGACACGTAATTACCATGAGGGCTTGGAGCTCAGCCAGCAATGAAGGCCCACCGACCATGCAAGAGATGAAGGTCGGGCTGCTATGAACAGGAGCGGGACCTTTTGCGATTGCTTGAGCAGGTGATGGTGCTCTGGTGTTCACCGAATTGCTCCCGACAGAGCTGGGAAGGGGAAGTCCTCCGGCCATGCATTTGGATTGTTCTTCATGAAATCCCATAGTGTCGGAAGCTAGCTGACCTCCGCGTTAGTGACCGCTGCATTGACGGTCCTGAGCAACTCTTCTTTGGTCTCAGCTTTGGTCTTATCGACCGCAATCTTGACCTTCTCATTGATGCTCTGCCGAGTGACGACCGAGCGTCTCTTCCTTCTTTCCTCTAGATCCTCGGGTAGCACGTCTTCCACAAGGCGCCATCTCCGACGCCGTGCACATGTCCATAGGATGGCGGCTTGTCCACCGGGACCTTCTTCAGTATGTTCAGGGCCCGGTTGAATGGGGTGTCCCACTTGGGCCTCGCTGACGACTGTGACGACTCGTCGCTTTCGGCTGCCTTTTGGTGGTGCTCTTTTTGCAAAAGGAACATGGATGGTTTACTAATGTGACAAAACTTGCAGTCGAATTGATTGGAAGCTATAATATGAGAATGTGGTAATATAACAATTACCAGAAGTCTCATGAAGTCCCTCGTGATCGGGTCCATGTAAAAGAGCTTTTTTTCTTTGTCCCACTTGTACCGGGCCCAGATCTAGTCATGCTCCAGCGGGTCGGTGAACTCCGCCAAGGGGTCTGGGATTCCGTGACTTTCACGTTCGGCGTCCTCCTTGGCACATACGACCATCTTCCCCTCGTAACCACGGCTTCCGAGGTGATGGGGAGGCGTGTTCCTAGCCTGGAGCGCCTTCATTTTCTCCGACTTTGCCTTGACTTCTTCTTTAGTGCAATTCTCCTTGAATTTTGCAAAGTTCTCTTCCGTTATTAATGGATTGTCGGCATGAATCTTGGACCATGCTTCATTCTTCGCAATCGCTTTTTTCACCAGAACTTAACAGGTGGACAAGTCGTTGCTGAATGTCACCATCACCTTGTCGTTTATCTTTGTCATGGTGATGTCTTTCCATGGATCTTCATATTCATTTTCATTGCGGCCGGGGAACAAAAACCTATTGTGCAACTTCTTTAGGAGCATGTTCTCCATATGTGGTATCTGCCTCAACCTCTCATCGTCGATGTTGGTGGTTTCCCTGAGGATGCATCCAAGTTGATTGCCCAAGCACGAGCACGCTTCCTCCGGCGCCGTTGGCTCAAACTTCTTGGGGTGCATCTCCGTGACCACAATTTGTCCGATGCCAAGCTCGTTCCATCTTTGTTTCCTCTTCTTCTTTGGTGCTTTCCCGGCTATGATAGCATCGTTGCCGGTCTCGCGGGTAGTGTCGGTGCCGGTGCCAGTGTCGGTGTCGGGGTTGGTGCCACTGCCGCCACCATGCAACCCCATCTGGTGTTGGTCTAGGTAATCGAAAAAGTGATTTGCTGCCTCGATGGGGTCTTCGAGGCAAGCAGAACCACCCGCGACTTCGGCGTCGTTAGACATGTTTCCTATTCAACAATTGTAAATAAAAGATATAATGAAAAGAAAAAAGGGTCATATATTTGGTCGGAATGTTGATTCATTCCCCTTTCGGCAAATTCCGGGTACTCCATATGTCCTAGTTTCTAGCACAAGTCATGCAGAAAATCACGGAAATTTTTGGCATGACCTTTGCTAAAAAGTGGACATATGGAGCACCTGAAATTTGCCCGAACAGAAATGAATCAACATTCCGGCAAAACATAGGCCACTCAGCTATTTTTCGACAATTGGCACAAGTTCATATAACATCATATGACAAATTTCTAGGACTTAGCAAATTAACCAAGTGTTAAAAACAACAACATTGTATAGGCTATATGCTCCTAAAACATCACCTAGGGTTTTATTTGCTACTAGTTTTTATTTGCCCTATACAAATTTTCCCTAGCTAAATTTGCTCATTTGCTCGAACAATTGGCCCGAGCTATATTTGCTACTGCCCTAATTAGCTACTGCTTTTCTAAAAAAATATACTGTTTTTATAGCTAATTTATATACCTACATAAACTAATTAGCTACTATTTTTTATAAATTTTAGCTACTGTTTTTTAGACCTACAAAAACCAATTTGCTACTGTTTTAGCTACTATTTTTTATAAATATATAGGTATTTTAAATACCCTAAACTAAATTTCCCTAGACAAAATTGCCCTAAACTAAATTGCACTAAGCTAAATTGCCTAAATTTCCTAAAGTAAATTGCCCTAGACAAAATTGCACTAAACTAGGGTTCATAGGGTTCATACCTATCCTCTCTCTCTCTCTCTCTCTGCTACATCTCCTAGCAAGGGTTCGTACATCCAAATTAGAGAGAGATAGAGGAGAGAGAGACAGAGAGGAGGGCAGGGAGAGGAGAGGGGGAGGCTTACGGGGCGGTGGAGAGGGCGACGGTGTCGAGGGCGGGCGCAGGGCGAGGGCCGGCGAGGTCGGAGGCGGGCGCAGGGGCAGTGAGGTCGCCGGCGGGTGCAGGGGCAGGGAAGAGGTGGGGCGGCATTGTGGTCGACGGCGCGGGCTCGGGAGACGACCGGCGACGAGGTCGACGACGGCTAGGGGGCGACGGCCGGCGGTCGAGGGCGAGAAGGGCGACGGACGGCGCGAGTGGGATGGCGGCGGCGACGGAGTGGGGGGGAGAGGCTGTGGGGAGAGTGGTCGGGGGAAAATTGGGACTTGGCGGCTGGCCAAATTTGAGGCTAACTCAAAATAGCAGTAGCGCTGCTTTACAACCCAGCGCTATAGCTAACTTTGCTATAGCGCTGGGTTGTAAAGCAGCGCTACTGCTAATGGCACATAGTAGTAGTGCTTTTCTAGAACAAAGTGCTATAGCTATAGTAGCTATAGCGCTGGTTCTCAATCCAACACTACTGCTAATGGCACATAGTAGTAGCGCTTTTCTAGAACAAAGCGCTATAGATATAGTAGCTATGGCGTTGGTTCTCAATCCAGCGCTACTGCTAACTGTTCCAACTTCTATTATTTTCTTTTTATTATTTTCCTTTTCTAGTTTTTAATTTTCTTTTCTTTTATTATTTTCCTTTTCCTTTTTTTTACTTTCCTTTTTTCTTTTGTATTGCTTTCTCCATTTTGTTTTTGTTTTTTTGTTTTTCTCTCAACGACGGCGTCTCCCTCTCCCTCACTGCGCGCATATCACTGGAACCATGCATGTGGTGGTAACATATCATTTGACCGATAACGGTTACTTAAGTGCATACACAAAATAGATACATATATATAGATGTAGGTTTCTGATTAGCTGCGTCGACGACGTTTCACATTGAGCGTCTTCCCTTTCTTGTTCGTTCCTGAGTAATTGAGCCCCTCCTTGTGACTTTTCCGGAGCCATTGGTTACGATCTTTCTTAGGTAATGTAGTTTTGATTCCTCTTTTCACGTATGCTTCATCGTCATCGTCATCTTCCCTCATCAGGTTGTCGTATTGGTCGTAGTCTTCCTCGTTGGCTACTCCATCCATTCCGATGATGCTCCTTTTGGATCTCCTAACGACAACACGGCTGGGATTGGCTGGGTCGGCTATGAAGAAGCATTGTGTCACGTGCTTAGCGTGTACCCATGGCTCCGTTTTGGCGATGACGTTAAAGTTTATGGGAGTGCTCTTCGCGTTGGGTATAGACATGGTGGTGAAATACTTGTTTTCTCTTATGACGTCCTTGGCCCATCGGACACGGAACATCGTCGCATCGTGCATTCCAGCATAGTCAAGCTTCCAGATCTCTTCGACCCTTCCATAGAATCTCTCTGTTGTGCCGTTGGCGTCAGTCACGCATTGAATTGTCACCCCAGATTTCTGGTAATCACTGTCCATGTCTTTGGCCTCCGACTAGAACGTGTACCCATTGATATCGTAGGACTGATAGGTCGCGAGCTTGGGTGCAGGGCCAGGTGCTAAGGCGTGTACGAGCAATCCGTCCGAACTGTCCTCTTCTGGCGGATTTTCAAGAACTTGCTATTTAAACCAGCGTAAGAAAGTGGCATTGTACTCTACAGTAACTTCGTCGTCCATCTTGAGCATCCCCTTATCATGGTACTTCTTTGCAATGGTTTCTTTGTGCTGTGCCACATAATCATCTACCACATCTAGGTGTTGTAGCACCACTAAGTTAGCCCTGTCAAAGTCGTTCCATCTATCCGAGTAGTCCATGTGCAATTCCCTCCGACCGTTGTTGTGACCATCTCCTTCAATCTTCCCATCGTGCTTCTTAACGGGCAAACCAACAACAGGGTCTCTGACGCTTATATAATTCTCGCAAAAGGAGACGACCTCATGCGTCAGATACCCTTGGACGATGCTCCCTTTCGGACGGGACATGTTACGAACGAATCCTTTGATGACCCCATTCATCCTCTCAAACGGCATCATGCTGTGAAGGAATGTCGGGCCGAGGTCGATGATGTCATCCATGATGTGGACACACAGATGCACCATGACATCAAAGAACGCGGGCGGAAAGTACATCTCAAGCTCACATAGTTTGACAACGATCTCTTCCTGTAGCCTTCGGAGCTGCTTCACACTTATGGACTTTCGAGATATAATGTCGAAGAAGTTGCAGAGACCAGTAAGCGTGTCACGGAGGTGCTTCTCCATTATCCCTCTAATTGTAACCGGGAGTATCTGCGTCATCATCACGTGACAGTCATGAGACCTCATCCCGCTGAACCTTTTCTTCTTGGGGTCTAGAAATTTTCTTATCTTCCCACAGTAAACGGAACTAACTTTGATTCCCATAAGGCACTTGATGAATTGATCGATCTCCTTCGCACTTGAGGCAAAGCAAGAAGGGGGGCAATAATTCTCCTCCTTCTTGTTGACTTTTTTGCCCCTTTCCCCCTCCTCCGTCTCTGTCTCCGTCTCCTCCATCAACTTTTTACGGTGGAGATCTTTCCTGATCTTCAAAATTTCCAAGTCTTTACTTGCCTTCGGCCCATCCTTGGTCTTCTCCGGCATGTTCATCGGTGTGCCAAGCAAGCTCTCAAGGACATTCTTCGTGATCTGCATTGGATCAAGGCAATGAGGTGTGTCATGATTGGGCCAGTACTCCAAGTCCGAGAAAACAGACCTCATTTTCCGTACCTTCAGCAGTGGCTCCGACGCCTTTTTGATCTTTCCCGGTGTGGGGCATTGTTCCCAGTTTCTCAACAGCTCCTCGATTTCGGCACCGCTCCTCTTATGTGGAGGTCCTCGAAGCTCAGCCAACCTATTGAATAGATCTCCACGCTTTCTCCACGGGTCATCCTTCTCGAGCCATCTACGATGCCCCATGTACACGATTTTCCTGGACCCACCATCTTTCGATGACGTAAGCTGCTGAGACGTTGTATCATCCATGCACCTCGCGCATCCGCAGTATCCGTGGCACACCTGGCCTGAGGTGTACCCGTAATCGAGATAGTCATGCACCATCGTCATCAGCGCGACTCTCATATGGAAATACTCTCATTTGCTGGCATCCCATGTCCATGCTGCTGTTTTCCATAACGTGTCTAGCTCCTCTTGCAGAAGCCCCATATACAGGTTAATACTATTTCCTGGTAGTTTCGGCCCTTGAATCAGCATGCTCATGTGTATGTACTTTGTCTTCATGCACTTCCATGGGGAGAGGTTGCACATCCATACAAGCACGAGCCATGTGTTGTGGTTGGTGTTCTGGTTTCCAAACGGATTCATGCCATCGGTACTCGTACCAAGCACGATGTTCCTTGGATCTTCTGCATCAAATCCACATACGGCATTGAATGCTCTCCACTGGCTACCATCTACAATGTGTCTCAGCCTTGTATCATCTCCATCGTCGGGCTTATTCCTCTCCGCGTGCCAGCGCATGAGCTTTGCTTCCTTAGGATCTACGAAATACTGCTGCAGACGGGGAGTGATCGGAAAGTACCATACAACTTTCTAAGGAGCTTTCTTTCCTGCCTTCTTGTATCGAGAAGCATTGCACACTAGACAACTGGTTTTTCCCGCGTGCTCCCCTGATAAGTGATGCAATCGTTGATGCATGCGTGGTACCTAATGTGCGGAAAATCAAAAGGGCAAACGATTTTCTTGGCCTCCTCGACACTAGTAGGACACAGGTTCACCGCAGGAAGAACTTTATTATGTAGAAACTTCAAATTCTCATCGAGGCTTTTGTCTATCTATTTGTTTTAGGCCTTCGTCTTTAGAAGTTCGAGTGTGAAACTCAAGCGGGTCACCTTGGGATCGCAACCATCATACAATGGAGTCCTCGAGTCTACTTCAAGTTGCGCCAGCTTGGCCTCCTCTCTAGAAGCAGCTCCCTCACTAGTCGTACTCTTGTGAAGGAGGTCCCGAACATGAGGGTCCTGCACGATTGCACTTAGTAGCGTCGAAGACTGTAGCGTGACCGCTGCCTCATCTCCGCCATGTCCGGAATCTTCTTCATTGTGTACGAAATCTTCTCCGCCGCCGTCATCATTTTCGGACTCTTCCCCGCCGACATGTCCAGAGCCATCGTCTTCTTGTCGATCGGTCATCTCTTCGTCTAGCCCCATGTCGTTATTCCCTGCCATGTGGGCGTCCTCCTCCTCATCATCTTCTTTACTTATCCACTGAGTATAGCCATCTATGAAACCATTCATCAGCAGGTGCACCTTCAAAGTGCCATGATCAAAAGGGTCCAAAAGGACTACTTCCTTGCATCGTGCACATGGACATCTAATCCTAGTCTGATTATTTGCATACATGTCCATCACCGCGGATTGCATGTACCACTCCACCTTCCATCCACTCACCTTCATGACCCACTGCACGGTATAACAAGAAAAAGGGTTATGAAATAAATAATGCATGCTTCAAAGTCATATATATAAAATTTTGGCATGACCTTGCCTAAAAATAGGACATATGAGTTTGCTCGAAATTCACCAAAACGGAAATAAATCGACATTTCGGCAAAACATAAGCAACTCGAGGGCATGTCACTAGCACAAATCTCTCCATATATATAACACATATTCTCATTCACACACATATTCTTCTTGAAATGAACAACTTTTTACTCACCTATATATATATATATATATATATATATATATATATATATATATATATATATCTCCCGAGATAGACCAAGAGCACGCGGTTAATTAGATGATGTGGAGGAGGGTGGTTGGCCAAATAGCTAGCTAGATCTAGTTGTTGGGGAGGAGAGGTGAATCTAGCTAGCTAACTAATGGAGAGGGGTTATGGTGGATGGGTCATTAATGGGGGAGAGAAGAGAGGTGTAGGAGAAAGAGAGAGGCCATTTATGGAGGAGGGTGCCATTAACGAGGAGAGAAGAGAGGTAGAAGGAAGAGAGAAGAATAGAAACAATGGTGGAGCTAGAGTGGAGAGGGGAGAGGGGAAAGGAGGGAGAGAGAGGGCAAAGTGGGGGAGGGGGAGGGGGAAGGGGTGGAAAAGGTGGCACCAGCCGCAACTAGCAGTAGCGTTGCTTTGCAAAAAGCGTTGCTGCTATTGGACTTAGTAGTAGCGCTTTCCAAGAAAAGCACTACTAGTAAGGAGGGCCCACTAGCAGTAGCGGCGCATAAAAACAGAGCGCTGCTACTAAACTGTTAGTAGTAGCGCTATTTTCTATACACCGCTACAACTACGAAAACAGTCGGTGGCCTCGTCTGGTCCCACATAGTAGTAGCGCTTTTCTGCTTCACAGCGCTTCTACTATGGGCTTACTAGTAGCACTTTCCTGGAAAAGTGCTACTGCTAAATAGCAGCAGCGTTTTCTTCTTTCTCGCGCTACGTGTATAAGTGTTTTCCTCGTAGTGTTGGCAACACTTGTAATGTGCATCACATGAGAACATAACTATTTATACAACTGAAACTGAAATCAACATAGAGCAAGAAGTTAGAACAACAATCCAGTTAAAGAAATAGGTTTAAAACATACCTGTTGCACCATTCGAGTTTCAATTGGATCCTTCATATTCGAAAGTAGTTGGCATGAGTAAATACAGTGATGCAACATCAAAGGATTATGGACCATAGCTACGGAATCTGACCTGAGAACAGTTGCTATTCTTCTTTAAACGTGGAGTTTGGGTTCGCTGTGGTGGTCTCCATGCTTTGGGCACTGCAGTTGCTTTACAAACTGCTCATGTGGGGGTACTCTGTGGTGGACATGGTGCTTTGTCAACTAGAAGTGGGTTACTATCCGCTGGGGTTGGGGTTAGATGGGTTGTAGCTGGTTCTCTACCCAACGCTCTAAGTGTGCAATCTGGAAGAGTCTCGATTATGTGTGGTGGGGCAAGTTTGTGGGCCAGTACAACCATGGTTCTATCTGCATCGACGAGTAGCACTGTCTTTTGTGAAGAACGGGTTTTCTCCCTTAGATACTGCCATCACCCCCTCCAATTCAAATGGCTTATAAAAAAGAAAATAATTTGAACGTACAGACATTGTATGATAGAGAGATGTGGTAATTCACATATATGTTGTCTAAGCAAACAGGACAACATGACACAATTTCACATATATGATGCCTCACTAAACATGATATCATGACACCGTTTCAGATATATGATGGATAACTTAACAGGATATAATGGCATAATTCAACATATGATGAGTACCTAAATAGGATGACATGACAAAACTATATGATGTCTTTCTAAAATAGGTTGGGATGAAATAATTCACATAAATGTTGTCTAAGTATACATGATGGCATGATATAATTGACATAATTGATTCATATACTAAGCAGCTGGCACTCGCATGTATGATCTCTAAACTAAGCAGATGGAATTCAATATTGTGCATATGATGTCTAAACTAAGCAATGCAAGACACCATATGCATGATATGAGAAATATAAACATTGCAACTTAGAGCATACACCTCAGGTGTGATATAGGACCGGTCATCTGTCTCTGAATCCTCCTCTGAGGAGCTCCCTGTAACCATCGAGATATATGCTTCAATAGGTACCATTGCTTGCTCTGAAGACCTTGTTTTCACTCCTGATTTTTCCATAACCGGCTCAAATGGCTGGTACACATGAAGAGTAGTTTAATATACACAGATTGTCGACAAATGGAATACGTAATGAAAAAAAGATGGCATGAGATAATTCACATATATGATGCCTGGCTACATGGCGGTGCATAATTCACATATATGATAACTGGCTAAAAAACATGGCATTGCATAATTCCCATATACTCCCTCCGTTCCTAAATATTTGCCTTTTTAGAGATTTCAAATGGACTACTACATACGAACGTATATAGACATATTTTTAGAGTGTAGATTCACCCATTTTACTCCGTATGTAGTCACTTGTTGAAATCTCCAAAAAGACAAATATTTAGGAACGGTAGAAGTATGATATAGAAACCAAACAGGTGGCATTCACACAAAGCAAATTTAAACTAAGCTGATGACATATAAGATGAACAATGTAAGCAATGCAAGGCGCCATATGCATGATATGACCAACATCAGCATGCCAAGTTAGAGAAAACACGTCAGGTGGTAAATAGGAGTGGTCGGCACCCTCTGAATCCCCATCTGAACAGTTATCTTCTTCTGGATTACAATTTGGAATGGCGGGAGGGGGGCACTTCACCCACCATGGAGCGGCGTTTGCATGACATTATATTCCCATGCAACGGTCTTCTCTTTTTCTCTACATGTTCAATACGATTGTGTACAATAACGGACATGCATAATAAAAATTAGTTAGATTTTGTAAGGCCTAAGGGGTGCATGCAGAAATCAAGACTGATGGTAGCAAGCGAGTGGATAGATCCAAAACTAATGATAGCAGGTAGATTATAGCTTTAGTTTAAAAAGATAGACAATAGATCATCTATTGTTTGTTGCCCACCCAACATGAACCACATAGAAGACCCCAGATGAACAAGATAGTAGACAAATACTATTCATTGTTGCCTCAATATGAGACCCACGGGCATTTTAAAACTCAAGTTTGAACGATAAAGTAGCAGGTAATAATAACCGATGTATAACGTAAGCAAACATGAAAGACTGCGACCTCTCTTACGGAACTGTGTAGTTCTCAGGTTCATCTGCTCAGTCGATGATGGTAATGCAGTTGGCGTGGCTGCCGGCAATGGGGAAGATGATATGAGGTGGCGAAAGAAAGTTTGTAGGCGGAATCTCTGCTACAGTGAACGCTTCTGTCGAGGGTGCACCTCAGTTGGGGTAGATGACGGCACGACAGGAGCAGGATATAACACACAGAGTTTTCTTTGATGCCTATCTGAAAATGAAGTAAATCTGTAAGGGCTCCTTAGAATTGGATGATTCTATAAATGCAGGGACAGGAAAAACATAGGAATATAATAGGAATGCACGAGCAAAACAGAGCATTTGGAAACATAGGATTTCTGTGAACCTCGGTGTTTGGTTCACATGAATTGGAAGAACACATGAATGGAGAAACATGGTCAAATTAAAGTCAAACCACGTGAAAATGAAAAAAAGTAAGAATCTTATTATGCCAGCAATGCAATTAGTCCTATTCTTCATGCATATTAATTTTAAAAGGACGTCCAACTGGATATTAAAATTCATACCATTTTTCTTTGAAAGAGACACCAAAGGAAAAAAATCCTCCAATTTTGCTTTGCTCCACTCCTAACCAAATGCATGAATAGTAGTACCATAGTAGTTCCATAGCAAAGGATCCCTGAGGGATCAACATGAATGCACAGTAACAAAGTGATGCAACGAGTGTACAACCTCTTTGACATAGCCTTGTCGACCTCAGTATCATTGGGTTGGACGTGGAGGCTGGTGATGCTGGTGTGACTGTCGGAGGCAGGGAAGAAGATATGAGGCCTCTGGAAATGGCACCGAGGGTACTGCTCCGCTGTGATGGACGGTTCCGTCGTTGGAGCAGCTCCGGTGAGGTGTACGGCGTCGAGGCTGAAGCAGGACAAGACAAACAACGTTAATCTGAAGTGGGACTCTAATATCATCTGCAGTAGATGATGTAAAACACATCACCAGAAAGTGCTAGATGTAAAACGCATTAGCCGCACCATGGCTGCTCCGACAGATGCTGTAAATACTGTTTGCTCTGAACTTAACTGAAGAAACTGAACTTTACAGTCGAAACTGAATTTTACTGTCGAAACTGATTGAACTAGTAGAAGAGCATTGCAATAGATGTTTAGGGCATTCGAGCACTAGTAGCAGAGAAGAAGTGATCTAAATCGGCAGACACTTGAGCAGGGAACGCACTAGCAGAGAGCAAGCCCTACAGTAGAACCGCGAGCGAGTGCTAAAGCAGCAACTCCGATAGCTGCCGAAGGTCGTGCAACAGCAGCAGTTGTGCGAGCGAGAGCAAGAGCAAAGCAGCAGCACGAACGAGAGCAAGAGCGGAGCAGCAGTGTGACCGATAGCAATAGCAGAGCAGAGCATCAGCACGAAGTGGCCGCCGAGGAAGCAACGACATGGGGGAGAGACGTCATGGATGAAGTGGCCGGCGACGGCGCCATCGATGGAGACCCACCATGGCTACTCAGTATCGAGCACCGGCAGCCCCGTGAGATCGAATAAAAGAAAAAATGCAGCGGTGAGTGCAGAACCTCGTTGATGGCGCCGAGTTGGCCTCGGCTTCATCGGAGGAATTGGTGAGGGTGCTGCGGTTCCGGTGGGGCAGGTCAAGAAGGTGGTGTGGGGATGGAGGTGGCGCGATAGACGAGGCGAAAGTCAGGGCAGCTCCTTGGAGGTGGAGGACAAGGTGGCTGATCCGGCGGGACGACGAGATCGACGATGGATCCTCATCCGGTGCGGTGGATGAGGGACGGCGAGCTGTTGCGGTGGACGACATTGTTAGGGAAGAGTCTCTGGCTGGGTGGTGGTCGGCAGGCCGACCAAGGAGCATGGGGTTTCGTGGGTTTTGGCGGCCTCGGTGTACGAATGGAGGGGACGAAGGGGAAGGTAGGGGGAGCCATGTCTTAGGGACGCGCTTGTCCGAAATGTACGGTAAGTTACCAGTGTACCCCCAACGGTTTTGATGCCACGACGTCGAGCCGGCATTTCCTGTTGAGGGGTAGAAGGGGGATTTCGCGTGTCTGGGCTGTGGGGCCAATTTCGGATGAGGAGGGAGTTTTCGCGTGCATCGAAATTTCGGGATAACAAGGCGCGTCGCGAGTTGAAGAGGTGGGAGTTTCAAAGCAGATGAGACAAAGGATACTCGAGCTTAAAATTTCGGGATAACAAGGCGCGGATTCCTTGTTCGGCAGAACAAACTTAACGTGTACAAAAAAACAATGCATACAAGACACAATAGAGTCATGTCCCCTTTTACTATATTGCTATAAATGTCATTGAAAAAACTACAAGAAAAATGTAAAAAATCGGGAGAACAAGATTACCCTGTATAGTACCAAATCGATTCGCACTTCCCTCAACAACAACAAAAAACAAATAAACTCCCACCAAAAGAAAGAGTCATGTCCCTTTTTATATGATTACAAATGCCAGGATCTCTAATTTCAATTTTTGAATCCACGTTACGTTGAATTCGAATATATCATTAGGTGACCTTGCGGTTTATAATGGATGTAGTCCTACATTTTGATCTTCCATCATATATGAACATTTTACTCCACCCTATGAACATATATATTGTCGTCTACCATATGGACTAAATTTGAATCAATTTTCCTTATTTGAATACGATTGTTGTCAATTTATACAATCATTTAAATATTATCTTGATAACAAAAAACATGCATATAGCAGTAATCATATTTCACTATAAACTACATGTAACATACGATCTCCAATTCAAATATTTGTATCCGTTTTATGTTGAATTCAAATCGGAGTACATTGGTCTATGTGGCGAGATGTTCGGGATAATCTAAACCATGTTTTCATATGTATATAATTCTTGGCTGAATTGGGACAAGTTTTGGTATAAGCTTCTTGCAAAACCAGAGATTCTCTCAACAAGCCTCATGGTTCCGAGAGGAACGTGTCACCTTTGTGTGCAAAACAATATACGTTGCATCCCCCAGATTTTTTTACAGAGTCAACATAGAACTATATGAGTGCCCTGTTAAATTTTGGAATTATTCTGGGTTCGTTTGGCCTTTCTTATACATTAATTGAGTTTCTGGACATTTAATGTGCATAATCCAAATTTGAACTGCAAGCACATGTTCCGGTGCACCAAAGTTCGTAGAAAAATCACATGTGTGTCCTTGGGTGAATTTCTATGTCCCATGCAAGAAATGGGAATGAAATTCAAACATCTGGGTGTCGTGACTCGGCTGAGAACATCGAGAAACTTGGTTTTTAAATTCATGTAAATCCAAAACTCGCCTGGAAATCATGAAAATGGGCATGGTGTCATGTAACGCCCTCGATGCGGCTATATCTCCTACGTGTCTAAGCATGACTTAGAGGCATAACCGCATTGAAAGCAATGTCGCAAGTAAGGTAATCTTCACAACAACCCATGTAAATAGATAATAAGGGGAAAAATACATAGTTGGCTTACACTCGCCACGTCACACAAAGTACATAAATAGCATTACATCAATCAATACAATCATGGTCCGACTACGGTACCAAAATAAAAGATCAACCCAACATGCGACATGGTCCCGATCGCCCCAACTGGGCACCACTACTGATCATCAGGGAAAGACACATAGTAACGATGGGAGTCTTCGTCGAACTCCCACTTGAGCTCAACCGCATCATCTGGAACAGAGTCATCTGGCCCAGCATCTGCTTTGGAAGTAATCTATGAGCCATGGGGACTCAGCAATCTCGCACCCTCGCGATCAAGACTATTTAAGCTTATAGGTAAGACAAGGTAAATATGTGGAGCTGCAGCAAGCGACTAGCATATATGGTGGCTAACCTGTTCGCAAAAGAGAGCGAATAGAGAAGGCAAAGCACGAACGAAGAACTAGAGAACAACCTACAGCAAGCATTACTCCAACACCGTGTTCACTTCTCGGACTCCGCCGATAAGAGACCATCACGGTAACACACAGTTGATTCATTTTAATTAAGTTAAGGGTCAAGTTATCTACAACCGGACGTTAGAAAATTCCCATCTGCCCATAACCACGGGCACAACTTTCGAAAGTTCAAATCCCTGCAGGGGAGTCCCAACTTAGCCCATGACAAGCTCTCACGGTCAACGAAGGATATACCTTCTCCCGAGACATTCCGATCAGACTCGGTATCCCGGTTCTACAAGACAACTTCGACAAGTTAAAACAAATCCAGCAACACCGCCCGAATGTGCTGACAAATCCCGATAGGAGCTGCACATATCTCGTTCTCAGGGCACACTCAGATTGTCTAAACTTCCGGTAGGCCAGCCCAGAGTTGCCCCTGGTGGCCACCGGCGGCTGATGAGGTGGACCAACACACAGAGGAGCACTGGCCCAGGGGGGTTTAAAATAAGATGACCCTCGGGCTCCGGAAACCCAAGGGAAAAAGAGGCTAGGTGGAAAATGGTAAAACCAAGGTTGGGCATTGCTGGAGGAGTTTTAATCAAGGCGAACTGTCAAGGGGTTCCCATTATCACCCAACCGTGTAAGGAACGCAAAATCCGGGAACATAACACCGATATGACGGAAACTAGGGCGGCAAGAGTGGAACAAAGCACTAGGCAAAAGGCCGAGCCTTCCACCCTTTACCAAGTATATAGATGCATTAAGATAACAAGATAATATAGTGATATCCCAACAAGAAAATAATGTTCCAACAAGGAACGATCTCCAATCTTCACCTGCAACTAGCAACGCTATAAGAGGGGCTGAGCAAAGCGGTAACATAGCCAATCAACGGTTTGCTAGGACATGGTGGGTTAGAGGTTTGACATGGCAATTTGGGAGGCATGATAAGCAAGTGGTAGGCATCGTAGCATAGGCATAGCAAAAGAGCGAGCATCTAGCAAAGCAAAGATAGAAGTGATTTCGAGGGTATGATCATCTTGCCTGCAAAGTTGTCAGAGTTGACTGGATCCTTGAAATCAAACTCAACGGGCTCCTCGTTAGCGAACTCGTCTCCTGGCTCTACCCAAACAAGACAAACAAGCAAAAGGAACACAATCAACCATGTGCAAAGCTCAAACAACATGATGCAAACATGGTATGCTATGCGGGATGCGATATGTGATGCATATGCAAGATTTGACATGGAAAGATTGAACCTGGCCTCAACATGGAAATCCAAGTGTGCCACTGGAAAGTTGAGATGATTTCGCTTGAAATCGATATAAAGATCACTAGAATCGGATGCACGGTTTGGAAATGGCAAGCAAAACAAATATGGCACCGGTCTGCGATAAACAGCAAGTAGCCATCTAAATGCATCAAGATAATTATGCTACATCACTCAAAAATGGAAAAATTATACATGGCAGGGATCCATTCATAATTCTTAACAAAAGATGAACACTGAGCTACGGCCAATTCATCCATTAACAGGTTCAAACAAGCATGGCAAAAGTGCAATTGATAAACAGGTTTCAGACTTAATGAAAACTAGAAGCTACAGGAACTTAACATGGCAAAGTAAAGCATGGAATGGAGCTACTCAAAGAGCTTAACAAAAGTCCCTTAGTGACTTTGAGCCAAAAGAGATCAGAAAATACAATTGCAAGCATGTGAAGATGGCAAAAACATAATCAAGTTACAGACTTAGAGAAAAACTGGAACATGCAAATCTGTTAACGAGTAGGCATGTTCACGAGTTCGATGCACTCACTACAGAGCAAGGCATGACAATCTAAGCATACACCCATCAAGAATACACATTATATAAGCTAGACATGGCAAGAACAACAACATAGCATGCACGGATCAAGTAGACAATCTGCCCAGATTCACGAAATAGCAAAAGTAGAGCTCGATTGACTCAAGCTAGGGTGCCCCATAAATGCAAATAGAGACATGGATGGCTAGAGCACCACAAGATTAACAAATCATCCTTACTGATAATCCTCAAAAGAGGCACGGATCACTAGGAAACAACATGAACATATGGCATATTGATAAAAACAGATCAAGGACTTAGTGAAATTTCTAAGTCCTTGAAATCAGCATTAACGAATGCACTACTTTGCAAGCTTGTGCTAGTCACCACACATATCACAAAAATACATGGATAGCGCCGTTGTAAAGATGGAAAAGCATATAACAAAACACATGTAGAGCTCAGGAGCATATCATGCACACATTAAACATGGCAAAAATGACAAATAGCTATTTGGTGCAGCAGATCTGACAAATAACTCAAATAGCTCTCTTCCAACAGCATTTAGGGCATCAATATGAGCTCAAATGAAAATGATGCAATGAGATGAAATGATGTACTCTCTGAGACGAACATTTTGATATGCTACATGCCCAAAACGGAGCTACGGATGCAGAGATATAGCATGATGAAAAATGCAATTTATCTAGGGTTTCAGGAGAAAGTCAACCGAATCAGATCTGGATCTGGGATCACTGTAGCAGCACGGACTTCGAGGTTGAACGTCGCCGGAGTCAACGTCGCCGGAGGGAGGAGGGGAAGGAGCTTCCCAGACTTGGGCCGGCCGGAGCTTCGCCGGACGACGAGGAGGACGAAGGCGGCGGTGGTGGCGTCCGCGGCTCCGGCGAGAAGCAGTGGCGGCGCCCGAAGCGGCGAAGTGCGGTGGGACCGGCGCCTGCTGGCGACGAGGCGCTCCGCGGTGGACGGCACGGTTGCGGCGCGGCGGCTGGCCACCAGATGTCGGGGAGGCGAAGGCGCGGGGCGGCGTGCGGTTCTGGGCCGCGGGGGCCTCGCCTGGGCCCAGGCGGGCCGGCGCGGCGGTGGGCAGCGACGATGTGGGGCTGAGGCGCGGGCCAATGGGGGCGCGCCACGTGGCAGCGGGGTGGAAGTCGGACACGTCCCGCCTGGTTCGGACGCGTCCGCCTGCGCGGGGAAGATGGATCTAGGGTTTAGGGGGAGGAGAGACCCATGAATTTCGGAGGGGGTGATATTTATAGGCATAGAGGGAGCTAGGAGAGTCCAACTGAGGTTCGGTTTTCGGCCACGCGATCGTGATTGAACGCTCTAGATGATGGAGAGGGTTTTGGTGGGTTTTGGGCCAAATTGGAGGGGTGTAGGGCTGCAACACACACGAGGCCTTCTCGGTCCCTCGGTTAACCGTTGGAGCATCAAACGAAGTCCAAATGCTACGAAACTTGACAGGCGGTCTACCGGTAGTAAACCAAGGCCGCTTGGCAAGTCTGGTCCAATCCGGAAATGTTTAACCCCCACACATGAAAAGAAGGTAGAAAGGACCACCGGAGGAGATAGAAGCGTCGAAATGCAAAACGGACAACGGGGAAAATGCTCGGATGCATGAGACGAACATGTATGCAAATGCAATGCACATGATGACATGATAAGAGATGCATGACAACGACAACAACACACTGAGACAAAAACCCGAACCCGAGGAAATAAAATAACTTAGCGCCGGAAACGACAAGAGTTGGAGTACATATAAGGTAAATTACATCCGGGGTGTTACATGTCATGTCATGGCACTAACATGTTGTGGTAAAAAATGGGGCCGATTTGGAACAAGATTTGGTATAAGCTTCTTGCAAACCGGAGCTTCTCTCAAGAAGGCTCGTGGTTCTGAGAGGGAACATGTGACCTTTAAGTGTGAAACGATATACGCTGCCCCCCTTGAGTTTCTTTGCAAAGGAAACATAGAACTACATGAGTGCCCTGTTAAATTTTGGGATTATTCCGGGTTCGTTTGGCCTTTTTTATACATTAATTGAGTTTCTGGTCATTTAATGTGCATAATTAAAATTTGAACTACAAACACAGGCTCCCGTGCACCAAAGTTGGTTGAAAAATCACATGTGTGTCCTCGGGTGAATTTCTAGGTCCCATACAAGAAATGGGAATGAAATTCAAATATCTGGGTATCGTGGCTCGGCCAGAACATTGAGAAACTTGGTTTTAAAATTCTTGTAAATCTAAAACACGCCTGAAAATCATGAAACTTAGCATGGTGTCATGTCATGGTACTACCATGCCCTGGTAAAAAAATGGGCGAATAGGAACAAATTTTGTTATAAGCTTCTTGCAACCCGGAGCTTCTCTCAAGAAGGCTCGTGGTTCTGAGAGGGAACATGTCACCTTTGAGTGCGAAAAATATACGTTGCCCCCTTGATTTTCTTTAAAGAGGCAACATAGAACTACATGAGTGCCCTATTAAATTTTGGAATTATTTCGGGTTCGTTTGGCCTTTTTTATACATTAGATGAGTTTCTAGTCATTTAATGTGCATAATTCGAATTTGAACTAGAAGCACATACTCCCGTGCACCAAAGTTGGTTGAAAAATCACATGTGTGTCATCAGGTGAATTTCTAGGTCCCATGCAAGAGATGGGAATGAAATTCAAACATGTGGGCATCGTGCTCGGCCGAGAACATTGGGAAGCTTGATTTTAAAATTCTTGTAAATCCAAAACACGCCTGAAAATCATGAAACTCGGCATGATGTCATGTCATGGTACTACCATGATGTGGTAAAAAATTGGCAGAATAGGAACAAGTTTTGGTATAAGTTTCTTGCAAACCGGAGCTTCTCTCAAGAAGGCTCGTGGTTCTGAGAGGGAACGTGTCACCTTTGTGTGCATAATGCAAATTTGAAATACATGCACATGCTCCAGTGCACCAAAGCTTGTTGAAAAATCACATGTGTGTCCTCGGGTAAATTTCTAGGTCCCATGCAAGAAATGGGAATGAAATTCAAACATCTGGGCATCATGGCTCGGCTGGAAACATTGAGAAACTTGGTATTTTAATTCCTGTAAATCCGAAACATGCATGAAAATTATGAAACTTGGCTTGGTGTCATGACATGGCACCAACATGCTGTGGTAATTTTGCTGTCCGATTTGCGAAGGCACACACATTAACAATCAACAAAGTCATTTTGGAACAAGTGTTGTCACGTTACCATCGGAAACACAAGTATTATTGAAATCATGGGTGTTCTATTTACCATTTACGTGCTGCCATGCGTCACCTTTTTTTATTAGCTAGGAGGCGCCATGCAGGGTAGCTATTTGAGTACGGGAGGCATGCGATCAGACCCATGCGCGTACTTATCAGGAGGAGAGCCATTTGACCTCCATCTGTCGTCCACCTCTCTCCCAAGGTCTCCATTAATGCCGCCCGAGCCTCTGTTTAATGGCGTGGCAATGTCTCACTCGACTGAGATTTAAGAGAGAAAAAAGAAAATCTGAAAAGAAATTTTGCATGGATCTTGATGTAATTTCCGACGGGCCTATATAGCATCTCCTGCGACTTATAGCAAGACCGATGAATATATATATAAGGACGACGAGAGTGGATAATAATTGTCTTACATAATCAGGAAGATAATTAAAAAAGCCACATGCGGCTACGCCCGAAATACACAAGGGCAAAATAAGAAGGAAGACGCATACAACGATCTGGCTCGCTGGTCTCTACTTTCTTTATGCGCTACAGGTCGCGGAGACTAGTTCTCGCGGCGGGTGATGATCTCTTTCATCAGTTTCATGTCCTTAATATGCTACTTGGAAGCATCAATGGATTCCTCCACTAGCCTATTGTGCTCGATGCGGAGGATGGCATTCTCGTCCATAAGTTTCTTGATGATGACGTCCGTCCTTTGCAACAAGGTAGCGGTCTCCTCCTCCTGCTTCGCCCTTTCGGCGATCTTCGCCCTCAGCAGGTCGCGCTCGCCCCGGAGCTTCGCATTGCCCTCCCCTAGTTGTCGGATGATGCCGGTAGCCTCGTCCTACAACCTCGCCCAGTCGGAGATCTGAACCATCTGGCTATGGACCATTGCATGCACGCGCCTGTAAGAGTCCTCGCCTGCCCGCAAGAAATTTTCCCTGGCTGCTACGGTGCGGCGGGACCTCCGTGCTGCTTCGGCGGCGTGGCGGGACGTCTCTGTTGCTTCCGTGGCGTGGCCGGACCAGTCTGCTACATCGATGGCACGGCGGGACCTTCGTGCTGCTTCGGCGGCACGGAGGGACCTCTGTGCTGCTACTGCGGCGCGGCTGGACATGTCGGCTGCTTTCATGGCGAGGCGGGACATCTCTCGTGCTTCCTCTTCCATGCTCGCCTCTCCTTGGTGGAAATCTCTCGACCCAGAATTCATGCTGGCAATGGCTTGATTGACTTCATGAGGAGTTGAGGCAGAATGTGCAGTCATCTTGGCATAGTAGTATTTATAACCGAGTACTACTAATACGCTCCTAAGTGGGAAACCGTTTAGATTGTGATCGGTGTGAACAGGTTTGCAATTAAATATAGCGTGGTAGTAGTAGTAATTTGGAATGTGACGAGACGCGCTCAAAATTTATTGGCGGTTCTAGTTTCGAAGTGCGGCACTATTCCCGGATGGCGTAACGTGGGCACATGTTCTCAGCCGTGGTGTAGCATATGCCATGGTACTAGTTCTTTTTCTTCTGCTGTGTACGTGCAAAAACTGGCATTGTCGGATACATATCTTACGCTTGGCGTTTGACAGGAATAGCCTCGTGGCGAGCTATAGAGTATTCTTTTTTTCAGATGCATTAAACTTATCTCTCGGGACTTCTCGCACGCACCATCACTTCTCCCTTTGTCGATGCCACCCACATACACTTGTACTCTGAGTTTAGTACGTTATACAGGAAGATAAGAGGTGCACGCACGCACTCGTCCTCTCTCACACACACATCTGTAGATACAAATTGTATTGTTCTCAACCATCCAATTGGCTCTATCATAGGTATCACGTTGCTACTTGGCCTTGAGATTGAGAAGTTTAAAACGCGGAGGCTAAGATGGAGGCGTGAGGTTTTGGTTAATGTGTGAGCCGCACACGGCACCAACACGACACAAGCTTCGTCTGCCTAGTGCGCATGCAGTCGGATGAGTTGTCCAAGTATAAGACACAACCAGGCCCTCATTGGTATCCGCGCCTAGACTAGTACCTTCATAGTGGGTAGTGTCATATACTCTCCACTATGACCAGCCTTAGACTACCCATAGTTGGAGTAACATACTCCCTCCTTTCCGGTTTATAGGGCTTATCTGAACTTTTTTGTTTTTTCAATTTATAGGGCTCATCTCCATCTCATTTTTATTTTCCGAGACGTATTAAATCTTTGCATGTAAGAATTAAAAAGGAACACACCAATGCATGCAACATTTCTACTTATCTATATCTAGGCAAAATAGATGATGTGGCATGTAATTAATGAAGAAAGAGAGGCATGTGGTAACATAGCTAGTTACTGTAACATCACGCATATCAAGAAAGAGAGGCATGTGGTAACATAGCTAGTTACTGTAACATCTTCATATCCAACAGACACAAAATATCCGTTCGACTGTTGGAAATTACTTTAACTGCTGATTTGATGTCAAAGTAATTGCTGCATCGCCACCAAAGCCCACCATCTCTTAAGCTAAAGTAGAGCGAGCTAACCCCTATCTTAGCATATTACTAAGATAAACAGAAGGCACTGTAGAATCATATAGGACGTCAGCTTGTCAATCTGAATGTGGAGGGACACCAGCTTAGCCCCGGCCAGCAGCTTGGGCGGAACTGTGAAGAAGGTCAGCTCATGCACGGCGACGTCGCCGGGATCCTTGCTGCTTGTCACCTCCATTTCCAGCTTGACGGCGGCGGTCCTGCCTTTGAGCTCCCCCGGTGGGCCGTTCGCCCACAGCTTGGCTATGTAGTGCAGAAGTGGGGACGACCCCGCTCTAACACAGACGACTGACAAGGTGATAGGCGCGCCGATGTCGAGCACGCCGCCGACCAAGAAAAGCGTGCAGCCGTCCTCCTCTGCGAACATCAAGAGTTGTGGCTCCGACAGTGGCACTTGCAGTGGAGCACCTTGCTGTACTAGATCCTGTGCATGGGCATGGGATGCACGGTGCTGATGTGGTGGGTGAGCACCGGTGGCGGGCCTTCGTAGCCGCAGATGGGCACGGGGCATTTGCAGGGCACGAGCGGACACACGCTCTGGTGATCGGCGAGCTTGTGGTCAGTGACGTAGAGCCCATAGCCTTCGTGCGGGCACTCCACCCTCACCGAGGAGAGGACGGAGTCCACCGCCGTGTTCCGCATGTCGAAGCCACCGCCACGCTCACACTTCTGGCACTGCCGCTGGTTCTCGGGGTGCTCCACATGGCAGTCCGCGCAGTCCGAATGGAGGAGGTGTATTCGAACCTCATACACTGGAGGCTTCAAGGGGCGGAGGCACAAGGGGCAGTGGAGCAAGGTGAGGTCCATCGAGATCATAGAGAGCTCCATCGTCGGGTCCTGTTCTGTCCGCATGATCTCGCCCTCCACGGAATTCTGCCCTCCTTGTGCACAACCATCTCTTGCTCTATTACAAAGCTTTACTGTCACATATTCATACTACTTCAAGGTGCATTAAATAAACACATGCAAGTATCAAAAGGAGAGTCATGGCATGCATGCATGCGTTGTAATTAATGCATCAGTAAACGCAAATTATTGAAATATATCGAGTGTAGTGCTTTCATGTGTCGCGTCAACTCGTACAAGACTGAGAAGTTTGATTAGTACAACGCCCTCTCGCCTTAATCGCACCTACCTTTGGTTGCATGACAGGTGGGCCACCCTCTTGTTAGGCCCACCTGTCATACACACAAAGGCAGGAGTAGTAAGTCAATGAAGCTGCATCCCTCCCTCGCCCATGAGCGTGGTGGCTAGAAGGACTAGGAGAAGCTTTCGTTCGCTACACGCTCTCCCTCCTGCACGCGGTGGACATGCAGTAGTTCAATCGGTGTCAGATGGCCAGAAGCATACTGTAGTACTCCTCCACTGTAGTAGTATTCCATCATTGTTCGACCTCCCGAAGAGGCGAAGAGCCAAGCGAAACCCGGACGCTCGTGTGGCAGTTTCATGTGTAGAGTAGTCTAGGATAGTGTGTACCATGCCTGTAAGCTTAAAATCATTGGGGTCGGCTCCATGTTTTTTATTATGTTACCACTTCTCATTAACTACTTGCCACATAAGCAAAAATATGCCGAAGTGTGTTATGTTACTATCTAAGTTACTCCCACTATGACTAGCCTGAGAGATGATTGTTTTCGGTTACCGCGCCTCATCCAAGTACATGCAACATTTTTTGGCGACCACCCGCGCTTGATGTGCGTGCCTCATGCATACAGGCTTTGCCTCGCTAGTAGAATGGTGGTGCATGTGCGCGTACTTGCCATGCATGCACAGAACAAATATAAAACCCTACAGTCAAGGTACCTGCCGCCACAGGAGGTGGTGGCGTCACTGCTTTAGCCCACTAGCGTGTCTCCATTCTGTTTGCACGGCCAATTCCCTATGATGCATAGGCTACCGCCGTGCACTGTGGCGGCAGGCCCTACCGGTGCGCACTGTGGGTACAGGTGCCACATGTCACCCGTCGAGCCTGCCGCCATGGCGTAGCTAGTCTTTTAGGTCAATAAAATGAGCAGATGGTCTTTTTTGTCAATCCGAAAACGTATGTGGTTTTTTCTAACAAAAATTCTGGGTCTTTCAGCCAAGTTTAGAGGCAACCATGTGGGGCCAGTGCTATGATGTGTCGCGTCAACTCGTACAACGAGGGGAAGCTTGATTTTACTACTACACGCCTTCTCCCTCGCCTGTGGGCGCAGTGGCTATCCCTCCCGCATGCAGTGGACGAACATGCAGCAGTGGATTCGATACTGTAGAAGCAGTAGTAGTAACATCATTGTTCGTCTTCACGAAGAGGCGGAGAGCCAAGCGGAACCCGAACATGGAAGTTTCGAACCTTGGAGCACGCATATAGCCAGGCTCTTGCATGAGACAAAATTGCTATGTGAGCCTACTATTACTTGCTAGTATAGCCCTGTAAACCGGAAAGGAGTATTTTCCTTTCTAGAGATTTCAACAAGTGACTTAGACTACACTGAGACGGAGTACATATGGAGCAAAATGAGCGAATCTACACATAAATAAATACGTAGTTCTCTCGTTTTCCTCTTCGCCTTGGTCGTGATGCACAATAGGCACCATAGGCACCTCGTCGTCGACGGGAACGTCTCCTGACATGTGATAGACGCGAGCGGCAGTCGCCTCCATAGGTGCTTGAGGCCCTGTTTGGTTCATAAGTCCTAGGACTTTTTCTAGTCCCAACTAAAAAGTCCCTAGTCCCTAGTTTTTTTAGTTGGGTTAGAGCAAACTAGCTCAAACTAACCCATCTTGTTTGGATAATTTGAGGCTATTTCAACCCAAACAAGCTCTAACTCAGGGATCCAAACAGAGAGGAGTAGTATTGTACATGCTACAGTCTGGACCGTAGCACATTGTTTTTTATGGCCATATCGGCACATTGTTTTCTACCGCTGATTCACTGGGCTACCGTGGTTCGCACTCCTCTGCCATGGTTCGCACTCCTCCTACATACTTCGCCGACATGTGGGAGAGCCATCATACAGGTCAATGTGTCATGCACCAAATTGGAGTGCGGAACGGAAGGGGGCGTCACCCTGGTCATAGCACCAGTAATTCATGACTATAGTGAGTAGTCATATCACAAGTCTTTTTAGAAGTAACGTGCCGTCAAATCGGACAGCCCGACCTATCCAGTAGTAAGTAAGTTGAATCCACTACTCCTCACCCTCCTCGCCACTCTGTCAAACCACCTACGCGAAAACTGTCGCGTGTACTGCCCGGGAAAAGCCCCGCCCTCAACTTTTAACTACGCAAAAATAGTTCGAGCTTGTTCGTTCTATATAAATACTAGTACTGTATGTTTATTCACCCGTGGGGTTGGCCAATGAATGGAGGGCCGGGAAGCACAAGTAAACCATACTACTACTACTACCTCCGTCCTAGTTTATTGGTCCCCATTGTATATTGTGTCAAATTTTGACTATAGATTGAACTAACAAAACGTTCATGCATGTTACCAAAAATTATATCATTGATAACTATGTTGAAATACGAATCCAACGATATAATTTTTGTTGACATGCATTAACATTTTGTTAGCTAAATATTTGGTCAAAATTTGGCACGAACTACAAAGGTGACCTATAAACCAGGACGGAGGTAGTAGTAGTAAGTAGGAGTCATACAGTTACTCACCTTAAATAGAGAGTTTATTTTCTTTAATGCCACGCACACAAATTGAAACGCTTGTTGTGGAGAGAAAAACATAATCACTCCACTATATATGTACGCCGGGGCCTAAGCTCTTGCTTTTACTAGGGTTGCTCTCTTTATTCTCTCATCCTCTCAAGATCTAAACAAGACAGCGGTAGCGACATTTTCTCTCTGCTCACCGCTGGTCACAGATCCGGCCGGATCCTTTCGGCTGGTGTGTGTAGAGGACTAGGTGCATCGTTCAAGCAGTCATCGCCAGCGAGGGAGGAAACCCACAACTGCCGGAGGGGCCCGATCCTCTGCCCCTGCCGTTCTCTCCAACACAGCGCCGGATCGGGAGGTCCTCTGACCCTTCTTCCTCCCTGCTGTATTGTGCGCAGATCTGACCTGCCGCCACCGACATCTCGACGACCCTCAGGTATAAGTTCTTCGAAAGCGGCCTTGCTCTACTGCCCTAGCTCCCCACGTGTCTGCATGTGCATGTTTTTCTACTCCCATCAGCTCTTCCAAAGCCACCTAAATTTTTAGTATTATTAGAGGTAAAGCTACTTCATGCATTCGAATCTAGGACTTGGTTCAAACAACAAAGAAAGGGGGGAAAGTTGTAGCATGAATCTAGGACTTGATTCAACGAGGAAATAATATGATGAAAGTAGTAGAGACCAGATACCCAACCAGTCTCTTGGTTGAAAAGGGAAATAATGGGAAAGTGCAGTAGATAAGGAACAGATCTATTATTTGTTGAAAAAGGGATAGAAAGTCGCGCCTGGTGGACAAGTGAACAGAGTATGTCCAGGATTAGAATTGCTGCCCTCACATAGTAAAAGGTCTCTAGGATTAGATTTGCTGCCCTCACATAGTAAAAGGTCTTCGGGATTAGATTTGCTGCCCTCACATAGTAAAAGGTCTCCAGGATTAGATTTGCTGCCCTCACATAGTAAAAGGTCTCCAGGATTAGATTTGCTACCCTCACATAGTAAAAGGTCTCCAGGATTAGATTTGCTGCCCTCACATAGTAAAAGGTCTCCATGATTAGATTTGCTGCCCTCATATAGTAAAAGGCCTCCAGGATTAGATTTGCCGCCCTCACATAGTAAAAGGTCTCCAGGATTAGATTTGCTGCCCTCACAGAGCATGAACAAACTTGGCATCACCACTTTATGCCTCCTTGTAGGTACATTGTGCTGATGCGTCCACTGTCGCATGTCCTTATACCAACCTTTTGTTATTGTTAATGTAAGGGCACATGTAAAATGAAGCAATCGCACTGTTACCTTAGGGACATGTCTAACCAGTGTTATTGTTAATCTTATGCCTCCAGTGATATGATGCAATTAAACTGTGTTACAAATGGTACTCATGTTGTTTTCCCTAGTATGATAAGTAAGTTGCTACTTTACGCTGCTGAGTGTCCTAGTGTCCCCATGGTCCCATGCCCTTAAACCAACTCTTTAGCTGTTGTTGATTTACTGTATCTGGTAAACAAGCAATGCCACCATTAAAGTAATCCCATATTTGACGAATGTCATTGTTGATCGTAATGCTTCCAGTAACATGAAGCATTGCTGACGTTTTAAAATTTCTATTGTCCTGGTGTTATTGCCATGAACATAATTAAGATGCTTCTTTTCATTTCGTGTATGTTTCCTATATTCTTATTGACCAGCAACTGTTTACTTTCTATCTTTTTGTGCAGATAGGGATATCCATTTCACCTTGTTGCTATTGTGGCCTTTTCGTGAACTGTACAAAACACTCTTTTTTGGAATGAGTGTCTTGTGCAGTTCAACTAAAATGTCATGTGGGCAACATCTCTCAATTTTGGTGGAACTGCACAAAATGGTGATTGGAGTTTCTGATATCTCCGTAAAATTCTGCTCGTAATCTCGTGCAACATTTTATTAGCCTTTGCAAGATGAGCCGTCACTGTCACCACAATGTCACTTTATTTTAGTGGGACTGCACAAAAGGATTAGCAAATTATAGTTGCACCTTACATGAGCGGGACAACCAACCTTATTGTTCCTCAATTTTAGTGCCACTACTAAAGAACCTGCCAGCTCACGAGAGCAAGTACTTCTTGCTAGCTAAATGATGCAATCTTTGCTTCATTTCAGGTGAACTGCAGAAAAAGGTGCATGAATTGAATCATCGAAGTCCAGGCGGGCCTCATCTGAGTGGAGCTGTAGGTTGAGTTCAAGGAGTGCCACAATTATAGTAATCAGGCTCTTCTTATTTGTGTTGTGCAAATAGTAATACTCAACTACAGATGTTGTGACAGTCAAGAGCATTCGCCAAGTTCTTCAGTTGTATGACATGGCTAGCCAAGATGGATTTAATCCAGATATTCACTTTATCAAAAGGCTCTAATGGGTTGGTTCTGAATCTTGCAAGCTGGGAATAAATAAGATGTGTAGGCATATTTGTTGTACTTATGATTTGAATCTTATTTGTTGGTTATGAATTTTGCAAGCTAGGAATCAATGAGATGTGTAGGCATCTTTGTTTTACTTATTGTTTGGATCTTATTTGTTGGTTCTAAATCTTGCAAGCTGGGAAACACGACATGATGATGTAGAGGACAACAACCATAACAAACAGTTCAAACTTGGTAGTATTATCTATGTGAAAGTGCCAATACAGACCCGCTCATGAACCCACGTGTGGCCGGAGTAGGTTTCTTAGTGGAGGCGTTTGAATGCGCCGAGGGTGCATCTTCTGCAGGGCGTGTAGCAGGCGAGGGATGGGTAGTAACTGTTGTCGCCTGTACACACTCAGTTTACTGTTGAATCCAGTTCCCCAAGAACTGAAAAACGAACTGTTGTCGCCGCCTACCGACTCGTTCACTTGAAGAGACTCCAATGGCGATCCGAGGGGTGAGCCTGCTGGATATGGACTTTAGCAAGGAGTTCCCCTTTGAGTTCGCCGTTCAGCCCTATGGCTGCACCAAGTTGAATGTGATGTACACCAACGATCCGGACTAGGTCAAGCTCTGCCTCGCCGACTTCAAGCAGTACCTACAGGACGAGAAAGCACAAGGTCGCAGGACTTATACCTTGTGCCCATCCATTCGTCTCCTGACAGGGACCAGTGGATCACCGTCGCCCAGGTATGTGTGCGGGATGAGGTTCTCGTCTAGCACTATTGTAGGTCCATCAGAGGTTCTGGAGCATTTGCCTATTTCATCAGCAGCGCCGACTGCACCTTCGCTACAGTGGAGAGAAGGAAGAACGCGACGATTCGGCCATCTGGTGCAACAAGCTTGTCGACATCCAGAAGCAATACAAGATCATCGGCAACGGGCAGGAGAAGGACTCCATGGTTGACCTTGCCGAGACCATCATCGACCCCTGTTACGCCAACATGAAAGAACACAACGATACCAAGGACCTGAACACGTGGGAGGTACCTCTGAATCTAGCCTACATAACCTACACGGCCAAGGATGCATACGCATGCTACGACATGTACATGCACATCTTGGACATGAGTGTTGGGGAACGTAGTAATTTCAAAAAAATTCCTATGCACACAAAAGATCATGGTGATGCATAGCAACGAGAGGGGAGAGTGTGATCTACGTACCCTTGTAGACCGCAGCGGAAGCGTTAGCACAACGCCGTTGCTGTAGTCATACGTCTTCACGGCCCGACTGATCAAGCACCGAAACTACGACACCTCCGAGTTCTAGCACACGTTGAGCTCGATGAAGATCCCCGGACTCCGATCCAGCAAAGTGTCGGGAAGAGTTCCGTCAGCACGACGGCGTGGTGACGATCTTGATGTACTACCGTCGCAGGGCTTCGCCTAAGCACCGCTACAATATTATCGAGGACTATGGTGGATGGGGGCACCGCACACGGTTAAGAATATGATCACGTGGATCAACTTGTGTGTCTAGGGGTGCCCCCTGCAACCGTATATAAAGGATCAAAGGGGGGTGCGGCCGGCCAGGAGGAGGGCGCGCCAGGAGGAGTCCTACTCCCACCGGGAGTAGGATTCCCCCCCCCCCTTCCTAGTTGGAATAGGATTCGGGAGGGGGAAAGAGGAGAGAGAGAAGGAAAGGGGGGCGCCGCCCCCTCTCCTTATCCTATTCGGACTAGGGGGGAGGGGCGCGCGGCCCAGCCCTGGCCACCTCTCCTCTCTTCCACTAAAGCCCACTAAGGCCCGTATACCTCCCGGGGGGTTCCCGTAACCTCCCGGTACTCCGGTAAAATCCCGATTTCACCCGGAACACTTCCGATATCCAAATATAGGCTTCCAATATATCAATCTTTATGTCTCAACCATTTCGAGACTCCTTGTCATGTCAGTGATCACATCCGGGACTCCGAACAAACTTCGGTACATCAAAATGCATAAACTCATAATATAACTGTCATCGAAACCTTAAGCGTGCGGACCCTACGGGTTCGAGAACAATGTAGACATGACCGAGACACGTCTCTGGTCAATAACCAATAGCGTTACCTGGATGCTCATATTGGCTCCTACATATTCTACGAAGATCTTTTATCGGTCAGACCGCATAACAACATACGTTGTTGCCTTTGTCATCGGTATGTTACTTGCCCGAGATTCGATCGTCGGTATCTCAATACCTAGTTCAATCTCGTTACCGGCAAGTCTCTTTATTAGTTTCGTAATACATCATCTCACAACTAACTCATTAGTTGCAATGCTTGCAAGGCTTATGCGATGTGCATTACCGAGAGGGCCCAGAGATACCTCTCCGACAATCGGAGTGACAAATCCTAATCTCGAAATACGCCAACCCAACATGTACCTTTGGAGACACCTGTAGAGCACCTTTATAATCACCCAGTTACGTTGTGACGTTTGGTAGCACACAAAGTGTTCCTCCGGCAAACGGGAGTTGCATAATCTCATAGTCATATGAACATGTATAAGTCATGAAGAAAGCAATAGCAACATACTAAACGATCGGGTGCTAAGCTAATGGAATGGGTCATGTCAATCAGATCATTCACCTAATGATGTGATCCCGTTAATCAAATAACAACTCTTTGTCCATGGTTAGGAAACATAACCATCTTTGATTAATGAGCTAGTTAAGTAGAGGCATACTAGTGACACTCTGTTTGTCTATGTATTCACACATGTATTATGTTTCCGGTTAATACAATTCTAGCATGAATAATAAACATTTATCATGATATAAGGAAATAAATAATAACTTTATTATTGCCTCTAGGGCATATTTCCTTCAGTCTCCCACTTGCACTAGAGTCAATAATCTAGATTACACAGTAATGATTCTAACACCCATGGAGCCTTGGTGTTGATCATGTTTTGCTCATGGAAGAGGCTTAGTCAACGGGTCTGCTACATTCAGATCCGTATGTATCTTGCAAATCTCTATGTCTCCCACCTGGACTAGATCCCGGATGGAATTGAAGCGTCTCTTGATGTGCTTGGTTCTCTTATGAAATCTGGATTCCTTTGCCAAGGCAATTGCACCAGTATTGTCACAAAAGATTTTCATTGGACCCGATGCACTAGGTATGACACATAGATCGGATATGAACTCCTTCATCCAGACTCCTTCATTTGCTGCTTCCGAAGCAGCTATGTATTCTGCTTCACACGTAGATCCCGCCACGACACTTTGTTTAGAACTGCACCAACTGACAGCTCCACCGTTTAATGTAAACACGTATCTGGTTTGCGATTTAGAATCGTCCGGATCAGTGTCAAAGCTCGCATCAACGTAACCATTTACGATGAGCTCTTTGTCACCTCCATAAACGAGAAACATATCCTTAGTCCTTTTCAGGTATTTCAGGATGTTCTTGACTGCTGTCTAGTGATCCACTCCTGGATTACTTTGGTACCTCCCTGCTAGACTTATAGCAAGGCACACATCAGGTCAGGTACACAACATTGCATACATGATAGAGCCTATGGCTGAAGCATAGGGAACATCTTTCATTTTCTCTCTATCTTCTGCAGCGGTCGGGCATTGAGTCTTACTCAACTTCACACCTTGTAACACAGGCAAGAACCCTTTCTTTGCTTGATCCATTTTGAACTTCTTCAAAAACTTTGTCAAGGTATGTGCTTTGTGAAAGTCCAATTAAGCGTCTTGATCTATCTCTATAGATCTTAATGCCTAATATGTAAGCAGCTTCACCGAGGTCTTTCATTGAAAAACTCTTATTCAAGTATCCCTTTATGCTATCCAGAAATTCTATATCATTTCCAATTAGTAATATGTCATCCACATATAATATCAAAAATGCTACAGAGCTCCCACTCATTTTCTTCTAAATATAGGCTTCTCCAAAAGTCTGTATAAAACCAAATGCTTTGATCACACTATCAAAGCGTTTATTCCAACTCCGAGAGGCTTGCACCAGTCCATAAATGGATCGCTGGAGCTTGCACACTTTGTTAGCTCCCTTTGGATCGACAAAACCTTCTAGTTGCATCATATACAACTCTTCTTCCAGAAATCCATTCAGGAATGCAGTTTTGACATCCATCTACCAAATTTCATAATCATAAAATGCGGCAATTGCTAACATGATTCGGACAGACTTAAGCATCGCTACAGGTGAGAAGGTCTCATCGTAGTCAATCCCTTGAACTTGCCGAAAACCTTTTGCGACAAGTCGAGCTTTGTAGACAATAATATTACCGTCAGCGTCAGTCTTCTTCTTGAAGATCCATTTATTCTCAATTGCTTGCCGATCATTGGGCAAGTCAACCAAAGTCCATACTTTGTTCTCATACATGGATCCCATCTCAGATTTCATGGCTTCAAGCCATTTTGCGGAATCTGGGCTCACCATCGCTTCTTCATAGTTCATAGGTTCATCATGATCTAGTAGCATGACTTCCAGAACAGGATTACCGTACCACTCTCGCGCGGATCTCACTCTGGTTGATCTACGAGGTTCAGTAGTATCTTGTTCTGAAGTTTCATGATCATTATCATTAGCTTCCTCACTAATTGGTGTAGGTGTCACAGAAACAGGTTTCTGTGATGTACTACTTCCCAATAAGGGAGTAGGTACAGTTACCTCGTCAAGTTCTACTTTCCTCCCACTCACTTCTTTCGAGAGAAACTCCTTCTCCAGAAAGTTTCCGAATTTGGCAACAAAAGTCTTGCCTTCGGATCTGTGATAGAAGGTGTATCCAATAGTTTCCTTTGGATATCCTATGAAGACACATTTCTCCGATTTGGGTTCGAGCTTATCAGGTTGAAGCTTTTTCACAGAAGCATCGCAGCCCCAAACTTTCAGAAACGACAACTTTGGTTTCTTGCCAAACCACAGTTCATAAGGCGTCGTCTCAACGGATTTTGATGGTGCCCTATTTAACATGAATGCGGCCGTCTCTAGAGCGTATCCCCAAAACGATGGCGGTAAATCAGTAAGAGACATCATAGATCACACCATATCTAGTAAAGTACGATTACGACGTTCGGATACACCATTACGCTGTGGTGTTCCGGGTGGCGTGAGTTGCGAAACTATTCCACATTGTTTCAAATGTACACCAAACTCGTAACTCAAATATTCTCCTCCACGATCAGATCGTAGGAATTTTATTTTCTTGTTATGATGATTTTCAACTTCACTCTGAAATTCTTTGAACTTTTCAAACGTTTCAGACTTGTGTTTCATTAAGTAGATATACCCATATCTGCTTAAGTCATCTGTGAAGGTGAGAAATAATGATATCCGCCACGAGCCTCAACATTCATCGGACCACATACATCTGTATGTATGATTTCCAACAAATCTGTTGCTCTCTCCATAGTACCGGAGAACGGTGTTTTTGTCATCTTACCCATAAGGCACAGTTCGCAAGTACCAAGTGATTCATAATCAACTGGTTCCAAAAGCCCATCAGTATGGAGTTTCTTCATGTGCTTTATACCGATATGACCCAAACGGCAGTGCCACAAATAAGTTACACTATCATTATCAACTCTGCATCTTTTGGCTTCAACACTATGAATATGTGTGTCACTACTATCGAGATTTAATAAGAATAGACCACTCTTTAAGGGTGCATGACCATAAAAGATATTACTCATGTAAATAGAACAACCAGTATTCTCTGATTTAAATGAATAACCGTCTCGCATCAAACAAGATCCAGATATAATGTTCATGCTCAATGCTGGCACCAAATAACAATTATTTAGGTCTAATACTAATCCCGAAGGTAGATGTAGAGGTAGCGTGCCTACTGCGATCACATCGACTTTGGAACCATTTCCCACGTGCATCATCACCTCGTCCTTAGCCAATCTTCGCTTAATCCGTAGTCCCTGTTTCGAGTTGCAAATATTAGCAACAGAACCAGTATCAAATACCCAGGTGCTACTGCGAGCATTAGTAAGGTACACATCAATAACATGTATATCACATATACCTTTGTTCACCTTGCCATCCTTCTTATCCGCCAAATACTTGGGGCAGTTCCGCTTCCAGTGACCAGTCTGCTTGCAGTAGAAGCACTCAGTTTCAGGCTTAGGTCCAGGTTTGGGTTTCTTCTCTTGAGTAGCAACTTGCTTGCTGTTCTTTTTGAAGTTCCCCTTCTTCTTCCCTTTGCCCTTTTCCCTGAAACTAGTGGTCTTGTTGACCATCAACACTTGATGCTCCTTCTTGATTTCTACCTCCGCAGCTTTCAGCATTGCGAAGAGCTCGGGAATAGTCTTATTCATCCCTTGCATATTGTAGTTCATCACGAAGCTCTTGTAGCTTGGTGGCAGTGATTGGAGAATTCTGTCAATGACGCAATCATCTGGAAGATTAACTCCCAGTTGAATCAAGTGATTATTATACCCAGACATTTTGAGTATATGCTCATTGACAGAACTGTTCTCCTCCATCTTGCAGCTATAGAACTTATTGGAGACTTCATATCTCTCAATCCGAGCATTTGCTTGAAATATTAATTTCAACTCCTGGAACATCTCATATGCTCCATGACGTTCAAAACGTCGTTGAAGTCCCGATTCTAAGCCGTAAAGCATGGCACACTGAACTATCGAGTAGTCATCAGCTTTGCTCTGTCAGACGTTCATAACATCTGGTGTTGCTCCAGCAGCAAGCCTGGCACCCAGCGGTGCTTCCAGGACGTAATTCTTCTGTGCAGCAATGAGGATAATCCTCAAGTTATGAACCCAGTCCGTGTAATTGCTACCATCATCTTTCAACTTTGCTTTCTCAAGGAACGCATTAAAATTCAACGGAACAACAGCACGGGCCATCTATCTACAATCAAACATAAATAAGAAAGATACTATCAGGTACTAAGTTCATGATAAATTTAGGTTCAGTTAATCATATTACTTAAAGAACTCCCACTTAGATAGACATCCCTCTAATCCTCTAAGTGATTACGTGATCCAAATCAACTAAACCATGTCTGATCATCACGTGAGACGGAGTAGTTTCATTGGCGAACATCACTATGTTGATCATATCTACTATATGATCCATGCTCGATCTTTCGGTCTCCGTGTTCCGAGGCCATATCTGTATATGCTTGGCTCGTCAAGTATAACCTGAGTATTCCGCGTGTGCAACTTTTTTGCACCCGTTGTATTTGAACGTAGAGCCTATCACACCCGATCATCACGTGGTGTCTCAGCATGAAGAACTTTCGCAACGGTGCATACTCAGGGTGAACACTTCTTGATAATTAGTGAGAGATCATCTTATAATGCTACCGTCAATCAAAGCAAGATAAGATGCATAAAAGATAAACATCACATGCAATCAATATAAGTGATATGATATGGCCATCATCATCTTGTGCTTGTGATCTCCATCTTCGAAGCACCGTCGTGATCACCATCGTCACCGGCGCGACACCTTGATCTCCATCGTAGTATGGTTGTCGTCTCCCCAATCTTATGCTTCCACGACTATCGCCACCGCTTAGTGATAAAGTAAAGCATTACAGCGCGATTGCATTGCATACAATAAAGCGACAACCATATGGCTCCTGCCAGTTGCCGATAACTCGGCTACAAAACATGATCATCTCATACAATAAAATTTAGCATCATGTCTTGACCATATCACATCACAACATGCCCTGCAAAAACAAGTTAGACGTCCTCTACTTTGTTGTTGCAAGTTTTACGTGGCTACTACGGGCTTAAGCAAGAACCAATCTTATGTACGCATCAAAACCACAACGATAGTTTGTCAAGTTGGTGTTGTTTTAACCTTCGCAAGGACCGGGCGTAGCCACACTTGGTTCAACTAAAGTTGGAGAAACTGTCACCCGCTAGCCACCTTTGTGCAAAGCACGTCGGGAGAACCGGTCTCGCGTAAGCGTACGCGTAATGTCTGTCCGGGCCGCTTCGTCCAACAATACCGCTGAACCAAAGTATGACATGCTGGTAAGCAGTATGACTTATATCGCCCACAACTCACTTGTGTTCTACTCATGCATATAACATCAACACATAAAACCTAGGCTTGGATGCCACTGTTGGGGAACGTAGTAATTTCAAAAAAATTCCTATGCACACACAAGATCATGGTGATGCATAGCAACAAGAGGGGAGAGTGTGATCTACGTACCCTTGTAGACCGCAGCGGAAGCGTTAGCACAACACGGTTGATGTAGTCGTACGTCTTCATGGCCCAACCGATCAAGCACCGAAACTAAGGCACCTCTGAGTTCTAGCACACGTTCAGCTCGATGACGATCCCCAGACTCCGATCCAGCAAAGTGTTGGGAAGAGTTCCGTCAGCACAACGGCGTGGTGACGATGTTGATGTACTACCGTCGCAGGGCTTCGCCTAAGCACCGCTACAATATTATCGAGGACTATGGTGGAAGGGGGCACCGCACACGGTTAAGAATATGATCACGTGGATCAACTTGTGTGTCTAGGGGTGCCCCCTGCCCCCGTATATAAAGGATCAAAGGGGGGGTGTGGCCGGCCAGGAGGAGGGCGCGCCAGGAGGAGTCCTACTCCCACCGGGAGTAGGATTCCCCCCCCCCCCTTTCCTAGTTGGAATAGGATTCGGGAGGGAGAAAGAGGAGAGAGAGAAGGAAAGGGGGGGCGCCGCCCCCCTCTCCTTATCCTATTCGGACTAGGGGGGAGGGGCGCGCGGCCCAGCCCTGGCCACCTCTCCTCTCTTCCACTAAAGCCCACTAAGGCCCATATACCTCCCGGGGGGTTCCGGTAACCTCCCGGTACTCCGGTAAAATCCCGATTTCACCCGGAACACTTCCAATATCCAAATATAGGCTTCCAATATATCAATCTTTATGTCTCGACCATTTAGAGACTCCTCGTCATGTCCGTGATCACATCTGGCACTCCGAACAAACTTCGGTACATCAAAATGCATAAACTCATAATATAACTGTCATCAAAACCTTAAGCGTGCGGACCCTACAGGTTCGAGAACAATGTAGACATGACCGAGACACGTCTCCGGTCAATAACCAATAGCGGAACCTGGATGCTCATATTGGCTCCTACATATTCTACGAAGATCTTTTATCGGTCAGACCGCATAACAACATACGTTGTTCCCTTTGTCATCGGTATGTTACTTGCCCGAGATTTGATCGTCGGTATATCAATACCTAGTTCAATCTCGTTACCAGCAAGTCTCTTTACTCGTTCCGTAATACATCATCTCACAACTAACTCATTAGTTGCAATGCTTGCAAGGCTTATGTGATGTGCATTACCGAGAAGGCCCAGAGATACCTCTCCGACAATCGGAGTGACAAATCCTAATCTCGAAATATGCCAACCCAACATGTACCTTTGGAGACACCTGCAGAGCACCTTTATAATCACCCAGTTACGTTGTGACGTTTGGTAGCACACAAAGTGTTCCTCCGGCAAACGGGAGTTGCATAATCTCATAGTCATAGCAACATACTAAACGATCGGGTGCTAAGCTAATGGAATGGGTCATGTCAATCAGATCATTCACCTAATGATGTGATCCCGTTAATCAAATAACAACTCTTTGTCCATGGTTAGGAAACATAACCATCTTTGATTAACGAGCTAGTCAAGTAGAGGCATACTAGTGACACTCTGTTTGTCTATGTATTCACACATGTATTATGTTTCCGGTTAATACAATTCTAGCATGAATAATAAACATTTATCATGATATAAGGAAATAAATAATAACTTTATTATTGCCTCTAGGGCATATTTCCTTCAATGAGGGCATGTCTGCTTCCTGTAACTTACGAGTACACGGACAGCCGCAGTGTTGTCATGATCAAGCATGCCAGGAAGGTCTAGATGTTGTACTTTATCTGTTCATAAGCACCTTTATAATCTGAGTGTTTCATGCATTAGCCTATGTGTCATAATTATCTGTTTTGTCCAAAATATTCCTTTTAAGAACGCATTAACCCGTTTGCCTTTTTAGTGGCTATTTGCTTATGTATGTAACTAGTTCACTTGTCCGTTAAAAAAACTAGTTCACTCGGCTGTCGTGCTTTGAATCTCCTTCCTGCCAACATATTCCTTTTCTCAGGTGGACCCAGCAGGTCTCATACATAGACATATGGGACCAACCACCTACCATTTGTAGTTCTTTATTTTGTTCAATCTTTCATCCTCTTCATATATAGCGGCTGGCCATCCCTCTACTCCCACACATTGTCCGGCGGCGGCAACTCAACCGGCCCACCCTGCACCCCGAACATGTCAAACCTCATACTCCCCTCCGCCTGCGTCTTCCCCCGCTCCGGTTCGTTCAGTCCGATGTCGCGACGTCGTCCTCTGCCTTGGTGCTCTTGTCACGGCCCCGCCGTCTGTCGTTCCCAACAAGGTCAGCAAAACAAGAGGAATCAGGAGACAACTGTTCGTCGAGAGGCTGACGGTCCCGGGCCCACCAGGTCCATGGCCTAGGTTTTGTTGTTTAACATGGGCAGCCCACGACATGTTTCAACATTTTTTAGATCCAGCAGGTATCAAGCGGCCTCTAGGCCTCCCAACCTAGTTTGTCTATAACATCAGCAGCCCAAGTTATGTTTGTTTTTTCAAGACGACGCATAGCTCAGTTCTGTTTTTCTAAAAGAATGCAAAACTGAACCTATGTTTTCTATAAGAATGCAAAACTGAACCTATATTTATATCTTATTTTATTACATATATATAATAGGAACAACATAAGGGTCTGTTAAACCTGTCATTCGTCCAACCATTTTCTAGACCTTCCCACTTCCTTTATTTTCTGTTTTCATTAATCCTATATCTGAATTTTCCCCCACTTTATTTTTCAATGTAAACCGAGTTTTCTCCCAGTACTTTTCCCTAAACCAACTGAAGTTGCCCAATGTCTAGCCTAAAAAATAATAATACCCCACGTCCTATTAACTCATCAAATTAAAATGATATTTTATTTCGTAAGTTGAAAGTTCTTACAAAATAATAATAATAATTGTTTATATATAACTTGGCAAGTTAACTCCTAGTGATTGCATACATGAGCTTGCAAAGATTTTACTGACCAATGTAGTAATAGACGTGCAATCATGTGTTTATGTTTTTATAACATTTCTTCATCCAGCCCAACATGATATTTTCACCCAGCCCAGCAAGTCCGTGGATTTCGAGAAAAATGCAAATGGGCTTTAAATTCTACCATATATATAAACGGGCTGCATAGATGCTACATCATTGTTTCACCCAGCCCACCAAATGGACTAAAAACAAATGGACTGGCTGACATGTGGGACAGTAGGTCGAAGCCTAACAAGGCGTTGGATTTACATCCAACGGCCGACATTCTTCTTCAATCTCTCGTCTTCTTCCCCTAGCGCTGCCGGGATCGCCTGCTCCAGCCTCCGGCGTCCAGCGATGTTGTTTTGCATGCCTCAGCGAAACGCTACCCTACCGACGGCCAGGCCATCCCTCCACTCCGCACCTCCTGTTATTCTCCGTCGAGTGTAGGCCCACCCCGCACCCGAACCAGTCAAGTTTCCCACTCCTCTTCGTCTGCGACTCCACCGCCACGTCTTCCCCATCCCCGAGTCATTCCAGTCTGGGGCCTCACCATTGTCCATCGCCTCGCTGCGCTCGGCACGGCGTGGTCAACAAACGAGAGTCATCGGAAGAGGACTGTACTTGGAGGGCCTGACGGCTGGAACCCATGAGGTCCATGGTCGCATGCAAGGAAAGTTCCTCCTTATTAAGCTATTTCCTCCCCCTGACAGCCGGGACCCACCGGCTGTATCTTCGCACGGAATGAAGTGCCTCCTTGTTATGCGAAAAAAATTATTCCTCCCATTGACAGCTGGGACCCGTCAAAATTGGTGGCTGACTTGTGGGCCTACTAAGAGGACGTGTATGCAGGGCTTTGTCAACTTAATCAATAAATGATTCTAGCAGCTGGACTGTTGGATGTTAATCCAACAGCCGTGCTCCTTCTTCAACCTCTATTCTTCCTACTGTCTCCCGTGGGCGGCACCGCGGCAGTGCTGCCGTGCACCCAAACCAGTCAAGTTTCCCACTCCTCTCCATTTGTGACTTCACTGCCGCATCTTCCCCGTCTCCGGGACGTTCTAGTCTGGGGCCTCGTCGTCGTCCGTCGACCTTGGTGCGCTCGGCACTGTGTGGTCAACATGGTCAACAACCGAGAGTCATTGGAAGATGACTGTACGTGAGAGGCTGACAATGGGGACGCACCACGCCCATGGATGCATGCATCCTTTTTACCCTGAAAAATAATGTTTTCTCCCCCTGATTGTTGGGATCCACCAGCTACATCTTCGCACGCAAGGAAGTGCGTCCATATTACGGGCAAAAAAATGATTCGCCCCCTGACTGTTGGGACCCACCAACTACATCTTTGCACGCAAGGAAGTGCCTGATAGTCGGGACCCACCTGGTCGAAGCGTACGTAGCATTGTCATTCTGGTCGCGAACAAGTACGTACATACGATCGGTCTGTCTGCATGCTACAGCGATGAACCGTGGCCATGCAAAGAAGGGCACGTGTTGTAGTAGAAGCGTGTTGTAACACCCCGGATGTGACTTTCCCAATTTGTACTCCAACTCTTGCCGTTTCCGGCGTTAAGTTATATTATTTTCTCGGGTTCGGGTCTTTGTCTCTGTGTGTTGTTATCGTTGTCATGCATCTCATATCATGTCATCATGTGCATTGCATTTGCATACGTGTTCGTCTCATGCATTCGAGCTTTTTCCCCGTTGTCCATTTTGCATTCCGGCGCTTCGTTCTCCTCCAGTGGTCATTTCTACCTTTCTTTCGTGTGTGGGATTAAACATTTCCGGATTGGACCGAAACTTGCCAAGCGGCCTTGGTTTACTACCGGTAGACCGCCTGTCAAGTTTCGTGCCATTTGGACTTCGTTTGATACTCCAACAGTTAACCGAGGGACCGAAAAGGCCTCGTGTGTGTTGCAGCCCAACACCCTTCCAATTTGTCCCAAAACCTTCTCCATCATCTAGAGCGTTCAATCACGATCGTGTGGCCGAAAACCGCACCTCATTTGGACACTCCTAGCTCCCTCTATGCCTATATAAAGGCCTCTCCCCGAAAATCCGGATCCCCCTCGCGTGAAACCCTAAAAATCATCTCCGCGCTGGTGGACAAATTTCCGTCCGGCCGGATGTTTCTGCTGCTCCCCGCCGCCGCCACATGGCGCCTCCCTATACGCCCGGCCGCCTCTCTCCGCCGCCGGCCCGCCGAGCCCAGGCAGGGCCCCCGCGGGCCCATCCGCGCGCGCCGTCCGCACCGTCGCCCCGCCGCCTTCTCCTACCTCGCGCTGCCGCCTCCCCTTTTGCCCCCGCCCGCGCCACCAGACACCGACGAGCCGCCGCCGCCTCTCCGCCCCGCCTCGCCTCGGCTTCCGCGCCGCCCCGAGGCCACCGCGCCCTTGCCGCCCGGCGGTGCCGCCGCCATCGCCGTCCTCGCCAAGTCCGGTCACCGGCAAGTCCCACGTCGCCGGATCCGGTCGTCTACAGTGATTCTGGCGAAGATCCGGCCGCCTCGTTTTCCGCGTCGGGCAAACCCTAGATCTGGAGGTAGTATTTTCGGCTAAGTCCCAAAAATCCCAGATCCATATGCTCCTGTTCATCGTGTCGTATCTCCGCATCCGTAACTCCGTTTTTGGCATATAGCATATGAAAATGTTCATCTCAGAGAGTACATCATTTCATTCCATTGCATCATTTTCATTTGAGTGCATCTTGATGCCCGAAATGCTGTTAGAAGAGGGCTACTTGAGATAATTGTCAGATCTGCTGCTCCATTTAGCTTTTTGTCATTTTTGCCATGATTATTTTGTGCATGATATGCCCATGAGTTCTACATATGTTTTGTTAAGGGTTTTGACATCTTTCCAGAGGTGCAACCCATGTATTTTTGTGATGTGTGTGGTGACTAGCACAAGCTTGCCAAGTGTTGCACTTGGTAATTCTGATTTCAGGGACTTACCTTTTCCACTAAGTCCTTGATCTGTTTATCTCTTGTTGCCATATGTTCATGTTGTTTCCTAGTGATCCGTGCCTCTTTTGAGGATGATAAGTAAGGGTGTTTTGTTAATCTTGTAATGCTCTATCCATCCCTGTCTTAGTTTGCAATTATGGAGCAACCTAGCTTGAGTCAATCGAGCTCTACTTTTGCTACTTTGTGAATCTGGGCAGATTGTCAACTTGTTTGCAATTTTGCCGATGATGTTGTAGTTGATCCATGCATACCATGCTATTGTTCTTGCCATGTCTAGCTTGAATTTTGTGTATTCTTGATGGGTGTAAGCTTAGCTTGTCATGAATTGCACCGTAGTGAATGCATCGAGCTCGTAAACATGCCTACTCGAGTTATGTTTCAGCATGTGCTAGTTTCGCTAAGTCTGAAAACTGATTATGTTTTTGCCATGTTCACATGCTTCCAATTGTATTTTCTGATCCCTTTTGGCTCAAGGTCACTAAGGGACTTTTGTTAAGCTCTTTGAGTAGCTCCATGCCATGCTTTACTTTGCCATGTTCAGGTCCAGTAACATATAGTTTTCTCACTCCGAAGAGTGCTATCTGATCTGAAATTCCAGACAAGTGTTAATTTCACTAAGTCTGAAATCTGTTTGCCATATGCATTTTTGCCATGCTTGTTTGAACCTGTTAATGGATGAATTGGCCGTAGCCCAGTGCTAGACTTTTGTTAAGCATCATGAATGCATCCCTGCCATGTATTTTGTTGTCATGTTTGGGTGTTGTAGCATGTTCATTTTGTTGCATTTAGATGGCTACTTGCTGTAAATCGCAGACCGGTGTCATATTTGAATCGCTTGCCATTTCCAAACCGTAACTCCGATTCCGGTGTTCTTTATATCGTTTTCAAGCGATTTCATCTCATCTTTCCAGTGGAACACTTGGATTTCCAAGTTGAAGCCAGGGTCATGCATTCCTTGTCACATCTTGCATATGCATCTCGTATCGCATCCCGCATAGCATATCATCTTTGCATCATATTGTTTGAGCTTTGCGCGTGGTTGATTGTGTCCTTGTTGATTGTTTTTCTTGTTTGGGTAGAGCCAGGAGACGAGTTCACTAACGAGGAGCCCGTTGAGTTTGCTTTCGAGGATCCAGTCAACTCTGACAACTGTGTAGGCAAGATGATCATACCCTCGAAATCACTACTATCTTTGCTATGCTAGTTTGCTCTCTCTTTTGCTATGCCAATGCTACGATGCCTACCACTTGCTTTCAAGCCTCCCAAACTGCCATGTCAAACCTCTAACCCACTATGTCCTAGCAAATTGTTGATTGGCTATGTTACCGCTTTGCTCACCCCTCTTATAGCGTTGCTAGTTCCAGGTGAAGATTGGAGACCGTTCCTTGTTGAAACATTTATTTACTTGTTGGGATATCATTATATTGCCATGTTAACTTAATGCATCTATATACTTGGTAAAGGGTGGAAGGCTCGGCCTCTCGCCTAGTGTTTTGTTCCACTCTTGCCGCCCTAGTTTCCGTCATATCGGTGTTATGTTCCCGGATTTTGCGTTCCTTACGCGGTTGGGTTATAATGGGAACCCCTTGATATTTCACCTTGATTAAAGCTTTTCTAGCAATGCCCAACCTTGGTTTTACCTTTTGCCACCTAGCCTCTTTTCCCTTGGGTTTCCGGAGCCCGAGGGTCATCTTATTTTAGCCCCCCCCCCGGGCCAGTGCTCCTCTGAGTGTTGGTCCCACCGAGCGATGTCCGGGGCTACCAGGGGCAACTCTGGGCTGGCCTACCCGACGTCTGGCTCATCTGAGTGTGCCCTGAGAACAAGATATGTGCAGCTCCTATCAGGATTTGTCGGCACATTCAGGCGGTGTTGCTGGTCTTTTTTAACCTGTCGAAGTGTCTTGAAGAACCGAGATACCGAGTCTGATCGGAACGTCTTGGGAGGAGGTCTATTCCTTCGTTGACCGTGAGAGCTTGTATGGGCTAAGTTAGGACTCCCCTGCAGGGATTTGAACTTTTGAAAGTCGTGCCCGCAGTTATGGGCAGATGGGAATTTGTTAATGTCCGGTTGTAGATAACTTGAACCTTAACTTAATTAAAATGAATCAACTGATTGTGTTACCGTGATGGCCTCTTCTCGGCGGAGTCCGGGAAGCGGACACGGTATTGGAGTAATGCTTGCGCAGGTTGTTCTCTAGTTTCTCGCTCGCGCTTTGCCTCCTCTTCTCACTCTCTTTTGCGAATAAGTTAGCCACCATATTTTGCTAGTCGCTTGCTGCACCTCCACATATAATTACCTTACCTTACCTATAAGCTTAAATAGTCTTGATCGCGAGGGTGCGAGATTGCTGAGTCCCTGTGGCTCACAGATTACTATTACACCAGATGCAGGGCCTGATGATTCCGCTCCAGGTGACGCACTTGAGCTCAAGTGGGAGTTCGACAAGACTCTCAACGTTACTATGTTTCCTTTCCTGGTGATCAGTAGTGGTGCCTAGTTGGGGTGATCGGGACCGTGTCGCATGTTGGGTTATCTTTTATTTTGGCGCCGTAGTCGGGCCATGATTGTTTGGTTGATGTAATGTTATTTATGTACCTTGATTGACGTGGCGAGTGTAAGCCAACTATGTTATCTCCCCTTTTATTATCTATATTACATGGGATGTTGTGAAGATTGCCTAATTTGCGACATATGCCTTCAATGCGATTATGCCTCTAAGTTGTGCCTCGACACGTGGGAGATATAGTCGCATCGAGGGTGTTGCAAGTTGGTATCAGAGCCTTCCCCGACCTTAGGAGCCCCATTGCTTGATCGTTTTTAGCGGCCGAGTTGTGTCTAGAAAAATGTTTTGAGTCATTTAGGAATCATATATCGAAGAGTTTAGGAATTCTTTTTACTTCCCAGTCTCCTCATCGCTCTGGTAAGGCATCCTGACGTAGAGTTTTGACTCTTCTCTTCTCAATTTCACTAAAAAAATTAGGATCACGCGGGTATCTTGGAATCCTTCCGATGGTTTTATGATGAGAACATTGTCTTGGTGCCTCCTGTCAGGGGTTTTGTGGAAGTGTCCCGGGGAGTTGAGCTCTGAGGTGTTGTTGTCATAATTTTATCGTTGCAGTTCTGGAATACCTGAGTTTAGTACGCCGACATCGAAAATCTCTTTTATGCAGTTCGTTGGTGAGATAACCTCGACGCCACCCAGTACTGGGGCGGGAGTTCGGGAGTCTCGCCATAACTTGTATAACGGATGCTTTTCGAAGGTTGAGGTAGATGGTTTCCGAAGATTTCTTGGTTATGTGTTGAAGGATGGATACAGCTGGATGTAGGATTTGCTAGTTTGGGTGAGATATTATGCTTCCCATGTATCCCCAACACCTGATTGCATAACCGGAAAGGTTCGGGAGTCTCATAGGTGGGAATTCTTGTAGCTCTAGTTCTTCTTCCACGGATATTGGTTTGAGATTGGGATTTCTTACCGATTATTCGTTCTTGATCCGCACCTTGTTGATCTATTTCTCTACCTAATTCTAATTGGCTTCTCAATTTATGGATATGTGACCATTTCAAGAGAAATGCATTCGTTCATTTTGTTCGGATGTGAAGACTATATGTTGCAATTTTCATTCCATTGGATTCAGCTTCAATATTTGTCTATGAATGTGCTAATGGATGTCAACCTCTTCAGGATGGCTCCGCCAACGCGCACGACTCCGAATCCTGATCCACCACCACCTTCCCCTCCTCCGGAGGCATGGCAAGCTGTGTTGGCCGCAACCAATGCAAACACACAGTTGATCATGCAAATTCTTCAAGAGCGCAATCAAGGCAACCAAGGGAACCAAGGCAACAATCAGAATCACTTTGCTTCACTCAATAAGTTCCGTGCTAAAGGGCCAAAGACTTTCAGCAATTATGTTGAGGCAACCGATGCTGACGATTGTCTTATGGATCTGTGCAAGCATTTCGAGTGCAGTAACGTCAGGCATGAGGACTTTGTCAAGTTCGCTTTCTTCCAACTCAAAGATCAAGCTGCAGAATGATTCCAGCAGTACAAGGATTCCAGAGGTGGACGTGTTATAACTTGGAATGAATTTCGTCAGGATTTCAGGGCTCATCATATCCCTCAGAGCGTGATTGAAAGCAAGGGTGAGGAATTCCGCAACCTTAAGCAAGGCTCTTTGTCTGTCTATGACTACAACAAGTTGTTTCAGAAGCTCGCCCGCTTTGCCAAGCAGGACGGACCTGATGAGAAGTGCATGATATACCAGTTCAGGGGTGGTCTCAGAGAAGAAATTCAACTAGCTCTTGTTCTCTTTGAGCCCTTGAGATACGATGAGTTCTACAACATGGCACTGAAGCAATAGGCTGCTCAATTGAGGTGTGATGCTTCCAAGAAGCGAGTCAAAGATGTTACTCCTTCTTCCTCTACTCAAGTGGCCAAGCAGCAGAAGTATTGGCTTCCTCCTCCTCCATTCCGTTAGCCGTATCAGCAGAATATCAAAGGTGGCAATGGATCTTCCCACCCACCCAACCCTGGCTTTCAGAACAAGACTTCGTCTCAAGCTCCAAGATCGAGTGCTCCGTATCACCGTCCGCTTTCAGAGGTCACATGCAACAAGTGCCAACAGAAGGGTCACTATGCCAACAAGTGTTTCAACCAGAGGCGTCTTCCTCCTCCTCATCCTGTCAGATCAGCAAGTACAGCTGTGGTAAAGCATAACCCCAAGTCTGCCAAGGTCAACTTGATGAATGCAGCTCAGGCAGAGGACTCATCAGATGTCATCATGGGTAACCTTCCTGTTAATGATATTCCTGCAAAAGTTCTTTTTGACATGGGTGCATCACATTGTTTTATCTCGAGGCCATTTGTTTCTAAGCATGAGTTACCTTTACAAGATTTGCCTAGACAGTTATCTGTTGTTTCTCCGGGTAAATTCATGAATGCAAGCGCTATTGCCCCAGATGTTACTATCACGTTGGGCGACTACAAGTTTCTCTCTTCTCCGGTGGTTCTTGGTAACTCGGATATTGATCTTATTCTCGGAATGGATTGGCTTTCTAAGCACAAGGCTCAGCTTGATTGTGCAGCCAGGCAGATTCAATTGACTCATTCATCTGAGGATGTCTTTGCCGCTCGTGATGATAATATCCGTCTGTTTTCTCTCAAAGAGAAGGGTGAACTCGATGCCATCTCGCAGATTCCAGACGTTTGCGAATATCAAGACGTCTTTCCAGAAGAGCTTCCAGGAATGCCTCTGCACCGGCTAGTTGAATTCGTTATTGATTTTGAGCCTGGCACGGAACCTGTGTGCGAACGTCCTTACAAGCTCGGACCTGAAGAGTTGAAGGAGATGAAGAAGCAACTCAATATTCAAGAGAAAATGGGTCTCATCCAGCCTAGGTCTTCTCCGTGGGGTTGTGGTGTTCTTTTTGTGAAGAAGAAAGATGGAACGGACCGACTTTGTGTTGATTACCGTCCATTGAACAAGAAGACCATCAAGAACAAATACCCACTTCCCAACATCAACGAGCTGTTCGAACAAATCAAAGGTGCCCAAGTATTCTCCAAGCTTGATCTCCGTATGGGTTATCATCAGATTCGAATCCGTGAACAAGATTTTCCCAAGACGGCTTTCAGGACAAGCTATGGTTCATATGAATACACTGTCATGTCTTTTGGCCTCGTCAACGCTCCTCCGACATTCTCTCGCATGATGAACTTCATCTTCAACGCCTACACCAATGACTTTGTTTTGGTCTATCTCGACGACATTCTGGTTTTCTCCAAGAACAAGGAAGATCATGCCAAGCACTTGCGTTTGGTACTCGATAAGCTCAGGGAACATCAGTTCTACGCCAAGTTCTCCAAGTGCGAATTTTGGCTCGATGAGGTTCTTTATCTTGGTCATATTATCTCTGCCAAGGGCATTGCTGTGAATCCTGAGAAGGTGTCTGCAATTGTGAATTGGGAACCTCCTCAGAATGTGAAGCAACTCCGTAGCTTCCTCGGTCTCGCAAGCTACTGCCGAAGATTCGTTGAAAACTTTTCTAAGATCGCGAAGCCTCTCTCAAATCTTCTCCAGAAGCACGTCAAGTACGTTTGGTCTCCGGAGTGTGACATTGCTTTCAACACTTTGAAAGAGAAATTGGTCACCGCTCCAGTTCTGACTCCGCCTGATGAATCCAAGCCGTACGAGGTCTTTTGTGATGCCTCTCTCCAAGGCCTTGGTGCAGTGTTGATACAAGAGAAGAAAGGTGTTGCTTATACCTCTCGCCAGTTGAAGCCCAATGAGAAGAACTACCCCACTCATGATCTCGAGTTGGCGGCAGTTGTGCATGCTCTTTTGACTTGGAGACATCTCTTATTGGGAAGAAAAGTGGACATTTTCACTGATCACAAGAGTCTCAAGTACATCTTCACTCAGCCTAATCTCAACCTCAGGCAAACTCGATGGGTCGAAATGATTCAAGAGTATAATCCGAGTATCGAGTATACTCCAGGCAAGGCCAATGTGATTGCTGACGCATTGAGCAGAAAGGCTTATTGCAACAGTCTGATTCTCAAGCCTTATCAACCCGAGCTTTGTGAAGCTTTCCGCAAACTTAATCTGCAAGTTGTTCCTCAAGGTTTCCTCGCCAACCTTCAAGTCTCTCCTACCTTGGAAGACCAGATTCGCCAAGCCCAGCTTCTTGATGCTATGGTGAAAAAGGTGAAGATTGGGATTGCCAAGAGTCAACCCAAGTACAAGTGCTACCGCCTTGATGACAAGGATACTCTCTTCTTCGAGGATCGTATTGTTGTACCCAAAGGTGACCTCCGTAAAGTGATCATGAACGAGGCTCACAATTCTCTCCTCTCCATCCACCCTGGGAGCACGAAGATGTATCAGGACCTCAAGCAGGCTTATTGGTGGACTAGAATGAAGCGCGAGATTGCTCAATTCGTGAATGAATGTGATGTCTGCAGAAGAGTGAAGGTAGAACACCAAAGGCCAGCTGGTCTCCTCCAACCTCTTGCCATTCCAGAATGGAAGTTTGACCACATTGAGATGGACTTCGTGACTGGGTTTCCAAAGTCCAAGCGTGGCAATGATGCTATATTCGTTGTCATCGACAAACTCACCAAAGTGGCTCACTTTCTGCCTATCAAAGAGTCGATCACTGCAGCTCAATTGGCGGAACTCTATACCTCTCGGATTGTCTCTCTGCACGGTATTCCACAAGTGATCTCTTCAGACCGTGGCAGCATCTTTACATCCAAGTTTTGGGATTCTTTTCAGAAGGCCATGGGCACCAACATCCGCTTCAGCACAGCTTTCCATCCTCAAACTAGCGGTCAAGTCGAGCGTGTCAACCAGATTCTTGAAGATATGCTCAGGGCTTGTGTGATCTCCTTCGGCATGAAGTGGGAGGATTGTCTTCCTTATGCTGAATTCTCCTACAACAACAGTTTTCAAGCAAGTTCGGGCAAGGCCCCATTTGAAATTCTGTATGGCAGGAAGTGTCGTACCCCTCTCAACTGGTCTGAAACCGGTGAACGTCAGCTTTTGGGTAAATGTGCAAAGTCATTCGAGATAACCTCAAAGCAGCCCAATCCCGCCAGAAGAGCTACTATGATAGTAAGCACCGTGATTTGGCTTTCGAGATCGGAGATCATGTTTACCTCCGCGTCTCTCCTATGAAAGGTACTCGTCGCTTCGGTATCAAAGGGAAGCTTGCCCCTAGATACGTGGGACCTTTCAAGATTGTCAGCAAGAGAGGCGACCTCGCCTATCAACTCGAGCTTCCTTCAAACTTTGCAAATGTTCATGACGTGTTCCATGTCTCTCAGCTCCGAAAGTGCTTCAAGACTCCTGACCGCACCGTCAACTTCGAGGACATTGAGCTCCAAGAAGATCTCTCTTATCGTGAGCACCCAGTTGCTATTCTTGAAGTGACTGAACGCAAGACTCGCAATAAGTCAATCAAATTTCTCAAAGTCAAGTGGTCACACCATTCCGACCGTGAAGCTACCTGGGAACGCGAGGATCACCTCCGTTCTGAGTACCCGGCGTTCTTTCAGTCCTAGATCTCGGGACGAGATCCTTTCGTAGTGGTGGAGTGTTGTAACACCCCGGATGTAACTTTCCCAATTTGTACTCCAACTCTTGTCGTTTCCGGCGTTAAGTTATATTATTTTCTCGGGTTCGGGTCTTTGTCTCCGTGTGTTGTTATCATTGTCATGCATCTCATATCATGTCATCATGTGCATTGCATTTTCATACGTGTTCGTCTCATGCATTCGAGCTTTTTCCCCGTTGTCCGTTTTGCATTCCAGCGCTTCGTTCTCCTCCAGTGGTCATTTCTACCTTTCTTTCGTGTGTGGGGATTAAACATTTCCGGATTGGACCGAGACTTGCCAAGCGGCCTTGGTTTACTACCGGTAGACCGCCTGTCAAGTTTCGTGCCATTTGGACTTCGTTTGATACCCCAACGGTTAACCGAGGGACCGAAAAGGCCTCGTGTGTGTTGCAGCCCAACACCCTTCCAATTTGGCCCAAAACCCACCAAAACCTTCTCCATCATCTAGAGCGTTCGATCACAATCGTGTGGCCGAAAACTGCACCTCATTTGGACACTCCTAGCTCCCTCTATGCCTATATAAAGGCCTCTCCCCGAAAATCCGGATCCCCCTCGCGTGAAACCCTAAAAATCATCTCCGCGCCGGTGGACAAATTTCCGTCCGGCCGGACGTGTCCGCTGCTCCCCGCTGCCGCCACGTGGCGCCTCCCTATACGCCCGGCCGCCTCTCTCCGCTGCCGGCCCGCCGAGCCCAGGCAGGGCCCCCGCGGGCCCATCCGCGCGCGCCGTCCGCACCGTCGCCCCGCCGCCTTCTCCTACCTCGCGCCGCCGCCTCCCCTTTTGCCGCCGCCCGCGCCACCAGACGCCGATGAGCCGCCGCCGCCTCTCCGCCCCGCCTCGCCTCGGCTTCCGCGCCACCCCGAGGCCACCGCGCCCTCGCCGCCCGGCGGTGCCGCCGCCATCGCCGTCCTCGCCAAGTCCGGTCACCGGCAAGTCCCACGTCACCGGATCCCGTCGTCTACAGTGATTCCGGCGAAGATCTGGCCACCTCGTTTTCCGCGTCGGGCAAACCCTAGATCTGGAGTTCCAAAAATCCCAAAAATCCCAGATCCATATGCTCTTGTTCATCGTGTCGTATCTCCGCATCCGTAACTCCGTTTTTGGCATATAGCATATCAAAATGTTCATCTCAGAGAGTACATCATTTCATTCCATTGCATCATTTTCATTTGAGTGCATATTGATGCCCGAAATGCTGTTAGAAGAGGGCTACTTGAGATAATTGTCAGATCTGCTGCTCCATTTAGCTTTTTGTCATTTTTGCCATGATTATTGTGTGCATGATATGGCCATGAGTTCTACATATGTTTTGTTAAGGGTTTTGACATCTTTCCATAGGTGCAACCCATGTATTTTTGTGATGTGTGTGGTGACTAGCACAAGCTTGCCAAGTGTTGCACTTGGTAATTCTGATTTCAGGGACTTACCTTTTCCACTAAGTCCTTGATCTGTTTATCTCTTGTTGCCATATGTTCATGTTGTTTCCTAGTGATCCGTGCCTCTTTTGAGGATGATAAGTAAGGGTGTTTTGTTAATCTTGTAATGCTCTATCCATCCCTGTCTTTGTTTGCAATTATGGAGCACCCTAGCTTGAGTCAATCGAGCTCTACTTTTGCTACTTTGCGAATCAGGGCAGATTGTCAACTTGTTTGCAATTTTGCCGATGATGTTGTAGTTGATCCATGCATGCCATGCTATTGTTCTTGCCATGTCTAGCTTGAATTTTGTGTATTCTTGATGGGTGTAAGCTTAGCTTGTCATGAATTGCACCGTAGTGAATGCATCGAGCTCGTAAACATGCCTACTCGAGTTATGTTTCAGCATGTGCTAGTTTCGCTAAGTCTGAAAACTGATTATGTTTTTGCCATGTTCACATGCTTCCAATTGTATTTTCTGATCCCTTTTGGCTCAAGGTCACTAAGGGACTTTTGTTAAGCTCTTTGAGTAGCTCCATGCCATGCTTTACTTTGCCATGTTCAGGTCCAGTAACATATAGTTTTCTCACTCCGAAGAGTGCTATCTGATCTGAAATTCCAGACAAGTGTTAATTTCACTAAGTCTGAAATCTGTTTGCCATATGCATTTTTGCCATGCTTGTTTGAACCTGTTAATGGATGAATTGGCCGTAGCCCAGTGCTAGACTTTTGTTAAGCATCATGAATGCATCCCTGCCATGTATTTTGTTGTCATGTTTGGGTGTTGTAGCATGTTCATTTTGTTGCATTTAGATGGCTACTTGCTGTAAATCGCAGACCGGTGTCATATTTGAATCGCTTGCCATTTCCAAACCGTAACTCCGATTCCGGTGTTCTTTATATCGTTTTCAAGCGATTTCATCTCATATTTCCAGTGGCACACTTGGATTTCCAAGTTGAAGCCAGATTCATGCATTCCTTATCACATCTTGCATATGCATCCTGCATCGCATCCCACATAGCATAACATCTTTGCATCATATTGTTTGAGCTTTGCGCGTGGTTGATTGTGTCCTTGTTGCTTGTTTGTCTTGTTTGGGTAGAGTCGGGAGACGAGTTCGCTAACGAGGAGCCCGTTGAGTTTGCTTTCGAGGATCCAGTCAAATCTGCCAACTGTGCAGGCAAGATGATCATACCCTCAAAATTACTATTATCTTTGCTATGCTAGTTTGCTCGCTCTTTTGCTATGCCAATGCTACGATGCCTACCACTTGATTTCAAGCCTCCCAAACTGCCATGTCAAACCTCTAACCCACTATGTCCTAGCAAACGGTTGATTGGCTATGTTACCGCTTTGCTCAGCCCCTCTTATAGCGTTGCTAGTTGCAGGTGAAGATTGGAGGCCGTTCCTTGTTGGAACATTTATTTACTTATTGGGATATCATTATATTGCCATGGTATCTTAATGCATCTATATACTTGGTAAAGGGTGGAAGGCTCGGCCTCTCGCCTAGTGTTTTGTTCCACTCTTGCCGCCCTAGTTTCCGTCATATCGGTGTTATGTTCCCAGATTTTGCGTTCCTTACGCGGTTGGGTTATAATGGGAACCCCTTGATATTTCGCCTTGATTAAAGCTTTTCCAGCAATGCCCAACCTTGGTTTTACCTTTTTCCACCTAGCCTCTTTTCCCTTGGGTTCCCGGAGCCCGAGGGTCATCTTATTTTAGCCCCCCCCCCCCCGGCCAGTGCTCCTCTGAGTGTTGGTCCCACCGAGCGATGTCCGGGGCTACCAGGGGCAACTCTGGGCTGGCCTACCCGACGTCTGGCTCATCTGAGTGTGCCCTGAGAACGAGATATGTGCAACTCCTATCGGGATTTGTCGGCACATTCGGGCGGTGTTGCTGGTCTTTTTTTAACCTGTCGAAGTGTCTTGAAGAACCGAGATACCGAGTCTGATCGGAATGTTTTGGGAGGAGGTCTATTCCTTCGTTGACCGTGAGAGCTTGTCATGGGCTAAGTTGGGACTCCCCTGCAGGGACTTGAACTTTCGAAAGCCGTGCCCGCGGTTATGGGCAGATGGGAATTTGTTAATGTCCGGTTGTAGATAACTTGAACCTTAACTTAATTAAAATGAATCAACTGAGTGTGTTACTGTGATGGCCTCTTCTCGGCGGAGTCCGGGAAGCGGACACGGTATTGGAGTAATGCTTGCGCAAGTTGTTCTCTAGTTTCTCGCTCGCGCTTTGCCTCCTCTTCTCGCTCTCTTTTGTGAATAAGTTAGCCACCATATTTTGCTAGTCGCTTGCTGCAGCTCCACATATAATTACCTTACCTTACCTATAAGCTTAAATAGTCTTGATCGCGAGGGTGCCAGATTGCTGAGTCCCTGTGGCTCACAGATTACTATTACACCAGATGCAGGGCCTGATGATTCTGCTCCAGGTGACGCGCTTGAGCTCAAGTGGGAGTTCGACAAGACTCTCAATGTTACTATGTTTCCTTTCCTGATGATCAGTAGTGGTGCCCAGTTGGGGGTGATCGGGACCGTGTCGCATGTTGGGTTATCTTTTATTTTGGCGACGTAGTCGAGCCATGAGTGTTTGGTTGATGTAATGTTATTTATGTACCTTGATTGACGTGGAGAGTGTAAGCCAACTATGTTATCTCCCCTTTTATTATCTATATTACATGGGATGTTGTGAAGATTGCCTAATTTGCGACATATGCCTTCAATGCGATTATGCCTCTAAGTCGTGCCTCGACACGTGGGAGATATAGTCGCATCGAGGGTGTTACACGCGCACGTGTCATAGTAGAGGCACGCACATAGCATGTACATGTACGTACAGCTGCTAGGGTGCAAGAAAGTAAATACGGCCACGTACGTACATACGGGCGGGGTCTCGAATGCCTACTCGCGCATATGTACAGCCAGGGCTCATGTACATGGCTGTGGTTGGGTCGGAACGGAGAAATTGCGTTGTCGTCGTGTTAATGGGGAGGCAACGGAATGCGTGGTGTTCATCAGGAGGCAACAGAATGAGTGTTGTTCATCGGGAGCCAACCGGCTTGGATGGAACAGGCGATGGAAACGAGGCCTAGCGTACCGCAGAATGAAGGAAACGGCCTTGTGTTTGACTGGCCATGGTGGAAATGGGATCCTGTTCATCGAGAGGGGTCTTGCGTACCGCAAAACGGAGGAAACATACCTCCTACGGTCGAAACAGGGTCCTGTTGATCGGGAGGGGTGTGGCGTACCGCAAAACGGAGGAAACGGACTTGTGTTGGAGCGCAACGGTTGAAACGAGGGTCAAGTTCATTGGGAGGGGTGTGGCGTACCGCAAAACGGGACTCCACAGGATATTGTTCATCTCCACCGTCGACTGCCTCCATGGGCTACTATTCATCCACCGTCGACCTCCTCCAGCCTCCACCTGCGACTGTTCATCCACGGGCTCCTGTTCATCCAGCCTCCACCGCACGCTCCTCCACCGGCTAATGTTCAACCAGCCCTCTCCACGGGGGTCCTGTTCAACCACCCCTCCACGGGCTACTATTCGTCCAGCCCTCCACCGACTACTATTCAACCAGCCCTCCACCGGCTACTGTTCAACCAGCCGTCCACGTGGTCCTGTTCATCCAGCCCTCTACGGGGTCATGTTCATCCACCGGCTCGATCAATCGGGGTACTGTTCATCCAGCGGCAACGACCTATACTACCATGGGTTCCTGTTCATCCAACCCCCCACCGGGAACTGTTCATCCAAACCCCCTCAACAACGCTCACTGTTCATCCAGGGAAGGAGGCAGCAGTATTTGATCGGCTTCAGTTAGCAGCAGTAGCGAAGGAATCACTCGGGTTCAGTTAACAGCAAGGGATCGATCGATCGCTCGGGTTCAGTAATGCATAGCCTGCAGTGCAATCGCCCGAGTTCAGTTAGAGTGCAACGCCTTGCACACACGCGCGTACGTACGAGAGAAACGTGCATCGCTCGGCCCCCGACCACCCACTGTAACCAGGAACTCCCTCGATATTTTCCTCGCCCTCGCTTCTACCATGGTTTTCTCTGTCATGGACGGCCCAAAGAATGTCATGCAGTTGCGTCTCCGGCCTGCCTAGGACAAAAAGCCCATTTTCCGTTATGATATTTTTTCATAGAAGTAGGAGCCCACCACATCTATGATGATACCGGGTTTTGTCACAATTATCGTCATAGAAGTGTCATAAGTATGACAGAAAAAATTTCGTTCGGACCAAAATGTCATGATGTGTCTTTTTTTTGTAGTGTATGGATACCGGTAAAGACCATATTATGATTATCACGATGAAATACTTAGCAATCTACTTCGGTAAATAGAACATTGAAACCAAAGACAGCTAGTCTAGGTACAGAAAGAATATTGTAGCCAAAAGATTCAATAAGCATAACATTTTGAATGGAGCTATCATTGGATATGACCACCTTACCAAGGCCAAGTACCTTACCCTTGGAGTCATCCCCGAAAGTCACATACTTGCGTGGACCATCATTCTTAGCAAGCTCATGAAACATGTCTCTATCTCTGGTCATGTGATCGGTGCATCCACTATCAAGAATCCACTATTTTCCTCTGGCCATGTATTCTCGAAGATTTGCGATGGAGTTCTCATAGTCTTCTCATATTTGATGTCAAATTCTTTGTCCTCATCATAATAGCCATGTTCATCATCATCATCATGCATGTGATCATCATGTAGGGCAAATCATTCGATTTATGATCATGACAATGTGCAAGTTTGTGAATCCTAATGGTTTCCATAATAATGGTGCTACTCGTTTCAACATCACCTGTAGCACGCATAAGATCATGAAGCTCAAATAGACATTCATCAAACTTAGGTTCACTCACTACTAGGAAAACGGATATAGCTAATATGGACATTAATGGCGCACCATGTATGTGGTGCGCCACTGCTATATATAGCAGTGGCACACCAGATACAGGTACGCCATTATTGACATATTACTAATGGCGCATTTGGTGTGTGGTGCGCCATTACTAGTTTTGAAAAAAAATGTTAGCAGTGGCGCACCAGGGGATAGTGCACCATTACTAGTTGACATAGTAATGGCACACCTGTACAAAGTGCGCTATTACTATATGTATGACTGGGTCAAACCTTGGTCAAACTTAGTAATGGCGCACTTTGCATAGGTGCGCCATTACTATGTCAAACTTAGTAATGGCGCACCTACACAAAGTGTGTCATTACTAACTTTGACCAAATGCACCCCCCCCCGTGGACCGCCTTTTCAGTTTAAAAAAATAAAAGAAAATGATGGAAATGTCAAAAAAAAGAAAATAAGTTTCCCACGTGATATGTGGTCTAGTTGTTGGGAAAATTTACAAATATGAATTTCGACTTTATTTGCAAAATCTCTCTGGAATTAAGTAAAATGGGCATAACTTTTGCATACGAACTCGGATTAAAAAGTTTTTTATATGAAAATCATCTACTCGAAAAGTTACATCCGAATTCAACGGGGGAACCCCGTTGAAGATTTTCAGAATCCCCAAAAACCTAACAGAATGAAAGATACGAGGCTTTTAAGATCTAGAGGGGGGAAATGGAAAAGGTTTCAAACTTAGTAACTGCGCACCATTTTCTAGGTGTGTGATGTCTACTACACAACCTTCTTCTTGTAGACGTTGTTGGGCCTCCAAGTGCAGAGGTTTGTAGGACAGTAGCAAATTTCCCTCAAGTGGATGATCTAAGGTTTATCAATCTGTAGGAGGCGTAGGATGAAGATGGTCTCTCTCAAGCAACCATGCAACCAAATAACAAAGAGTCTCTTGTGTCCCCAACACACCCAATACAATGGTAAATTGTATAGGTGCACTAGTTCGGTGAAGAGATGGTGATACAAGTGGTATATGGATAGTAGATAATAGTATTTGTAATCTGAAAATATAAAAACAGCAAGGTAACGAATGATAAAAGTGAGCGTAAACGGTATTGCAATGCGTTGAAACAAGGCCTAGGGTTCATACTTTCGCTAGTGTAAGTTCCCTCAACAATGATAACATAATTGGATCACATAACTATCCCTCAACATGCAACAAAGAGTCACTCCAAAGTCACTAATAGAGGAGAACGAACAAAGAGATTATGGTAGGGTACGAAACCACCTCAAAGTTATTCTTTCCAATCAATCCGTTGGGCTATTACTATAAGTGTCACAAACAACCCTAGAGTTCGTACTAGAATAACACCTTAAGACACAAATCAACCAAAACCCTAATGTCACCTAGATACTCCATTGTCACCTCAAGTATCCGTGGGCATGATTATACGATATGCATCACACAATCTCAATTCATCTATTCAACCAACACATAGAACCTCAAAGATTGCCCCAAAGTTTCTACTGGAGAATCACGACGAAAATGTGTGCCAACCCCTATGCATAGGTTCATGGGCGGAACCCGCAAGTTGGTCACCAAAACATACATCAAGTGGCACGTGGTATCCCATTGTCACCATAGATATCCACGGCAAGACATACATCAAGTGTTCTCAAATCTTTAAAGACTCAATCCGGTAAGATTACTTCAAAGGGGAAACTCAATTCATTACAAGAGAGAAGAGGGGGAGGAGAAACATAAGATCCAACTATAATAGCAAAGCTCGCGATACATCAATATCGTATCACCTCAAGAACACGAGAGAGAGAGAGAGATCAAACACATAGCTACTGGTACATACCCTCAGCCCTGAGGGAGAACTACTCCCTCCTTGTCATGGAGAGCACCGGGATGATGAAGATGGCCACCGGAGACGGATTGCCCCCTTCGGCAGGGTGCCGGAACGGGTCTAGATTGGTTTTCGGTGGCTACGGAGGCTTCTGGCGGCGGAACTCCCGATCTATTGTGCGTTCTGGAAGTTTTAGGGTATATGGAGTTATATAGGCGGAAGAAGTACGTCAGGGGAGTCACGAGGGCCCCATGAGGCAGGGGGCACGCCCTAGGGGGTGGGCGGGCCCCCTACCCTCATGATCTCCTCCTTCCTTCCTTGACGTAGGGCCCAAGTCCATTGGGTGTGTTTCCTTCCAAAAATAACTTCTCCAGTTGATTTCGTTCCGTTTCGACTCCGTCTGATATTCCTTTTCTTCAAAACACTGAAATAGGCATAAAACAGCAAATCTGGGATGGGCCTCCGGTTAATAGGTTAGTCCCGAAAGTAATATAAAAGTGGATAATAAAGCCCAATATTGCCCAAAATAGTAGATAATATAGCATGGAGCAATCAAAAATTATAGATACGTTGGAGACATATCAGCATCCCCAAGCTTAATTCCTGCTCGTCCTCGAGTAGGTAAATGATAAAAGAAAGAATTTTTGATGTGGAATGCTAGTTGGCATAATTTCAATGTAACTCTTCTTAATTGTGGTATGAATATTCAGATCCATAAGATTGAAGACAAAAGTTCATATTGACATAAGAATAATAATACTTCAAGCATACTGACTAAGCAATCATGTCTTCTCAAAATAACATGGCCAAAGAAAGTTATCCCTACAAAATCATATAGTCTGGCTATGCTCCATCTTCACCACACAAAATATTTAAATCATGCACAACTCCGATGACAAGCCAAGCAATTGTTTCATACTTTTGATGTTCTCAAACTTTTTCAATCTTCACGCAATACATGAGCGTGAGCCATGGACATAGCACTATAGGTGGAATAGAATGGTGGTTGTGGAGAAGACAAAAAGGAAGAGGATAGTCTCACGTCAACTAGGCGTATCAACGGGCTATGGAGATGCCCATCAATAGATATCAATGTGAGTGAGTAGGGATTGCCATGCAACGGATGAACTAGAGCTATAAGTATATGAAAGCTCAACAAAAGAAACTAGTGTGTGTGCATCCAACTCGCTTGCTCAGGAAGACCTAGGGCATTTTGAGGAAGCCCATCATTGGAATATACAATCCAAGTTCTATAATGAAAGATTCCCACTAGTATATGAAAGTGACAAAACAAGAGACTCTCTACTATGAAGATCATGGTGCTACTTTGAAGCACAAGTGTGGTAAAAGGATAGTAGCATTGTCCCTTTTATTTTTTTTTTATTTTTTTATTTGGCCTTTCTTTTTTTTATTTGGCCTTTTTTGGGACAATGCTCTATTAAATGATGATCATCACACTTCTATTTATCTACAACTCAAGGATTACAACTCGATACTTAGAACAAGATATGACTCTATATGAATGCCTCCGGCGGTGTACTGGGATATTCAATGAATCAAGAGTGACATGTATGAAAGAATTATGAATGGTGGCTTTGCCACAAATACTATGTCAACTACATGATCATGCTAAGCAATATGACAATGATGAATGTGTCATAATAACGGAACTGTGGAAAGTTGCATGGCAATATATCTCGGAATGGCTATGGAAATGCCATAATAGGTAGGTATGCTGGCTGTTTTGAGGAAGGTATATGGTGGGTTTATGGTACCAGCGAAAGTTGCGCGGTACTAGAGAGGCTAGCAATGGTGGAAGGGTGAGAGTGCGTATAATCCATGGACTCAACATTAGTCATAAAGAACTCACATACTTATTGCAAAAATCTATTAGTTATCGAAACAAAGTACTACGCGCATGCTCCTAGGGGGATAGATTGGTAGGAAAAGACCATCGCTCGTCCCCGACTGCCACTCATAAGGAAGGCAATCAATAAATAAATCATGCTCCGACTTCATCACATAACGGTTCACCATACGTGCATGCTACGGGAATCACAAACTTCAGCACAAGTATTTCTCAAATTGACAACTACTCAACTAGCATGACTCTAATATTACCATCCTCATATCTCAAAACAATCATCAAGTATCAAACTTCTCTTAGTATTCAACACACTCATAAGAGAATTTTATTATTCTTGAATACCTAGCATATTAGGATTTTAATAAAATTACCATGCTATTAAGACTCTCAAAATAATCTAAGTGAAGCATGAGAGTTCATCTATTTATTCAAAATAAAACTACCACCATGCTCTAAAAGATATAAGTGAATCACTAGAGCAAATGACAAACTACTCCGAAGGATATAAGTGAAGATCAATGAGTAGTTGAATAATTATGCAACTATTTGAAGACTCTCTAACATTTAATAATTTCAGATCTTGGTATTTTATTCAAACATCAAGAAAAGCAAAAGAAAATGACATTCTAAGAATAGCAAACATCATGTGAAGAAGCAAAAACTTAGGATCAGCCGATACTAACCGATAGTTGTTGAAGAAGAAAGGTGGGATGCCAACTGGGGCATCCCCAAGCTTAGATGCTTGAGACTTCTTGAAATATTATCTTGGGGTGCCTTGGGCATCCCCAAGCTTGAGCCTTTGTGTCTCCTTAATTCCTCTCATATCACGGTCTCCCTAAATCTCAAAAGCTTCATCCTCACAAAACTCAACAAGGACTCGTGAGATAAGTAAGTATAAATCATTGCAAAAACCTTATCATACTCTACTGTAGCAAATCACTAAAATTATTATTCAACATTGCATACTAAATGCCTCTTCATATTTAATAGTCCTATCCTCAAATAGAATCATTAAAGAAGCAAACATATGCAAACAATGCAAACATAACAGCAATCTGCCTAAACAGGATAGTCTGTAAAGAATGCTGAAACATCCATACTTACCTGGCTCCAAAAATTATGAAATAAAATTCCCACTGTATTAAATTTATCATATCTTAATATGCAAAAGGTTTCAACATTTTATCACATTCTGACATTTCTAGGGAATTATTGCAACAGCGGTAAACTTTCTGTTTTCAGACAGCAACATGTATACTTGTAACATAGGCATAGTAAAGACTATCAATGCCACTTTTATTGAAATAAAAGATGCAAACATTGTTAAAAATAACAGAAAGCAAATCCTAACAAAATAAATTGATGCTCCAAGCAAAACACATATCATGTGGCGAATAAAAATATAGCTCCAAGTAAAGTTACCGATGAACGAAGATGAAAGAGGGGATGCCTTCCAGGGCATCCCCAAGCTTAGGCTCTTGGCTATACTTGAATATTACCTTGGGGTGCCTTGTCCATCCCCAAGCTTAGGCTCTTTCCACTCCTTATTCCATAGTCCATAGAATCCTTACCCAAAACTTGAAAACTTCACAACACAAAACTTAAAGTAGAAAACTCGTAAGCTCCGTTAGTATAAGAAAACAAAACACCACTTCAAGGTACTGTAATGAACTCATTATTTATTTATATTGGTGTTAAACCTACTGTATTCCAACTTATCTATGGTTTATAAACTATTTTACTAGCCATAGATTCATCAAAATAAGCAAACAACACATCGAAAACAGAATCTGTCAAAAACAGAACAGTCTGTAGTAATCTGGATCAAACGTATACTTCTGGAACTCATAAAATTCTAAAATAAATTTGTGGACCTGAGGAATTTATCTATTAATAATCTGCAAAAATAATTAACTAAATAGCACTGTCCAAATAAAAATGGCAGCAATTCTCGTGAGCGCTAAAGTTTCTGTTTTTTACAGCATGATCAACAAGACTATCCCCAAGTCTTCCCAAAGGTTCTACTTGGCACAAACACTAATTAAAAGCATAAAAGCACATCTAACACAGAGGCTAGATGAATTATTTATTACTAAACAGGAGAAAAAAGTAAGGAACAAAAATAAAATTGGGTTGCCTCCCAACAAGTGCTATCATTTAATGCCCCTAGCTAGGCATGATGATTTCAATGATGCTCACATAAAAGAAAAGAATTGAAATATAAAGAGAGCATCATGAAGAATATGACTAGCATATTTAAGTCTAATATACTTCCTATGCATAGGGATTTTGTGCGCAAACAACTTATGGGAACAAGAATCAACTTGCATAGGAAGGTAAAACAAGGATAACTTCAAAAATTTAAGCACATAGAGCGGAAACTTGATATTATTGCAATTCCTACAAGCATAAGTTCCTCCCTCATAATAATTTTCAGTAGCATCATGTAACGCCCTCGATGCGGCTATAGCTCCTACGTGTCGAAGCACGACTTAGAGGCATAACTGCATTGAAAGCAATGTCGCAAGTAAGGTAATCTTCACAACAACCCATGTAAATAGATAATAAGGGGAAAGGTACATAGTTGGCTTACACTCGCCACGTCAATCAAAGTACATAAATAGCATTACATCAATCAAACACTCATGGCCCGACTACGGCGCCAAAATAAAAGATAAACCCAACATGCGACACGGTCCCGATCGCCCCAACTGGGCACCACTACTGATCATCAGGGAAAGACACATAGTAACAGCGTGAGTCCTCGTCGAACTCCCACTTGAGCTCAAGCGCGTCATCTGGAACGGAGTCATCAGGCCCTGCATCTGGTTTGGAAGTAATCTGTGAGCCACATGGACTCAGCAATCTCGCACCCTCGCTATCAAGACTATTTAAGCTTATAGGTAAGGGCAAGGTAAAATATGTGGAGCTGCAGCAAGCGACTAGCATATATGGTGGCTAACCTATTCGCAAAAGAGAGCGAGAAGAGAAGGCAAAGCGCGAACGAACAACTAGAGATCAACCTGCGGCAAGCATTACTCCAACACCATGTTCATTTCCCGGACTCCGCCGAGAAGAGACCATCACGGTAACTCACACAGTTGATTCATTTTAATTAAGTTAAGGTTCAAGTTATCTACAGCCGGACATTAACAAATTCCCATCTGCCCATAACCGCGGGCACGGCTTTCGAAAGTTTAAATCCCTGCAGGGGAGTCCCAACTTAGCCCATGACAAGCTCTCACGGTCAACGAAGGATATTCCTTCTAGCGGGAAGACCCGATTAGACTCGGAATCCCGGTTACAAGACATTTCGACAACATAAAACTAAACCAGCAACACCGCACGAATGTGCCGACAAAACCCGATAGGAGCTGCACATATCTCTTTCTCAGGGCACACTCAGATTGTCCAAGGTACGGGTAGGCCAGCCAGAGTTGCCCCTGGTGGCCACCGGCAGCTGACAGGTTGGACCAACACTCAGAGGAGCACTGGCCCGGGGGGGTTTAAATAAGATGATCCTTGGGCTCCGGAAACCCAAGGGAAAAAGAGGCTAGGTGGCAAATGGTAAAACCAAGGTTGGGCATTGCTGGAGGAGTTTTATTCAAGGCGAACTCTCGAGGGGTTCCCATTATCACCCAACCGCATAAGGAACGCAAAATCCGGGAACATAACACCGATATGACGGAAACTAGGGCGGCAAGAGTGAAAAAAAACACTAGGGAAAAGGCCGAGCCTTCCACCCTTTACCAAGTATATAGATGCATTATGATAACAAGATAATATAATGATATCCCAACAATAAACAATGGTCCAACAAGGAAGGATCTCCAATCATCACCTGCAACTAGCAACGCTATAAGAGGGGCTGAGCAAAGCGGTAACATAGCCAATCAACGGTTTGCTAGGACATGGTGGGTTAGAGGTTTGACATGGCAATTTGGGAGGCATGATAAGCAAGTGGTAGGCATCGTAGCATAGTCATAGCAAAAGAGCGAGCATCTAGCAAAGCAAAGATAGAAGTGATTTTGAGGGTATGATCATCTTGCCTGCAAAGTTGTCAAAGTTGACTGGATCCTCGAAAGCAAAATCAACAGGCTCCTCGTTAGCGAACTCGACTCCCGGCTCTACCCAAACAAGACAAACAAGCAAAAAGGACACAATCAACCATGTGCAAATCTCAAACAACATGATGCAAACATGGTATGCTATGCGGGATGCGGTATGTGATGCATATGCAAGATTTGACAAGGAATGATTGAACATGGCCTCAACTTGGAAATATAAGAGTGCCACTGGAAAGGTGAGGTGATTTCGGTCGAAATTGATATAAAGAACACCGGAATCGGATGCACGGTTTGGAAATGGCAAGCAAAACAAATATGGCACCGGTCTGAGATAAACAACAAGTAGCCATCTAAATGCACCAAGATAACTATGCTACAGCACTCAAACATGGCAAAAAAATACATGGCAGGTATCCACTCATGATGCTTGACAAAAGATGAACACTGCGCTACAGCCAATTCATCCATTAACAGGTTCAAACAAGCATGGCAAAAGTGCAATTGATAAACAGGTTTCAGACTTAGTGAAATTAACAGTAGCCTGGAATTTCAGATCAGGTAGCACACTTTGGAGCATGAAAAATGTATGCTACAGGAACTTAACATGGTAAAGCAAGGTATGAAATGGATCTACTCAAAGAGCTTAACAAAAGTCCCTTAGTGACCTTGAGCCAAAAGGGATCAGAAAATACAATTGCAGGCATGTGAACATGGCAAAAGCATAATCAGATCTCAGACTTAGAGAAAAACTGAAGCATGCAAATATCTTAGCGAGTAGGCATGTTCACGAGCTCGATGCACTCACTATAGAGCAAGGCATGACAAACTAAGTATACAATCATCAAGAATACACATTATATAAGCCAGACATAGCAAGAACAATAACATAGCATGCACGGATCAACAACAACATCCTCGGCAAAATTGCTAACAAGTAGACAATCTTCCCAGATTCACGAAATAGCAAAAGTAGAGCTCGATTGACTCAAGCTAAGGTGCTCCATAATTGCAAACAAGGACATGGATGGATAGAGCACCACAATATTAACAAACCATCCTTACTGATCATCCTCAAAAGAGGCACGGATCACTAGGAAACAACATGAACATATGGCATATTGATAAAAACAGATCAAGGACTTGTGAAATCTAAGTCCCTGAAATCAGCATTAACGAATGCGCCACTTTTCAAGCTTGTGCTAGTCACCGCACACATCACAAAAAAAATGGATAGCACCTCTCGAAAGATGGCATGGCATATAACAAAACACATGTAGTGCTCAGGAGCATATCATGCACACATTAATCATGGCAAAAATGACAAATAGCTATTTGGTGCAGCAGATCTGACAAATAACTCAAATAGCTCTCTTCCAACAGCATTTCGGGCATCAAGATGAACTCAAATGAAAATGATGCAATGAGATGAAATGATGTGCTCTCTGAGGCGAACATTTTGATATGCTAGATGCCCAAAACGGAGCTACGGATGCGGAGATATAGAATGATGAAAAATGCAAATTATTAGGGTTTCGGGCAAGATTAGGTCAACCTCAGATCCAAATCTGGATCCGGATCGTGCACGCTTTACGAGGAACGCCGGAACAGGAGCTTGAGGTCGCCGGATTTCGCGAGGGAGGTCGCCGGAGTTCATACGTAGCCGGACTTGGGGAGCTCCGGCCGAGGTCGCCGGACTTGCGGTGGCGTAGAGGAGCTCGAGGGCGGAGTGGAGGCGGCGCTGGCGCGGCGATGGCTGGCGGCGGCGAGCTCGGCAACCGGAGACGGAGCGGCGTCGGTGGAGGACCTCGCCGGCGCGGGCGGCGCGGCTCCGCAGGCGAGGGAGAGGCGCGGGGCGGCGCGGTAGCAGGTGGGCTCGGGAGGCCCGATCCGGGCTCAACCGGGCCGGCGGCGGAGGGAGGCGGCCGGGCGAATGGGGAGGCGCCACGTGGCGGCGGCGGCGCGGGTCGGACACGTCCGGCCCGGCGATTTTTGTCCGGCGATGGAGAGGGAGCGGGGCTAGGGTTAGGGATCCGGATTTTTTGGGGGAGTGCACCTATTTATAGATAGAGGGAGCTAGGAGAGTCCAAATGAGGTGCGGTTTTCGGCCACACGATCGTGATCGAACGCTATAGATGATGGAGAGGGTTTTGGTGGGTTTTGGGCCAAATTGGAGGGATGTTGGGCTGCAACACACACGAGGCCTTCTCGGTCCCTCGGTTAACCGTTGGAGTATCAAACGAAGTCCAAATGGTACGAAACTTGACGGGCGGTCTACCGGTAGTAAACCAAGGCCGCTTGTAAAGTATCGGTCCAATCCGGAAATGTTTAACCCCCACACACGAAAGGAAGGTAGAAAGGACCACCGGAGGAGATAGGAGCACCGGAATGCAAAACGGACAACGGGGAAAATGCTCGGATGCATGAGACGAACATGTATGCAAATGCGATGCACATGATGACATGATATGAGATGCATGACAACGACAACAACACACGGAGACAAAAACCCAAACCCGAGGAAATAAAATAACTTAGCGCTGGAAACGAAAAGAGTTGGAGTACATATAGGTAAATTACATCCGGGGTGTTACAACACTCCACCACTACGAAAGGATCTCGTCCCAAGATCTATGACTGGAAGAACACCGGGTAATCAAAACGGAGGTGATCCTCGCGTTCCCAGGTGGCTTCACGGTCGGAATGGTGTGACCACTTGACTTTGAGGAATTTGATTGACTTATTGCGAGTCTTGCGTTCAGTCTCTTCAAGAATATCAACGGGGTGCTCACGATAAGAGAGATCTTCTTGGAGATCAATGTCTTCGAAGTTGACGGTGCGGTCAGGAGTCTTGAAGCACTTGCGGAGCTGAGAGACATGGAACACGTCATGCACATTTGCAAAGTTTGAACGAAGCTCGAGTTGATAGGCGAGAGCGCCTCTCTTGCTGACGATCTTGAAAGGACCCACGTATCTAGGGGCAAGCTTCCCTTTGATACCGAAGCGACGAGTACCTTTCATTGGAGAGACGCGGAGGTAAACATGGTCTCCGATCTCGAAAGCCAAATCACGGTGCTTACTATCATAGTAGCTCTTCTGGCGCGATTGCGCTGCTATGAGATTATCACGAATGACTTTGCACATCTCCTCTGCCTCTGTGATTAAGTCATTTCCAAGAAGTTGACGTTCACCGGTTTCAGACCAGTTGAGTGGAGTACGGCACTTCCTGCCATACAGAATTTCGAATGGTGCCTTGCCCGAACTTGCTTGAAAACTGTTGTTGTAAGAGAATTCGGCATATGGAATACAATCTTCCCACTTCATGCCGAAAGAGATCACACAAGCCCTGAGCATATCTTCAAGAATCTGATTGACACGCTCGACTTGACCGCTAGTTTGAGGATGGAAAGCTGTGCTGAAGCGGATGTTGGTGCCCATGGCCTTCTGAAAAGACTCCCAAAACTTGGAGGTAAAGATGCTGCCACGGTCTGAAGAGATCACCTATGGAATGTCGTGCAGCGAGACAATCCGAGAGGTATACAGCTCCGCCAATTGAGCTGCAGTGATTGACTCTTTGATAGGCAGAAAGTGAGCCACTTTAGTGAGTTTGTCGATGACAACGAATATAGCATCATTGCCACGCTTGGACTTTGGAAACCCAGTCACGAAGTCCATCTCAATGTGGTCAAACTTCCATTCTGGAATGGTAAGAGGTTGGAGGAGACCAGCTGGCCTTTGGTGTTCTGCCTTCACTCTTCTGCAGACATCACACTCATTCACGAACTGAGCAATCTCTCGCTTCATTCGAGTCCACCAATAAGCCTGCTTGAGGTCCTGATACATCTTCATACTCCCAGGGTGGATGGAGAGGAGTGAATTGTGAGCCTCGTTCATGATCACTTTACGAAGATCACCTTTGGGCACAACAATACGATCCTCGAAGAAGAGAGTATCCTTGTCATCAAGGCGGTAGCACTTGTACTTGGGTTGGCTCTTGGCAATCCCAATCTTCACCTTCTTCACCATAGCATCAAGAAGTTGAGCCTCGCGAATCTGATCTTCCAAGGTAGGAGAGACTTGAAGGTTGGTGAGGAAACCTTGAGGAACAACTTGCAGATTGAGTTTGCGGAAAGCTTCACAAAGCTCGGGTTGATAAGGCTTGAGAATCAGACTATTGCAATAAGCCTTCCTGCTCAATGCGTCAGCAATCACATTGGCCTTGCCTGGAGTATACTCGATACTCGGATTATACTCTTGAATCATTTCGACCCAATGAGTCTGCCTGAGGTTGAGATTAGGCTGAGTGAAGATGTACTTGAGACTCTTGTGGTCAGTGAAGATGTCCACATGTCTTCCCAATAAGAGATGTCTCCAAGTCAAAAGAGCATGCACAACTGCCGCCAACTCGAGGTCATGAGTGGGGTAGTTCTTCTCGTTGGGCTTCAACTGGCGAGAGGTATAAGCCACAACTTTCTTCTCTTGCATCAACACTGCACCAAGACCTTGAAGAGAGGCATCGCAGAAGACCTCGAACAGTTTGGATTCATCAGGAGGAGTCAGAACTAGAGCAGTGACCAATTTCTCTTTCAAAGTGTTGAAAGAAATGTCACATTCCGGAGACCAAACGTACTTGACGTGCTTCTGGAGAAGGTTAGAAAGAGGCTTCGCGATCTTTGAAAAGTTCTCCATGAACCTTCGACAGTAGCTTGCGAGACCGAGGAAGCTACGGAGTTGCTTCACGTTCTGAGGTGGTTCCCAATTCACAATTGCAGACACCTTCTCAGGATTCACCGCAATGCCCTTGGCAGAGATGATATGCCCAAGATAAAGAACCTCATCGAGCCAAAACTCATACTTTGAGAACTTGGCGTAGAACTGATGTTCCATGAGCTTATCGAGCACCAAACGCAAGTGCTTGGCATGATCTTCCCTGTTCTTCGAAAAGACCAGAATGTCGTCGAGATAGACCAAAACGAAGTCATTTGTGTAGGCGTTGAAGATGAAGTTCATCATGCGAGAGAAAGTCAGAGGAGCATTTACGAGGCCAAAAGACATGACAGTGTATTCATACGAACCATAGCTTGTTCTGAAAGTCGTCTTGGGAATATCTTGCTCACGGATTCGAATCTGGTGATAACCCGTGCGGAGATCAAGCTTGGAGAATACTTGGGCACCTTTGAGTTGTTCGAACAGCTCGTTGATGTTGGGAAGTGGGTATTTGTTCTTGATAGTATTCTTGTTCAATGGAAGGTAGTCAACACAAAGTCGGTCCGTTCCATCTTTCTTTTTTACAAAAAGAACTCCACAACCCCACGGAGAAGAACTAGGTCGGATGAGACCCATTCTCTCTTGAATATCGAGTTGCTTCTTTAGCTCCTTCAACTCTTCAGGTCCGAGCTTGTAAGGACGTTTGCACACCGGTTCCGTGCCAGGCTCAAGATCGATGACGAATTCAACTGGCCGGTGCGGAGGCATTCCTGGAAGCTCTTCTGGAAAGACGTCTTGATATTCGCAAATGACTGGAATTTGAGAGATGGCATCCAGTTCACCCTTCTCATTGAGAGAAAAAAGACGGATTTTATCATCACGAGCGGCAAAGACAATTACATCCTCAGACGAATGAGTCAATTGAATCTGCCTGGCTGCACAATCAAGCTGAGCCTTGTGCTTATATAGCCAATCCATTCCGAGAATAAGATCAATATCCGAGTCACCAAGAACCGTAGGAGAAGACAGAAATTTGTAGTCACCCAAAGTGATAGTAACATCCGGAACAATGGAGTTAGCATGCATGCGCCTACCGGGAGAGACAGCTGCTAACGGTCTAGGCAAAACTTGCAAGGCCATCTCATGCTTAGATGCAAACAGTCTTGAGATGAAACAATGCGATGCACCAGTGTCAAAAAGAACTTTAGCTGGAATATCGTTAACAGGAAGGTTACCCATGATGACATCTGACGAGTCCTCTGCCTGAGCTGCATTCATCAAATTGACCTTGGCGTGCTTGGGGTTATGCTTGACCACAACTATACTTGCCGATCTCATAGGAGGAGGAGGAGGGAGACGCCTCTGATTGAAGCATTTTTTGGCATAGTGACCCTTCTGTTGGCACTTGTTGCACGTGACCTCTGAAAGCGGACGGTGATACGGAGCACTCGATCTTGGAGCTTGAGACGAAGTCTTGTTCTGAAAGCCAGGGTTGGGTGGGTGGGAAGATCCACTACCACCTTTGCTCTTCTGTTGATACGGCTGACGGAACGGAGGAGGAGGAAGCCAATACTTCTGCTGCTTAGCCACTTGAGTAGAGGAAGAAGGAGTAGCATCTCTGACTCGCTTCTTGGACGCATCACACTTCAGTTGAGCAGCCTCTTGCTTCAATGCCATGTTGTACAACTCATTGTACCTCAAGGGCTCAAAGAGAACAAGAGCTAGCTGGATTTCTTCTCTGAGACCACCCCTGAACTGATATATCATGCTCTCCTCGTCAGGGACGTCCTGCTTAGCAAAGCGGGCGAGCTTCTGAAACAACTTGTTGTAGTCATAGACAGACATAGAGCCTTGCTTCAGGTTGCCGAATTACTCACACTTGCTTTCAACCACGCTCTGAGGAATATGATGAGCTTTGAAGTCTTGACGGAATTCATCCCAGGTAATCACACGGCCTCCTCTGGAATCCTTGTACTGCTGAAACCATTCTGCAGCTTGGTCTTTGAGTTGGAAGGAAGCGAACTTGACAAAGTCCTCATGCCTGACGTTACTGCACTCGAAATGCTTGCGCAAGTCCACAAGCCAATCATCAGCATCAGTTGCCTCAACACAATTGCTGAAGGTCTTTGGCTGGTTAGCAAGGAACTGATTGAGTGTAGCAAGGTGATTCTGATTGTTTCCTTGGTTGCCTTGGTTCACTTGGTTGCGCTCTTGAAGAATTTGCATGATCAACTGCGTGTTTGCATTGGTAGCAGCCATCACATCTTGCCATGCCTCCGGAGGAGGAGGTGGTGGTGGTGGCAGATCAGGATTCGGAGTCGTGCGCGTTGGAGGAGCCATCCTGAAGAGGTTGACATCCATTAGCACATTGATAGACAAATATTGAAGCTGAATCCAACGGGTAGAAATTGCAACATATAGTCTTCACATCCGAACGAAATGAACGAATGCATTCCAATTGAAATGGTCACATATCCATAAATTGAGAAGCCACTTAGAATTTAGGTAGAGGAATAAATCAACAAGGTATGGAGCAAGAACGAATACTCGGTAAGGATCACCCAATCTCAAACCAATTATCCGTGGAAGAAGAACTAGAGCTACAAGAATTCCCACCCATGAAACTCCCAAACCTTTCCAGTTATACAATCAAGTGTTGGGGATACAGGGGAAGCATAATATCTCACCCAAATCTAGCAAATCCTACATCCAGTTGTATCCATCCTTCAACACATAACCGAGAAAAACTTCGGAAATCGTCTACCTCAACCTTCGAAAAGCATCCATTATACAAGTTATGGCAATACTCCCGAACTCCCGCCCCAGTACTGGGTGGTGTCGAGGTTATCTCACCAACAACTGCATAAAAGAGATTTTCGATGTCGGCGAACTAAACTCGGGTATTCCAGAACTGCAACGATAAAATTGTGACGACAACACCTCAGAGCTCAACTCCCCGGGACACTGCCACAACCCCTAAATGACAGGAGGCACCAAGAACAATGTTCTCGTCACAAATCCATCGGAACGATTCCAAGATACCCGCGTGATCCTAAAAAAATCAGTGACATTTGAGAAGAGAAGAGTCAAAACTCTACGTCAAGATGCCTTACCGGAGCAATGAAGGGACTGGGGAGTAAAAATAATTCCTAAACTCTCCAATATATAATTCCTAAATGACTCAAAACTTTTTTTCTAGACTCAACAACGGCTGCTAATCCGATCAAGCAGTGGGACTTCTAAGGTCGGGGAAGGCTCTGATTAGCAACTTGTAATGCCCTCGATGCGGCTATAGCTCCTACGTGTCGAAGCACGACTTAGAGGCATAACCACATTGAAAGCAATGTCACAAGTAAGGTAATCTTCACAACAACCCATGTAAATAGATAATAAGGGGAAAGGTACATAGTTGGCTTACACTCGCCACGTCACACAAAGTACATAAATAGCATTACATCAACCAATACAATCATGGTCCGACTACAGTACCAAAATAAAAGATCAACCCCAACAAGCGATATGGTCCTGATCGCCCCAACTGCGCACCACTACTAATCATTAGGGAAAGACACATAGTAACGGCGTGAGTCTTCGTCGAACTCCCACTTGAGCTCAAGCGCATCATCTGGAATGGAGTCATCGGGCCCTACATCTGGTTTGGAAGTAATCTGTGAGCCACAGGGACTCAGCAATCTCGCACCCTCGCGATCAAGACTATTTAAGCTTATAGGAAAGGTAAGGTAATA